>NC_059121.1:6557500-6898750 GCF_020740685.1 Jaculus jaculus
AACAAAATGGTAGTGAATGGGCCTGGAGAGATGGTATAAGTTCTGTGAGTCTGACACCTTAGGAAGCCCTGTGGGCACAAGAATGACAATTCAAGGAAGCACCACTGAGCTGGAGAGATGGCTTAGCGGTTAAGGTGCTTGCCTAAAAAGCTTAAGGACCTGAGTTTGATTCCCCAGGACCCACATAAAGCCAGATGCACAAGGTGGTGCATGCATCTGGAGTTCGTTTGTTCATTTGCGGTGGCTACAGGCTCTGGCGCACCCTCTTTCTCTCTTAAATAAATTAATAAAATATTTTTTTTAAAGAAATGGTAGTGAATGATCTCAAAATATCCTTTGTTTAATAAAAGAACCCTTTCTGACGGATGCACCCCTTGAAGGCCAGCCAAGGGTTGCTCTCCGCTCCTTACTGCCCGTTCGATTCTTCCATTTGTCATTGATATATGTGGCATGAAAATAAAGAACGCATACTAACATAAAGGCTGAGGAAATGTGCATTAGGGAGAGGCGGCCCGTGCGAGACTTCCCCCTTATCTGCATGGGCAGGTCGACCAGATCCATCAATGCAGGCACAGCCTGAGCCCAGGATGCTGGCTGCTGGGGGCCGGGAGGAGAGGCGGGGTGGCGGAGGATGCCGTGAATTTTGTAGTAAAATGCAGCCACGTTCTGTTTAGAAATTTCCATTAGGGGCAGGGGCAAAGGCTCTGTAATAATTTTAAGGACATTCCCCAAATGTTTATTTAGATAAAAGATGGATAACGGTTAAGAATCCAGAACCTGAGGCCCGATAACTAGGTTTTATTAATGACCTGCCATATGCCAGGGCTGGATAATTAAAGTTTTCCCCCCACAGGAAGAGAGTGGACAAATTTATTTGATGCTTTGATAACCAGGGACACTGGTTGAAAACTATTGATATAATCGGAGCTCATTTGATTTGCTCAAGACAGCCATTCCTATCAGCTAATTTCAGCTGTGAATAGTTAATTGTCCTCCGGATGCATATGGGTGAGTCATTAATAAAATTTGACTGTGTCATAGTTTCCTTGTCACCACATGTGCCTTTTATCTCTTGAATCTCCTTCTTGGTCTTTATTTCTTTTCTTTTCTTCTTCTTCTTTTTTTTTTTTTTAAATTCATTCCTTCTCATTCTCTCTCTTTTAAAAAAATGATGTGCTGTGGGAATCTGCAAGTGTGTTACCCACAGGCCCGAGCCTGGGTGCAGAGTGAACCCAAGACAGGTGTCCCCTATCCAGCCTCGGGGGACACAGGTGCCCCCAACCACGTGTATATGGTGGTGGAATGGAGAATGAATCACATGGGCGTTTGAGGCAGCTGGTGCCCACAGTCCAGGACCTGTGCTCAGAAGGTCACATCGGGCTGGAGAGATGGCTTAGTGGTTAAGGCGTTTGCCTGGAAAGCTTAAGGACCCAGGTTCGATTCTGCAGTTCCCACATCAGCCAGATGCAGAAGGTGGCTCAAGAGTATAAAGTTCGTTTGCAGTGGCTAGAAGCCTTGTGTGCTCTCTCTCTCTCTGCCTCTTTGTCTCTCAAATAAATAAAATAAAATAAAACAAAATAAGAGGGTACATCATCACCTGTGAACACACCTCAGTGTGGTCGCATGGATTCTTCTGTTGCCGCTCGCTGTGGCTGGCCTCCTGACCTTGAGCAAGACCATAATTCCTGATTTTCGTTTCCTCAGATGTAAAGCTATGTGGATACCTACTGCAGCGAAGGAGGGGACTTTCAAAGCAGTGGCTGTGGAAGGCTGTCAGGAAATACCTGCTCACCCCTGCCTGGTCTGGTCTGCTTTTTCCCGGTGCCACGTAGTGGTGGTGATGTGTTCACACCACACACTGTACTTATTCCCTGAGATTTCGCAGATCCTGGCCACCTTGAGCTCCACCCACATCTTCCATGTTGTTTTTGGGTGTCTCCTGTGACCGTGGCTGTCCTGGGCTCTGGGCACATGTGGAGGCTTCTCTGCAGGCCCAGCTCTCTGAGCAGGTTTGGGGGGTTGTTAGCATATGGCCTGGCCGGGTGGGAGGGATAGGCGTCCACATGCTGGAGGCAGAAGCTACATACAGGGGACACCGTTCAATAGAATGTGGAAAACATCTAGTCAAGTCAGGCCTTTTGAGCTGGAGAGATGGCTTAGCAGTTAAGGCGCTTGCCTGTGAAACCTAAGGACCCAGGTTCAATTTCCCAGGACCCACATAAGCCAGATGCACAAGGTGGCACATGCATCTGGAATTCGTTTACAGTGGCTGGAAGCTCCAGTGTGCCCATTGTCTCTTTCTCCTTGCCTCTCTCTAATAAATAATATTTTTTTAAGCAGAGGTCTGTGTCTTCAGAGAAGCTGTGCTTATCCAGTGTGGTAGTTTGAACGTCTGTCTTCCATAGACTTGTTTTTGTTTTTTTTTAGGTAGGGTCTCGCTCTAGCCCAGGCTGACCTGGAATTTACTATGTAGTCTCAGGGTGGCCTCGAACTCATGGTGCTCCTCCTACTTCTGCCTCCCCGAGTGCTGGGATTTAAGGTGTGCACCACCACGCCTGGCTCTGGGGTGTTTTATTAAAATTAAGTTTGTAGCTTCAGCTCCTCTCAGGCTGACTCCTGCTACATTGGGGGCGTGTGTCATGAGGGGCAGATCTGAATTTCAGCCTAAAAATATGCAGAGAGGTTGTGAGCTCTGGTTGTGGCTTGCCTGAGAGGCCAGCTGTTCGGTGGCATCTCTCTCTGCTTGGGTTTATGAGCAGGAGGCAGCCTCTCTGCCATTTGATGGAACATGCCCCTGTATCTGTAAGATTTGGGTTTTTGTTTTTCGAGGTAGGGTCTCGCTCTAGCCCAGACTGATCTGGAATTCACCATGGAGTCTCAGGGTGGCCTCAAACTCACAGCGATCCTCCTACCTCTGCCTCCCGAGTGCTGGGATTAAAGGCGTGCTCCACCACGCCTGGCAAGGATCTGTAAGATTTGAAATGAATCCCCTTCCTCCCATAAACTGTGTCTGGTTTGGAACTGACGATGGCACCCAGGGAGAGTGAGAGCTGAAGGCCTGGCATCTCAAGGGAGTGAAGATGTCCCAGTGCTTTTAGGGCAAAATCCAAGATTGTTGCTCTGACCTTCCAGATCCTTTTATTTATTTTTTATTTTTATTTTTTTTCCGAGGTAGGGTTTCACTCTAGCTCAGGCTGACCTGGAATTCACTATGTAGTCTCAGGGTGGCCTTGAACTCATGGCAATCCTTCTACCTCTGCCTCCTGAGTGCTAGGATTAAAGGTGTGTGCCACCACACCCGGCTGACTTTCTAGATCCTTTAGGAACACGAGCCCTTGGCCCTTGACCCCTGGGACTATCCCCAGAAGCCTGTGGACACAAGGGTAATGGTACAGGGCTGGAGGCAAGGTGAGAGCCTTGGAGGTGGGGGTGTGGGGCAGGAGCTGACTGCAGAGCAAGGTGTCAGGGCCTGATGTCATTGCAAGCCCACAGCAGGGAAGGGACGAGCAAGCCTGAGAACTCAGTGCTCAGCTGGCGTGGCCCAGGGCCAGTGGGGGTCTATGACCTGAAGTCACAAGCCCAGGATGGGTTGGGCTGTCCCAAGGGCACCCGCCCCTCACCCTCTGGGCTCCAGTGGGTTCAACTGAGGAAAGGGGGCGGGCTGGGGGGGGACAGGATGAGGATGGGGGAGGTCTGTTAGCCCAGAAGGGTAGTCCCAGGGTACACATAGTCAGATGCCAGGTCCTTCTGCCTGAGTCCTGGAAGAAAGAACCAGAGACATAGACTGGGGTTCGGCAGTGAGGTCGCCTTCCCATATTAGCTATGGTGATTCTCTTATTGTCCCTTCCTCAAGTTGGAGCTTTTCACCATGTGAGCAGATGGTAGATTCAGTCCCGGACGATGCCCTGTGCAGGCTCATGGATGTTTTCATGAGCACGTATTTGAGTAGGTGTAGGTGTAAGTGTGAGTGTGAACACACTTATGACCTATCTCTGCACACCTGCAGAGTCTGAGGCAAGTGTGCCCAAACTGCCCAAAACAGCTTCCGGTAGTCACCAGTGTGAGACACCCGCTCTGTATTACACGTTCAGACACGAAGGTTCAGGGTGAGCAAAACCAAGGGGAAAAAACTGAATTTCAGGCACACGGCACGTTGTGCTAGAAACAAACATCTGTGACTCCAGTTTCTTCTCATCAATCATTTATCTAGGCTACGAGCTTGCCTCCCAGTCTGTCCTGATTTTGCTGGCCCTGGTACTCGGGACTGTCTGGAAGAGCCTCAGTGAGGAGACCCTGAATCTCAGGCCCGGTACTGACAGGAAGTCTCTGCAAGCTGGTCTGTCCTATCCAGCCAACCTTCTCTCTCTAATTTGATAATCTAGATGGAATGGAATGGTCCTTCAAAACGCATGTAAGAAATAATAGACAAGGTGATTAGTTGGTGAAGAAACATCCCATGAGGCAAGAGCTGCAAAGCAGGGGATGCAGGGCCCACAGCTCTTTGGGACCAGGCGGTCCTGTGCCCCACGCTCTGTGAGAGTGCAAGTCTGTGCCAGCCCAGGAATGGGGGGCCGAGTAAGGATGGGGGTGCTCCCAAGCCACGCTGTTTTTATTTATTTATTTGAGGGGGGGGCAGAGAGAATGGGCATGCCAGGGCTTCTAGTTGCTACAACAAAACTTCAGATGCATGTGCTACCATGTTCATCTGGCTTACATGGGTTCTAGGGAGTTGAACCTGGGTCCTTATGCTTCGTAAGCAAGCACCTTAACCACTAAGCTATCTCTCCAGTCCCTCATGCTGATTTTGGGATGGGTGAATGTGAGTCTTCCAAGTGATAGAGGTTAGAGAACCCAGACCCATGGATCACTGTGGGGAGGGAAGGGGTGATCTTAGAGCTGCGTACCACCTACGCAGGGACAAGTGACTTAGTGGACTCCACCCAGGTCCCAGGGGAGACCAGTGATTCTCTCTTTGGTGTTTTTCCTTTTTGTTTTTAGAAAAAAAATTAACTTTATTTTTATTTATTTATTTGAGAGAGAGAGAGAGACAATGGGTACACCAGGACCTCCAGCCACTGCAAATGAACAGACACATGCGCCCCCTTGTGCATCTGGCTTATGTGGGTCCTGGGGAATTGAACCAAGGTCCTTTGGCTTTGTAGGCAAATGCCTTTATGGTTAAACCATCTCTCCAGTCCTTCTTTTTTTGGGAGAGAAAAAGGGAGACTAGAGAGAAAGAGAGAGCCAGAGAGAGAGAGAGAGAGACAGAGAGAGAGAATGGGTGCACTGAGGCCTCCAGCCACTGCAAATGAACTCCAGATACATGCACCCCTTGTGCATTTGGCTTACATGAGTCCTGGGGAATCAAACCGAGAACCTTTGGCTTTTCAGGCAAACGCCTTAACTGCTAAGCCATCCCTCCAGGCCCCTCTCTGGTGTTTTTGTTGCTTATTCTTCAAAGTCCCTTGTGTCTCCCCTGTGAGCACAGGCTGGACACGGTGCCTCCCTTTCAGCGCAAAGAAGGAGCGAGTACGTGTGGCTTTCAGAGCCAGGAAAACTCCTCCTGCTTTCTCTCCCTCAGGTCATACCCCGGGGGAAGTAGCAGACACACCGTGAGCGTGGCTTATGCCTGGCAGGTGGGGAGCCCACAGGGCAGGGGATGAGCTCTTGCAGATGGACATTCGGGGAGTAGGTCTGTCCCCAGCTAGGCATCTGATGGACACAGACTGCCTTGTTTGCCGCCTTGGGAGGGATCCTGAGCAGAATGAACCAGCTGTAGGACCCAAGTCTGACCTACAGAAATGCTATGCGATGTGTGTTTGGTCTTAATATATCTAGAGCCAATCACATTGTCTTTTATTTATTTATTTATTTATTTATTTATTTATTTATTGTTGGTTTCTCAAGGTAAGGGCTCACTCTAGCCCAGCCTGATATGCAATTCACTATGTAGTCTCAGGGTGACTTTGAACTCACAGTGATCCTCCTACCTCTGCCTCCCAAGTGCTGGGATTAAAGGCACGTGCCACCATGACTGGCAGAGAAGGAGAGAGAGAATGGGTGCTCCAGGGCCTCCAGCTCCTACAAACAAACTCTGGATACATGTCCCACTTTGTGCATCTGGTTTTACGTGGGTACCAGGGAATTGAATTCAGGTCAATAGGCTTTATAGGCAAACACCTTAATGCTGAGCCATCTCTCTAGAACATTTTTTTTTTATTTGTTATGTGAGTTTTGAAAGACTGTTCCATTTCATCTAGATTGTCAAAGGATTCCTTTATTTATTTATTTTTTAAATTTTTTGTTATTTTTATTTATTTGAGAGCAACAGAGAGAGAAAGAGGCAGATAGAGAGAGGGAGAGAGAGAGAGCGAGAATGGGTGTGCCAGGGCCTCCAGCCACTGCAAACGAACTCCAGACGTGTGCACCCCGTTGTGCACCTGGCTAACATGGGTCCTGGGGAATCAAGCCTCGAATCGGGGTCCTTAGGCTTCATAGGCAAGCGCTTAACCACTAAGCCATCTCTCCAGCCCAAAGGATTCCCTTATTATCTTATTGTGTATATGGGATCTATCGTGATGTCTTCTCTTTCACTTCTGGTATTAGTAATTCATGTTGTCTCTTCCCTTGGTTAGGCTGGCTACAGATTTAGCAATTTTGTTGATCCTTTCAAGGAACCAACTTTTAGTTTTGTTGAATTTACTTTTTCAATTGTATTGATTTTGCTTTAATTTTCATTATTTTATGATCATTTTGTATTTAGTTACTTTTCTTTGTGTCTCCTAAAGTGAAAGCTTAGGTCACTGATTTTTGGCTCTTTATTCTAAAATATGCATTAAGTAGTAGAGTTTCTCTCTACACACTGCTTGTGCTTATCCACAAACTTTGATGATTGTATTTTCATTAGCTCAAAATATTTTGGAAGCATGCCTGAGGTTTCTTTGTGGACCTGTGTGCTATTTAGTAATGTACTGTTTAGTCTCCAAGTATTTGAGAGAATTTCCAGCCATCTCAGTTTTGGATTTCTAGTTTAATAAGCATGCTGGTCTGTGAGAAGACGCTTCTGTTCTTTAAGAACAACTGTGGGGTGTCTTATGGGCTAGACTGTGGTCTGCCTTGGTAAATATTCTGTGAGAATTTGAGATGGTGGTATCCTGCTGCCTTGTGAAGTCTGCCCCCTGGACACCCACTAGGTGCTGGTGACTGGTGGCATTTCGGAGTTCAACCACTTCCTTGGATGTTCTGCCTGTTGGGTTTTGCCTCACGTGGTTAGTGCTGGTGTATGGAGCATGCATATTCAATATTGCTCTGCACTCTCGGAGATTGACCTCATTTATTATTGGCCTGGTGTCCTTCCCATGTCTTTGCTTTTTCTAAAGTCTACTCATTCAGAAATTAATATCACTGCTTCCAATTTCGTTTGACCAATGTTAGCATGGGGTATTTTTTCTATGTTTTTAGATCTTCATGTTTCTTACACAAAGTGGGTTTCTTTTAGAAGACATACAACTGGGTCTTATTTGGTGATTTGATATCAGACAATTCCTGTTTAAGGTAATCACTGACATAATGGAGTCAATCTTTAATATCTATCTATCATCTAAATCTTATTTGTTGTCTGTGTTTTGTTCATTTTCCATGTTTTTCTGCCTTTTGTGGTTTTTTTTTTCCCGGGGGGGGGGCATTCTGTAGTTCACCTTTCTCTCATTGTTATATCATCGTAATTCTTTTTATTTTATTTTCTACTACTTTACTGACTTCTCAAAAATTACATATTTGTAACTTATGGACATTGACTCTCTTATAATACCATACTGATTTACAGGCAGTTCAAATGCTCCATAATACAAAGTGTCCCTGGAGAGATGGCTTAGTGGTTAAGGCACATGCCTTAAAAGACAAAGGACCCAGGTTCGATTCCCCAGGACCCACATAAGCCAGATGCACAAGATGGCGCACGCATCTGGAGTTCGTTTGCAGTGGCTGGAGACCATGGCGCACCCATTCTCTCTCTCTGCTTTCCTTCTTATCATTCTTTCTCAAATAAATAAATAAAAGGTGAGACTTCCGGTTAAGATGGCAGCGTAGGAACTATGCCAAAGCAGCCTAGGGGAGAAAAAGCCAAAAAAAAAAAAAAAAAAACAACCCAGCAAAATACACACTTTTACTAAAAAGTGAGGTCTATAAGAAATTAAAATGGGGGCTGGAGAGATGGCTTAGCGGTTAAGCGCTTGCCTGTGAAACCTAAGGACCCTGGTTTGAGGCTCAGTTTCCCAGGACCCACATTAGCCAGATGCACAAGGGGGCGCACGTGTCTGGAGTTCGTTTGCAGAGGCTGGAAGCCCTGGCACGCCCATTCTCTCTCTCTCCCTCTATCTGTCTTTCTCTCTGTGTCTGTCGCTCTCAAATAAATAAATAAATAAAAAATTTAAAAAAAAATTAAAAAAAAAAAAGAAATTAAAATGGGAGCCGGGCGTGGTGGCACTCGCCTTTAATCCCAGCACTCGGGAGGCAGAGGTAGGAGGATCACCATGAGCTCAAGGCCACCCTGAGACTACACAGTGAATTCCAGGTCAGCCTGGGCTAGAGTGAAACCCTACCTTGGAAAACCAAAAATAAAAATAAAAAAAGAAATTCAAATGGCAGCAGAGAAGTAGGAGATATCCAGAGCATCCAGAGCCCACACAGGCAGGTGCAAGCAGCTCCAGCAGTGGCCAGGCTCGGCTTGGGCCACAGAAAAAGCCAGGCGAGGGGATTGTCCACTCACACCGGAGCTCTCTGCAAACTCGAGATACGGAGGAGCAGATCACGAAGTAGAGGATCACATGGACCAGCGAGAGAACTAGAGCCACCATCCACAGCCTCCCCTCCCCCACTGCCAGTGCCCAGCTCCAGCCAACAAAGCAGCAGTCCAGTGACCCAGCCTACTTGAACCCACATGCACCAAAGAGGGACCCAAGCAGGAGCGCAGCATAACTGAGACCAAAATCACCCCAAAAGGTAACTGGGATTACACCAGGTCAGTACCCGCCTAATAAACCTGGTATATAGGGTTGAATCAGAAGGGCTAATTGCGCCTTCCATATCAGGATAAATTATATGTTAAATCTGATGGAAGGTCAGATTTGCCATTCTTAAATAAATAGCAATAAAATAGTTTTAAAAGTGTCCCTAATGTTTCTTCCCATACTTGCCACCACAGATTTGTTATGCGTGTGCACACACAGTTACATAGGCAAGCACCCATGCCTGAATACACTGTTACTATTACTTTGAACAAACCACTATCAACTAAAGAAAAGAAGCTCTTAAAATTTTATTTATCTACTTGAAAGAGAGAGGGAGAACAGGCACACCAGAGCCTTTAGCCACTGCAAACCCCGGACACATGTGTTACCTTCTACATCTGGCTTTATGTGGGTACTGGGGAGTTGAACCTGGATCCTTTGGCTTTCCAGGCAAGTGCCATCTCTCCAGGCCAAGTCTGTACTTAACTTTTACTCATCTCCTCCTCAGTGCACTCTTCTCTTTTTGAAGATTTAAATGTGACATGATGCAGACGTGACCTGCTTCATTTCCCTTCTCTAAAGAACCTTTTTTTTTCCCCCTGTAGGGCAGACCTATGATCAGTGGACTTCATCGATTTTTTTTTTTTTGTCTTTTTGTTTTCTGAGGTAGGGTCTTCCTTTAGCCCAGGCTGACTTGGAATTCACTATGGAGTCTCAGGGTGGCCTCAAACTCACAGCGATCCTCTTACCTCTGCCTCCCGAGTGCTGGGATTAAAGGTGTGCACCACCATGCCCAGCTTGTTTCTTCACCTTAAAAACAAAGTTTTATTTTTATTTATTTATTTGATAGAGAAACAGGGAGAGAGAGAGAGAGAGAGAATGGGCATGCCAGGGCCTCCAGCCACTGCAGATGAACTCCAGATGCGTGTGCCCCCTTATGCATCTGGCTAACGTGGGTCCTGGGGAATCGAGCCTGGGTCCTTTGGCTTTGCAGGAAAACACCTTATCCCCTAAGCCATCCCTCCAGCCCTAGTTTCTTCACCTTTTTTTAAAAAAAAATTTTATTGGCGAGCTGGGTATAGTGGTGCACACCTTAAATCCCAGCACTTGGGAGGCAGAGGTAGGAGGACGGCCGTGAGTTCAAGGCTACCATGAGACTACAGATTGAATTCCAGGTCAGCCTGGGCTGGAGTGAGACCCTACCTTGAAACCCCCCGAAACAAATTTTTTTTAATTGGGGCTGGAAAGATGGCTTAGCCGTTAAGGCTCTTGCCTGCGAAGCTTAAGGACCCATTTTTGATTCCCCAGGACCCATGTAAGCCAGATGCACATCATGGCGCATGCATCTGGAGTTCGTTTGCATTGGCTAGAGGCCCTGGCATGCATATTTTCTCTCTCCCTCTGTCCCTCTGATTCTAATAAATAAATAAAAACAATGAAAACTATTTGATTGGTTTGGAGAGATGGCTTAGCAGTTAAGGCACTTGCCTGCAAAGGCTAGGGTCCCATGTAAGCCAGGCACATAAAGCAATGCAAGCACACAAGGTCATACATATGCACAAGATGGCACACGTGTCTGGAGTTCGACTTCAGTAGCTGGAGGCCCTGGTGCGCCAATTCTCTCTCTCTCATAAAAAAGTTTTTAAAAAAGTATTTCATTTACTTGGAGGGAGAGAGAGAGAGAGAGAGAGAGAGAGAGAGAAACAGAATGGACATGCCAGGGCCTCCTGCTATTGCAAATGAATTCCAGATGCATGTACCACTTTGAGCAAGTGGCTTTATGTGCATACTGGAGATATGAACCAAGGCTGCCAGGCTTTGCAAGCAAGCTCCTTTAACTGCTGAGCTCTCACTCCAGTCCCTGTTTCCTTATCTTTTTTTAAAAAATTAATTTATTATTTTTATTAACAACTTCCATGATTATAAATAATATCCCATAGTAATTCCCTCCGTTACCCCACTTTCCCCTTTGAAACTCCATTCTCCATCATATCTCCTTCCCTTCTCAATCAGTCTCTCTTTTAGTTTGATGTCATGATCTTTTCTTTTTTTTAATAATTTTTTTTATTGACAACTTCCATAATTGTAAACAATATCCCATGGTAATACCCTCCCTGCCCCCCCCACTTTCCCCTTTGAAACTCCACTGTCCTTCATATCCCCTCCCCCTCTCAACCAGTCTCTCTTTCATTTTGATGTCACGATCTTTTCTTCCTATTGTGATGGTCTTGTGTAGGTAGTGTCAGGTGCTGTGAGGTCATGGATTTCCAGGCCATTTTGTATATGGAGGAGCACGTTGTAAGGAGTCCTGTCTCCTTCTCTTTTGAGCAGGTCTTTCGACAAGGCATATGGCTATAGGCTGGCAATATTGCTAACACCTTAAATGTTCTACTCCACTCTCTTCTCTCTAGAATACTTTCTGATAAGCCAGATGTCATTCTTATTTTAGCTCCTCAATATGTAAAGTATTTTTTTTTTTCAATCTGGCACAGTTCCAAACTCCAGCATCTCAGAAGGTAACTGTATTTGGGAATAGGTGTGACTAGCTAAGATGGAATGCGTGTCTCATTCCAGTGTGACATTATTGTCTTTTAAAAGAGGAGATCTCAGGCCGGAGAGATGGCTTAGTGGTTAAGTGCTTGCCTGTGAAGCCTAAGGACCCCAGTTCAAGGCTTGATTACCCACGTTAGCCAGATGCACAAGGGGGCGCACATATCTGGAGTTTGTTTGCAGTGGCTGGAGGCCCTGGCATGCCCACTTTCCTCTCTCTCTCTCTCTGCCTCTTTCTCTCTCAGTCTGTCACTCTCAAATATTAAAAAATAAACAAAAAAAATTTTAAAAAGAGGACATCTTTGGAGATAAACAGTAGGACACTGTGTGACCACAGAGGCACAGAATGGAGCGTGGTCACCAGCCAGAAGCAACAGAGATGGCCAGCCATCACTGGACACAGTGGGAGGGACTAGGTTGACTCTCCCTGGAGGTCTGACCACACGGCTCGCTCTCAGACTTCAGCCTACGAGAAGCAATGGATCCTCGGCTGTGACAACAGCCCTGAGATATCAGTGTGGTCAGAGTCTGAAAAAAGCAGACACCGGCCAGGCGTGGTGGCACACGCCTTTACCCCCAGCACTCAGGAGGCAGAGGTAGGAGGATCGCCGTGAGGTCGAGGCCACCCTGAGACTACATAGTGAATTCCAGGTCAGCCTGGGCTAGAGTGAGCCCCTACCTCAAAAAATCAAAAGAAAAAAATACACACCACTGATCAGGGTCTTCGACCACCCACTGACATCAGATAGATCACCTCAGAGCTTGGGTCTTGTGGCTCTAGGCTCAGGGTTGCCTCTGAGCACAGGGGATGACCATCCTGTGTTCTGCCTGCCTATCGGAAGCTGTTCATCACCAGCAAAGCCCAGTGGGGTTTGAAGATCTGGGGATCCCTGTCAGAGTTGGCAGAGGCTGAGCTGACTTCCAGCCTTCAGACCAGCTTGCAGCCATGGATCCCGAGTCAGCCCTGGCAAGGCCCAGGAACATAGCATAAGGCTTCTAGAAAATGTACTCAGGGGCTGGAGAGATGGCTTAGTGCTTAAGGCACTTACTGCAAAGCTAAAGAGCCCAGGTTCGATTCCCCAGGACTCACATAAACCAGATGCACAAGGTGGCACACAAGGCCCTGGCATGTCCATTCTCTCCCTATCTGCAACCCCCTCTCTCAAATAAATAAATAAACTCACTTCTTCTAGCTCTTCCTCAGTGACAAAACTTTGCCCTGTTGATTAAAAAAGAAAAGAAGGGCTGGAGAGATGGCTTAGCGGTTAAGCGCTTGCCTGTGACGCCTAAGGACCCCTGTTTGAGGCTCGGTTCCCCAGGTCCCACGTTAGCCAGATGCACAAGGGGGCGCACGCGTCTGGAGTTCGTTTGCAGAGGCTGGAAGCCCTGGCGCGCCCATTCTCTCTCTCTGCCTCTGTCTTTCTGTGTCTGTCGCTCTCAAATAAATAAATAAAAAATTAAAAACATATATTTAAAAAAAAAGAAAAGAAACGAAAATATATTCAGTCCAATTAGCAGAGCCTGAGTGACTCATGAAGTGTTCAGGCCACTTGGTTTCGCTGCCCACCCACGTCACATCTGTTGGTTTCGCTGCCCACCCACATCCATGGACTCTGGTACAGAAAGCAAGTACCACATAAGACCCAGCCTGAAACCCTTTCTCTGTGACCACCTCTTCCTGATCAGTGTCACCCTTAGAGCATACAGCGATGCCCTGTCTCTCCTTTGGGTCACTGTTTAAGGATGTGGAACCTTCTATATGCTAAGGGAAAGCATAGGTTTCATTGCTGTCCCTTCACCCTGTCCCCACCACCTCAGGTAAATAGAGGACCATACCTGAAAGGAAACCCCTCCTTTGGTCTCCCTTCACCCCTAAGAGGCCAGTGGGAAGTAACTTGGACCACTTGCCTGTCTTGGCTGCAGAGGAGGCCTGCACAGCTTGGCACCCCTGCACCCACGTGTGGCGAGTCCCTGCTTCTGCAGCAAGGACTGGCCTCCAGCGGCTGACGCAGCAGCGCCAGGAGTTGGTGGCCCGCCTGTCCCCTCGGGTGGGGGAAGGTGAGAAGACGGATGTGAGTGAGCGAGTGGCGGAGATTAGAATCTCCGTTCCTCCGCAAGATGCATGGATGTTGCGTGGCTCCCGCATGCCTCCCATTCTTCTTCTGCCCGGCCCTGGGGGATCCATCACTCCCCGTATCTCTCTCGCAGGCCGGAGCATCCATCCTGGCCTGCGGCACTTGCGCTGCTGCTGGTGTATCGTGATCCATCCCCGAGGGCTTGTACAGACAGTGGGGTTAGGACGGACAGACGTATCGCCGTGGAGAAGGGCTTATCCATGCCATCGACAGCGCTCTGCGTTCCCATGGCCCTGACCCCCCATGCTCAGGACCACCCTGCGATTGTGCACAAGACATGGCCTGTTGCGGGGGGCGGGGGCAAGGGGTGTGCCTCTCTGTCCCTGGGCTTTGAGGAATGGGGCAGCAGAGTTCTGGAAACTATAAAGCTGAATCGTCACTCAGAAGGTGCCATGGTGCTGAGGAGAAGGGACAGAGGAGGGCTGACACACCTCTGTCACACCCTCCAAGGCTCAGGGTCCCTTGCGGAAGAGGTGGCGGAAAAAATGTAAGAGCCAAGGGAAGGTGTGCTGGTTTGATCCAGGTGAGCCCCATAAACTTAGGTGTTCTGGATGCTAGGTTCCCAGCTGAGGGAGATTTGGGAATTAACGCCTCCTGGGGGGAGTGTATTGTTGGGGGTGGGCTTATGGGGGTTATAGCCAGTATCCCCTTGCCAGTGTTGGGCACACTCTCCTGTTCCTGTTGTCCACCTGATGTTGGCCAGGGAGTGATGTCCACCCTCTGCTCATGCTATTATTTCCCCTGCCATCATGGAGCTTCCCCTCGAAACTGTAAGCCAAAATAAACCTCTTTTGTCCCCCCACAAGCTGCTCTTGGTTGGGTGATTTCTACCAGCAATGCAAACCTGACTGCAACAGAAGGGTAGGACTGGGTGGTGGTTTGATCCAGGTGAACCCCATAAACTTAGTTGTTCTGGATGCTAGGTTCCCAGCTGATGGAGATTTGAGGATTAACGCCTCCTGGAGGGAGTGTATTGTTGGGGGCAGGCTTATGGGCTTTATAGTCAGTTTCCCCTTGCCAGTGTTTGGCACACTCTCCTGTTCCTGTTGTCCACCTGATGTTGGCCAGGAGGTGATGTCCACCCTCTGCTCATGCCGTCAGTTTCCCTGCCATCATGGAGCTTCCCCTGGAGTGTGTAAGCCAAAATAAACCCTTTTTCCCAAAAGCTGCTCTTGGTCAGGTGATTTCTTTCTTTCTTTTTCTTTCTTTTTTTTTTTTTTTCGAGGTAGGGTCTCACTCTAGCCCAGGCTGACCTGGAATTCACTATGGAGTCTCAGGGTGGCCTTGAACTCACAGTGCTTCTCTTACCTCTCCCTCCTGAGTGCTGGGATTAAAGGCGTGCGCCACCACGCCCGGCTTTGGTGGGGTGATTTCTGCCAGCAACGCGAACCTGACTGCAACAGACTGCATACAATGCACTCTTCCAGACACAAAATGGCCTGGATATCCATGACCTCTCAGTTCCAAGTGCCACGTATGCAAGACCCTTATGAGAAAGCGAGAGAGGAGAGGGAGAAAATGGGCACATTAGGGCTTCTAGCCACTGCGAATGAACTCCAGATGCATTTGCCCCCTTGTGCATCTGGCTTTATGTGGGTCCCAGGGGAGTCAAACCTGGGTCCTTTGGCTTTGCAGGCAAGCATCTCATCCGCTAAGCCATCTCTCCAGCCCGCTGGTGCTTCCTTGAGCTGTCCTTCTTGTACCCACAGGGCTTCCTGAGGCATCAGACTCACAAAACTTATACTGAGTTCTGATGGGCAACAGGCAATGCAGCCCAGGGCCTGGGCCTGCGGGTCTTACTCACAGGAAACCTTTTGTTCAGGGCGGTCCCCTGAGCAAAGGAAGGGTTTCTAAAGAGCACCCCAGGGCCACGGGCTACCTCAAAACAACTTTGCTGGGGCGACGTGATCCTTGCAGCTCAGCGTGGGGTTGAGGGCATGCAACATTTGCCACATGCCACTTGTGAGTGACCTTGTGTTTCTGGCAGGGTCAAAAATAAGGTCTGCATCTATGGTGAGGCTTTCTGTTCCATACCTTCCCCATGGAGCAGCAAGGTGCTCTTTCTTTCTTTTTCTTTTTTATGTTTTTAATTTTTTTGTTTATTTATATTTATTTATTTATTTGAGAGCAACAGACAGAGAGAGAAAGAGGCAGAGAGAGAGAGAGGAGAGTGGGCACACCAGGGCTTCTAGCCACTGCAAATGAACTCCAGACACATGCACCCTCTTGTGCATCTGGCTAATGTGGGTCCTGGGGAATTGAGCCTTGAACCGGGGTCCTTAGGCTTCTCAGGCAAGCGCTTAACCGCTAAGCCATCTCTCCAGCCCTCTTTTTCTTTTTTAAATAATCGAGAGAGAATGGGCACACCAGGGCCTCTAGCCACTGCAAACGAACTCCAGACACATGCACCACCTTGTACATCTGGCTCACTGGGGAATCGGACTTGGGTCCAGCCGGGGGTGCTGTTTCTTAAAGCATTCACCAGGTCAGAATTTTTCCCCCTTGTGAGCCTGAAGGAGTCAGGTTTCTTTGCTCTGCCGTACGTGACAGATAGCGTGGGTGGCAGCTATGTGCTACGCTAATGACAAGCCACCTGGTCCCGTGGTGCTCACGGTGACTGCGTGTGACCAGGCTACCCCTGACCCTGCTGGCAGTGGCCGCCAGTGTCTGATGAGTGTCATCTAGGGAAACCAGTTCTGATGTCCAGCTTGCTTCCTGTCCAGTTTGCCTCGTCAGGTGCCAATAAGAAAGCCTTGGCCCATGCCCTGTGTCCGTGGGTTGGAGAAAACAGGGCATTTGCTTGTTGTGGTGTCCATCTGGTAGGGCTGGACAAGGCGAGCTGAAGTCCACCTTGCCGTGCCCACTGACCCCCAGAAATCCTGGAGTATCCTGCCCCTACCCTTCTTGCCCACCAGTGCCCAGCTCATAACCAGTATGCCCAGTGTATTTCCCACCTACTCGGGGGAACCTGCTATTTTTTTTTTTAATTTTTATTTTTATTTATGTATTTGCAAGCAGAGAAAGATAGAAGAGACACAGACACAGAGAGATTGGGCCAATCAGGGCCTCCAGCCACTGCAAACGAACTCCAGACACATGTGCTCCCTTGTGCATCTGGCTTACGTGCGTCCTGGGGAATCGAACATGGGTCCTTTGGCTTCACAGGCAAGCACCTTAACCGCTAAGCCATCTCTCCAGCCCCCTGCTGTTTTTTGAGTCCTGACACTACTAGTCCCATGAGAGCGATGGTGACTTCTTGAGCTGCCATTCTTGTGCCCACAGGGCTCCCTAAGGTGTCAGACTCACAGAGCTTTGCTGCCCACCTGGGCATCTTCTTCCCATCCCTCCTCTACCCTCTACTTAGCTGCCATCTCTGGTCTTTCTTTTTCTTTCTTTCTTTCTTTTTTATTTATTTATTCATTTTGCTTTTTCGAGGTAGGGTCTCACTCTGGCCCAGGCTGACCTGGAATTCACTATGGAGTCTCAGGGTGGCCTCGAACTCATGGCGATCCTCCTGCCTCTGCCTCCCGAGTGCTGGGATTAAAGGCGTGCGCCGCCACGCCGGGTTTGGCTGCCATCTCTGGATGCCACATATGTCCAGTGTATTTTATCCCCGAAAGAAATCCAGGCTGCTTGGAAATACAACAGTTTCCTGAGACCCTTCCCCTTATCCCCGCTTAGTGGTCATTCTGAATGTAGGGCTCACAACCCATCACACACATGCATACACGTGGACATACATGCATGCACACATGTCCATACAAACACATACAAGGCATGCTCACATATGCTACCTCCAACGCATTCACACACACACGGTCAGCTTTACAGGTATTCACACCTTACCCCCCAAAACACATAATACCGGGGAGGCCTGCATACAATACACATAGATGTGCCCTTACCTGTGTGCCCACACAGCATACCACCTACGATGCCAGTGCATATGTACACACTGATATGTGCACATATTTAACATGCCCCCAAGCATACTCACCACCAGCAATATGTGTGTACACACACACACACACACACACACACACACACACACACACACACCCATCCCACTATCCCTCTGATCCCTGCTGGTGAACACTGGCCGCGTTCCTGCTGGCCACCAGCTCTGAGACTCTCACACAAGCTGGCTGGGCAGATCCTGAGAGAGCTTTGTCTATGGAACCCCAGCTGTGGGCACACTCTGGACTTTCTGAGTGGACGGGGCTGTCACATCTTCCCTACCTTGTCTCCCCATGTGGTGGCCCCCCCCCGACTGGCTTTACGAAAAAGTTGCACGTCCTGTGTGGGGTGGACCCCTGTCCCCAACACAGTCCCTCTTGTCTGTCTTCCCCTCCGGTCACTCCCCGGGCTCAGTCCCGCAGCTGTCCTCTCCCGTTCCTGTCCTTCCATCGCAAGTCTCTGCACTCCAGGATCCCCTTTCTCTGTCCTCACTCATGCTGTCTACAGGCAACACGAGCAGCCACCAAATGCTGTGGCCTTCCCCACGTGGTCCAGAGCCAATGTACCAGTTCTGCCACCCCTGGCCTGCTCGGAGGCCCCTGGGCATGAGTACAGCAGGTGCCCCTGACCAAATCCACACCTAGAGAGGACGCAGCGGGCTCTCGCCACTGACAACCTCAGGCACGGGTACTGCCACAATGGCAGCTGAGACACAAGGCTGCGCCGAGGCCTCGAGAGGAAGCCACAGGCCATTGCCCGCCCCAGCCACAGGGCACAGAGCCAGAAAGGCCTTCCTGGAATCTGACCCACGCCTCGGCCTCATTGAGTGCTACCCAGGGGCCAGCAGCCTCGAGTCTCCAGCGAATGGGCACTCACCAAGCACCAGGACCTGTAGCACCCTTGGGAGCCGCCTCATTTCTTTTCCCTGTCCTGGGGCACAGACTGCAGATGGCACATGGTGCTATGTGGGCCTCGGGACTAGCGGGTCAACACCACAGGCCCACTGGGTGCTTCCCACAAAGTGGCCGCGTTCCTCTCGGCTTCTGCCCTTCCTGCAAGCGTGGTGCCACGCTCTACTTGGATGGGCAGAGTGCATTTTGTGTTCAATAAAAGATAACAGAAGAGATCATTAGAGTAACTATGTCAGATTAAATGTATTTCCATGTTCGAGCGCCAGGCCCCTTCAGGAACGCCTGCAATTTGCTTTGTCTTGCCGAAAACAATATTTTCCCAGAAGGGCCCAGCACAAGGGCCATTACAAAACGTAATTCATATTGCATAAGCTCCGAGATGTTCCGCCCCGATGACAAATGGAGGCTTTAGTGCAGTATTTATGCTCTGTGGGAACATGGCATCCATAAGTCATGGGGTCCCAGGGCGGGTGCCCATCACTCACCGAGGATTGGCTCAGCGCCGGGAGCGCCCGTCTCCTCTCTCGGCTCAGGCCCGCGCTGCCCTGGCTGCCTGGGAATACGGAGCCTGGTGTATCAAGGTAGCCCACTACTTCCCATTTGTGACCAGCACCACACTCGTCTGGGCACTGGATCAAGCTTGGCCTCAGCATCCGGGGAGATGGCGAGGCCTGACCAGAGGAAGTGCCAAGACAGCCCTAGAAGCAGGTGGAAAATTTCAATGAAGGATGTGCATTTTTAAGACATGAGGCCAAGAGCGGAAGCCCAGGGCTCGAGAGATGGCAGAGAGAATGGGCACGCATGCCAGGGCCTCCAGCCACTGCAAACAAACTCCAGATGCATACACCACCTTGTGCATCTGGCTTATTTGAGTACTGGGGAATTGAACCTGGGTCTTTAGGCTTTGCAGGCAAGTGCCTTAACTGCTGAGCCAGCTGTGTAGCGCTCATTGTTGCTTTGAGTCCTTAGGTCGCTGGGGTAAGGGAGGGTGGCGTCCCAACGCTGTGACAATGCAGCACACAGGAAGAAGGCGGGAAGGCTGCGAGCCCAGCTTGGCAAAAGTGACCCTGAGGCTGGCACAGGGATGCGTGGGTACAGAGAGCTCTCAGGGTGCCCAGCCTTTCTGCCGAGGACACTTCACTTCGCAGTTCCGTTTTGTGCAAACAAAGGCCAAAATTAAAGCCAAGAAAAGAATTGCAATCCTGGAAATTGAAAACAAGCTTAAACAAAAGAACCTAATTATGTAGCAAGTTGGTGACAAAACCCAGGAGGAACGCGTGTTTTTTCCAGTGACGTGGGGACGGAATGTTTTGACGGTTCATCCTCCTCCGTGGGAAAGGTTGTCAGAACAAATGAAAACCTGATGAATTCTGACATGCCATCCAGCGCTCTAAAACACCTAATTGCAGTCAGCCCCTTAGTGTCCCCGGGTTCCGCATCTGCTGACTCAACCAACCGCAGACTGAAAATATCTGAGCAAAATTGGACCTGTGCTGAATGCATACAGATTGTTTTCTTTTCTTGTCACCATTCCCCAAACAATACGGCATGACAAGTGTTTACACAGCACTTGCGTTGTGTTCGGCGTTAGAAGTCGTTTAGAAAATGACTTACAGTATGCAGGAGAATGTGCCTGAGGTATGTGCAAATGCTACCCCCTTTTTTTTCTTTTTTTTTAATTAATTTATTTTTATTAACAACTTCCATGATTGTAAACAATACCCCATGGTAATGCCCTCCCTCCCCCGACTTTCCCCTTTGAAACTCCACTCTCCATATCCCCTCCCCCTCTCCGTCAGTCTCTCTTTTATTTTGATGTCATGATCTTCTCCTCCTATTATGAAGGGCTTGGGTAGGTAGGATCAGGCACTGTGAGGTCATGGATATCCAGGTCATTTTGTGTCTGGGGGAGCACGTTGTAAGGAGTCCTACCCTTCCTTTGGCTCTTACGTTCTTTCTGCCACCTCTTCCGCAATGAGCCTTGGAAGATGTGATAGAGATATCTCAGTGCTGAGCGCTCCTCTTTCACTTCTTTCCAGCACCATGATGCCTTCTGAGTCTTCCCAAGGTCACTGCTATCTGCAAGGAGAAGCTTCTCTACTGCCAACCCTTTTATGCCAGGGACTTAAACATCCGCAGTGTTGGCATAGGAGGGTCCCCGAAAGAGCTCCCTGGGGACACTGAGGTTTGCCCACGGAGGTAGCAAAATCATAAATAAGAGTCAAGGAGGGATTTGTCTTTTTTTTTTTTATTTTATTTATTTGAGAGCGACAGACACAGAGAAAAAGACAGATAGAGGGAGAGAGAGAGAATGGGCGCGCCAGGGCTTCCAGCCTCTGCAAACGAACTCCAGACGCGTGCGCCCCCTTGTGCATCTGGCTAACGTGGGACCTGGGGAACCGAGCCTCGAACCGGGGTCCTTAGGCTTCACAGGCAAGCGCTTAACCGCTAAGCCATCTCTCCAGCCCGGATTTGTCTTTTTTGACCCAGTAGATGAGAAGCTGGGTGTGGAAAGACCTGGCTGCCTTTTATGGGGCACGGGATGGATTTCACGGACGAGGCCTTGCAGGAAACAGGCCAGCAGCCATGGCTGGGCTTGTGGCACGAAGCACGGAAAAGCCGCTGAGGTGTCCCTTGGCGCATGCTCAGCGTCCCACTGGGCCTGGGTCTGGAGGGTGGAAGGTTGGACTATGGCTCTCACTGCCTTGCTTCTTTGTGCCTTGTATTCAGCTCTGTGCCCCCCTGGCCGATGTGTCAGAAGCTCTGTGGAGCCCAGGCAGAGCCTGAGTTCGGCTGTCATTTATGGGGCTGGAGAGATGGTTCCCCAGAACCCACATGAGCCAGATGCACAAGGAGACACACGCATCTGGAGTTCGTTTGCAGTGGCTGGAGGCCCTGGAGCTCCCATTCTCTCTCTCTCTCTCTCGCTCCATCTCTCTCTCTCTCCTTATCTGCCTCTCTTTATCTGTCACTCTCAAATTAAAAAAAAATAGACCAGGAGTAGGGATGTTGGTCCCTCTTTGGGGACACTCTGTCCTCACTCTCTGTGGTGGTATGATTCAAGTGTTCCCTGTAAACTCAGGTGTTCTGAATGCTAGGTCCCCAGCTGATGGAGATTTGGGAAGTAACACCTCCTGGAGGCAGTGGATTGTTGGGGGCTTATGGGTGTTAAAGCCAGTGTCCCCTTGCCAGTGTTTGGCACACTCTCCTGTTGCTGTTGGGCCAAGGGGTGATGTCCACCCTCTGCTCATACCATCGTTTCCCTTGCCATCATGGAGCTTCTCCCTCGAGCCTGTGAGCCAAAATAAACCTCTTTTTGCCCACAAGCTGCTCTTGGTTGGGTGATTTCTACCAGCAATGTGATCCTGACTGTGACACTCTTTCATGGAGGACTTGGCCCCAACCCAAGCTAATATTGCCTCTGCTCTGTGTGTGTGTGTGTGTGTGTGTGTGTGTGTGTGTGTGTGCACGCGCGCGCGTCCCCAAATGCACAGGGTGAAAGTGACTCCTTAATGTTGATGGTGTTGGGAGGTGAGACCTTTGGACAGTGATGAGGTCAGGCGAGTGGCTCCTCATCATTAGGTTTGGCACCTTATGAAAGGGCCGCAGAGAGGCCCATCAGCCCTGCCAGCTTCGATGCCACAGTGAGACGGTATGGTGACTGAGGTAGGCCTCACTAGAACCACAGCGAGCAGCCACAGGGTGACGTGCCCCCTGCAGCCTCCAGAGTGATGAGTGAATGGCCACGATTTGAGGCCCCAGTGTGGGTTGCCAAGGTTTGGTTGGCATGTGTCCTGCCAAGGGTTCATGTGTCTGAGGTTTGGACCCCGGCTGCTGAATCCCATCACTGGATCCTCAGGGCTCTGACTTACTCAACAGATTAACTCGTGGGTGGAGTCATGATTGAAGGGATTGTGGAGAGGTTGTGGAGACTATAGAAGGTGGGGCCTGACTGGAGCACGAGGCCATATTCCCAGTACATGGGGGGCTTGGCAGGAGAATCTCAGGTTCTAGGTCAGCCTGGACTACATAGAAAGGGTCTGTCTCAAAATAAAACAAGAAGTAGTCAACAACAACAAAAGCTGACTTGATATAGAAAAATTGGCCTAAATTTCCTTCAAGATTTTGGATTCTCTGCTCTAAGAATAGCTCTTCAACTCTGAGGCTATAAAAGTATATCAAGCCAGGCGTGGTGGCGCACACCTTTCATCCCAGCACTCGGGAGGCAGAGGCGGGAGGAGCGCCGTGAGTTTGAGGCCACCCTGAGGGCTACATAGGGAATTCCAGGTTAGTCTGAGCTAGAGTGAGGCCCTACCTCAAAAATCATTAAGGAATACTTCTGCAGGGCAATCTTGTCCATGTTCTGTCTCTTTTTCTGCTTTTTGGCCACCAGGAGGTGAGCAGCCTCCTTCTTTATACACCCCAAGTCATGTGATATTCCTCAGTGTCTCAGGCCCACAGCAATGGAGCCAGACACCCTAGGACTGAAACTTCTGACCTCCTGAACCAAAATCAATCCATCATTCTTTCAAGTTTTTTTTTAAGTTATTTATTTATTTATTTGTCTAAAACTTTATTTCCAAGTTATTCACCTCACTATTAGTAAGGTGTGTGGTTACTGCTCTGTGCCAGCATTACCAGGCTTGCCCACTGCCAGTAATGGACTTTGAGAAAACCCATTTCTGGCCCCAACACTAAATGACTCTCAGAGCATACAGAACTCCAAATACTTGCCAAAGTATTACATGCACCGTTTTCCCACCATTCTTTAAATCTGAATGTACATGATTAATCTATATCAGTGGATGTTAAAATGAAATCATTTTTACAAATTATAACTGTGCAATCAAAATACTAGTTCGTATTAGACAAGAGTATTTTATAAACACTGCATTACATATCACCTTGCAATCTAATTTTTTTTTTATTTGATATAGAGAACAGACAGATAAAGAGAAAGAGAATAGGTATACCAGGGCCTCCAGCCACCTTGTGCATCTTTAGGTCAGTGCTGGGGAATCAAACCTGGGTCCTTGGGCTTCGTAGGCAAGCACTTTATTTAACCATCAAGCTATCTCTCCAGCCCCATTCTTTCAAGTTTTTGGCTGGGGCATTTCATCAGAGCCTCGCAACCGGCTAATACAGTGGTGTTTCTCACAGTGGTCTGAGCTGAGGAAGGGTCCTTCAAGAGGGAGAACGCTGTCCCGGAGCCCTGAACAGCATCTTTACTGGCTGTTCTGCGAGCCGCTCCAACCACTGCGACCCAGCAATTATGAAGCTTTCCTTCACCTCACTTGATGTTGGCATTGTTTTGTTTTATTTGATAGTTTAATTACCAAGGTAGTGTAAGTTCATCGTAGCAAGACAGACAATCTAATGAGAAAGCCAACTATCTCCCTCCCAGCCTTCCAGCCCACCTCCACGCAAGGCTGTGCAAGGGAGGCTGTGAATTCAAAGAGGAGGCATTCATTCTGTCTTCTTTGCTGTTTTCCACCCAAACCAGAGCCCACCTACACTCTGCTCTGAGCATTGCTGCGTCCACGCAGGGCCCAGGGGTGCTGCCTGGGAGACCACTCTCAGCTCGTGGCTGACATGACAGAAGGACTTTTGTATCTGCCGGGACACCAGAACTTGGCTAATCAAGCGTCACTGGGATTGACCCCAGTATTTGGGGTGTTGGCTCAGAAGTAACACCAGCGCTGGCTACCCAGTGTTTTCATCAGCTCTGTGTGGATAGTGGAGTCTGTGTTCTTCAAAGCCCAGAGGATGGTGCCTGGCTCCTGCTGGAGTTTGTGTTTCCCTGACCGCTGGGCGTCTTTCATTTTATTTCATTTATTTATATTTATTGGCAAACGTTATTGCAAACAAACTCCAGATGCATGTGCCACTTTGTGTGTCTGGCTTTACGTGGGTACTGGGGAATCGAACCCAGGTCATGAGGCTGTACACAAGCACCTTAACCACTGAGCAATCTCTCCAGCCCAAGACTGGGCATCTTCTTTTTTTTTCAAAGATTTTTTGTTTGTTTGTTTTTATTTATTTATTTGAGAGTGACAGGCAGAGAAAGAAAGAGGCAGAGAGAGAGAATGGGCGCACCAGGGCCTCCAGCCAATGGAAACGAACTCCAGATGCGTGCGCCACCTTGTGCATCTGGCTTATGTAGGTCCTGGGGAATGGAGCCTGGAACTGGGATCCTTAGGCTTTACTGGCAAGCACTTTACTGCTAAGCCATCTCTCCAGTCCAAGACCGGGCATCTTTAAAAATATATATTTTAATTTATTTATTTGTAAGCAGAGAGAGATAGAAGAGAGACACAGAGAGAACAGGCACACCTGGGCCTCCAGCCACTGCAAACAGACTCCAGCTGCATGTGCCACTTTGTACATCTGGCTTTATGTGGGTCCTGGGGAATCGAATTCTGGTCGTTAGGCTCTGCAGGCAAGTTACCTAGCCACTGAACCATCTCTCCAGCCCAAGACTGGGCTTCTTTTAGACCCATGTTTGCTAGTTACGTAGCTCATCTTTTGCAAGTGGCCAGACTTTTCTATTCCTATTTTCCATTGAAATTCTTGTCTCTTTTTAAGAAGCGTGAGGACATGTCGTATCAAGGGGTTAAACCCAGGTTATCCACAGCATTTTTTCTCAGGTGGTCTCTTGCTGTGTCTCTATGAATTGTCCTTGTCATATGAAATTGCCTACCTAGCGGGGCATGGTGGTGCGTGGCTATATTCCCAGCACATGGGGGGCTTGCAGGAGAATCTCAGCTTCTAGGTCAGCCTGGACGACATAGAAAGAGTCTGTCTCAAAATAAAACAAGAAGTAGTCAACAACAACAACAACAAAAGCTGACTTGTTATAGAAAAATTGGCCTAAATTTCCTTCAAAATCTTGGATTCTCTGCTCTAAGAATAGCTCTTCAACTCTGAGGCTATAAAAGTATATCAAGCCAGGCGTGGTGGTGCACACCTTTCATCCCAGCACTCGGGAGGCAGAGGCAGGAGGAGCGCCGTGAGTTCAAGGCCACCCTGAGGACTACGTAGTGAATTCCAGGTTAGTCTGAGTTAGAGTGAGGCCCTACCTCAAAAAAACCAAAAATTAAAAAAAATAAAAAATTAAGTATATCAAGATCCCATTCTAAATACTGGGTGGTACACACCTTTGATCCCAGCACTCAGGAGGCTGAGGTAGGAGGATTGCTATGAGTTCAGGGCCAGCCTGAGCCTAAATTATGAATTCCAGGTCAGCTTGGGCTAGAACAAGGCTCTACCTCAAAAAAGAAAAAAAAAAAAAAAGATCTCATTTTAATTCTTTTAGTTGCAGCAGGTTAAACTTAGCGGCTGCCCTAGCTTGTTTGGGGAGGAGGTGTGAAGAGCAACGTTTTCCTTCTCTCTAGGGAAGCAGCCATCCAGGAAGAAGCCCACACACCCTCTCTCTCTCCAAGCTGTCCTGTTGGCACCTCATCCCTGAGGCCTCAGCTGGAGGTTGCCTCTCTAGACCTCTGGATGCCCAGCCGAATTAACTCCTCATTGGTTGAGGGTTCACATTGAGCTAGAAGGCCTGGTACACGTTTAAAGACTTCCCTCCCCCATTCCTCCAAATTCCAGAGAATGCTTTAGAAAAAAAAAAAAAAATTACCATCTTTTACGCTGGAAAACGGAGCAGTACCTCCAGTCCACAAGCCGTGACACATTCCTGAAGATTGGGGTGGTGGTGGGGGGCTGTGGAATTGGATCCAGATGGGATGGGACATTACAGGCAGACAGGCAGAGGAGACTGGAAGGCTGGATCAGGTAAGGAGATGACGGGTCCCTAGGGCAAACTCCATCAGAACCACCCTTCTGAGGGTGCTAGGGTCAGGAAGGGGAGTCCAGCAGGAAGCAGGGGACACCTGCAACAGTTGGGTGTATGAGCAGGGGTCAGAGGAGAAGGAGAGAGCTCCTCCAGCTAATGCGAGGCCACACCCACGACTAAGAAAGGCATTGGTTCTCAGGAGGGAGAATGGGCTCCCCCCCCCCCCCCCCCCCCCGTGCAGTGACTCCATTACTACTGGAAAGGAATCTGGCCCAGGGCTCCTGAGACAAAGCTGCACAGATGTTGGGGACACACATCCGCATATGCCGAACCATCAGCGTAGTGAGCCCCAGTTCCCCTTCCATCATGTAGACAGCATTGGGACCCCAGGCACTTGGAAATAACACCAGTGTCACGAGCTGGAGGGATGGCTTAGCAGTTAAGGTATTTGCCTGTGAAGCCTAAGGACCCAGGTTCGATTCTCCAGGTCCCACGTTAGCCAGATGCACATGGTGGGCGCACGCGTCTGGGGTTCGTTTGCAGTGGCTGGAGGACCTGGCGCACCCATTCTCTGTCTGTCTGCCTGTCTGTCTCTCTGTCTCATCCCTCTCTCCATCCCTAATAAATAAATAAAAATAAATAAATCAAGCCAGGCGTGGTGGCGTGTGCCTTTAATCCCAGCACTCAGGAGGCAGGGGTAGGAGGATCACTATGAGTTCAAGGCTAGCCTGAGACTACAGAGTGAATTCCAGGTCAGCCTGGGCTAGAGTGAGACTCTACCTCAAAAAACCCAAAAAATAAAAATAAAAATAAAAATAAATAAATCAGAAAAAAAAAATAGTGTCATAAAAGAGGAAGAATGAGTTAAACAGGCAGAGAGGGCCTGGATAGCAGAATTATTTCTGGATCTAAAAAAAAAATTACTGCATGTATTTTATTTAGTGTCTGTGTTGTATTAGAGAGTTTAAGCATGCATAAAATTTAATAAAGAAGCCCCCCAGACAACAACTAAATAGGAGAAATTTAAAATATGAATGTTTCTCCCAGTAGAAAAAAATAAAATAAAAGAAGTCAGCGTGAGACAAGTCAGCTGTCTGAGCAGGGCTTCAGATCAAAGAAGGGAGGTCAACCCAAGGCACATCTGGGAAGGAGAGGTGTCAGCCTGAAGACTTGGCGTGCGTTACGCATGTTCATTACGGTGAAGAGCACAGACGAAATGATACAGACACGCTCTCTCCAGTGTTCCTGGCGCTTCCCTAGGAGTTCCAGGAGAGGAGAAAGGAAACAAAAAGGAAAACTACTGATTAAGCAACAGACGTTCTTGGCACTGAAGGGACATAAACCACCAGCATTCACTCCACAGCCTCAGGACGCTAAGCAGTGATGTGTGAGCCCAAGGCCGTGTTCCCTATGAAACTGGTACACACACACACGTGTGCATGCACACACACACACACACACACACACACGTAAAATACCAAAGGCAAAGAGAAAATGCTGAGTGTCCCACAGAGAGTGAAGAATTAACCTGAAAAATGAGGAAAGCCAGGTAATACACTGGCCTGCTTTGATCGGTGATGTTCATGCCAGAAAGAGCGAGAAGTCTTTCCAAGGGCGAGTCCACCCGTCTTTCAAAACTGATCCACTCTTGCTGGGTGTGGTGGTGCACGCCTTTAATCCCAGCACTTGGGAGGCAGAGGTAGGAGGATCGCCGTGAGTTTGAGGCCACCCTGAGACTACATAGTACATTCCAGGTCAGCCTGGGCTGAAGTGAGACCCTACCTTGGAAAAAAGAAAACAGGGCTGGAAAGATGGCTTAGCGGTTAAGCGCTTGCCTGTGAAGCCTAAGGACCTCGGTTTGAGGCTCGGTTCCCCAGGTCCCACATTAGCCAGATGCACAAGGGGGTGCACGCATCTGGAGTTCGTTTGCAGAGGCTGGAAGCCCTGGCGTGCCCATTCTCTCTCTCTCTTCCTCTATCTGTCTTTCTCTCTGTGTCTGTCACTCTCAAATAAATAAATTAAAAAAAAATTAAAAAAAAAAAGAAAACAGAAAGAAAGAAAAGAGGACTGGGGCTGGAGAAATGGCTTAGCAGCTAAGGCGTTTGCCTGCAGAGCCAAAAGACCTTGGTTCAATTCCCAGGACCCACATAAGCTGGATGCACTCGGGGCATGCGCCTGGTATTCCTTTGCAGTGGTTGGAGGCCCTGGTGCACCCATTCTCTCTCTCTCTTAAATAAATAGATAAAATAAACCAAAAGAGTTTAAATTTAAAAAAAATGTATTTATTTTGAAGAATCTCTAATAAATTTGGTCCCTTGGTCTGATGAGCTGGACGTACTGGGCTCCGAGGTCAAAAGCAGTCGGTCACTTTCTAGTCTGTGGCAACTAAGAAGCAGGTCCTGGTGATCTGCTGCCCTCACCAGTATGTCTGCTGCTGCATGGAGGGGTCTTCTATGGAGTCTTGTCCCTGTACCCCCAAAGCCGAGATGCAGCTAGCACAATCTGACTGGAACCCTTAGGATTTTGAGTGTTGCTTTCCCAGATCTAGGATGTCCCAAAAGTGTTGCCAGAGCTCCTGCTAGTTTGGTTTTGGATGACAGGTTGAGAGCTGTCTCCAGTTCCCAGTGTGTGGAAGACACCCAGCCTGTGGGACTTCTGGGAGCCTGCAGAATCCCTTCTACCTCTGAAGATCAAATTGCATGTAGAAAGATCCACAATATGTGAGTTAAAGGAGCAAAGCAGGGAGCAGGGCGTGGTGGCGCACGCCTTTAATCCCAGCACTCTGGAGGCAGAGGTAGGAGGATCACCATGAGTTCGAGTCCACCTTGAGACTACAGAGTGAATTCCAGGTCAGCCTGGGCTAGAGTGAGACCCTACCTTGAAAAAAAATAAAAATAAAAATAAAAATAAAATAAAATAAAAAGGAGCAAAGCAGGGCTGGAGAGAAGGCTCAGCAGTTAAGGCATTTGCTTATAAAGCCTGATGACCCAGGTTTGATTCCCCAGTGCCCACATAAATCTGGATGCACAAAGGGGCCACATGCATCTGAAGTTCGTTTGCAGCAGCTAGGGGCCCTGGTGCACCCATTCTCTCTCCACATCTCTCTTCTCTCTATATGTCTCAGCTTGCAAATAATTTTATTCAATTTATTTATTTTGGCTTTTTGAGGTAGGGTCTTACTGTAGCCCAGGCTGACCTGGAATTCACTATGTAGCCTCAGGGTGGCCTTGAAACAAATAAATTTTTAAAATTTTATTTATTTATTTATTTTTATTTGAGACAGAGGAAGAGAGAGAGACAGAGAGAGAGAGAGAATGAGTGCACCAGGGCCTCTAGCCACTGCAAACGAACTCCAGACACCTGTGCCACCTTGTGCATCTGGCTTATGTGGGACCTGAAGAATAGAACCTGGGCCCTTAGGCTTTGCAGGCAAGCGCCTTTACCATTAAACCATCTCTCCAACCTACAAAAAAATTTAAAAAAATATTTTATTGATTTATCATTTCAGAGAGACATAGATAAAGACAGAGAGAGAGAGAATGGACACACCAAGGCCTCTAGCAACTGCAAACAAACTCCAGATGTATACATCGCCTTGTGCAGCTGGCTTACATGGGTACTGGGGAGTTTAACCTGGGTCCTTAGGCTCCACAGGCAAGCGCCCTTACCATTAAGCCATCTCTCCAGTCTGCAAATAAATTTTTAAATGGAGCAAAGTCAAGTCTTTCTCTTTGGTTCCCACTGTCATGGGTTGGGCTGGGTCTAGAGTAAAGGGTGTGTGTATGTGTGCATGTCTGTGCGTGCTCTGTATGTATAAATGTATGCACATGCATGTACTGTGTGCGCTGTGCATGCGTGTGCAGCAATGTGCTCATGTCTGCCTGTTCTTTCGTCAGAGCTCTCAACCTCTTGCTGAAGAGGATTTGCAAAGCAACTAGCGTGAGCTTCAGCCGTGGGGCCAGAGCATCTCCAGCAAGCCAGGTTTGGGCCTTGCAGTCTCCAAAAGACAGTGGGACCAGGCCCCGTGACAAGGAGCCTAAGGGCTTTCAGAGGCCGTCCCTCTGCTCCAGAGGGGTCTGGACTGTTTTGTAGCTAGAACCTTTGAGGGACGGTTGCAGTCAGCTCCATGTTGCTGAGACACGGTGTACAGGAAGAAGGGATTTATTCCAGTCTTACAGATCCAGGGAAGTCCCATCGCTGTCCGAAGAAGCCGGCTCCCTTTCACAGATCGAAGCAGAGGGAGACACCGCCGACGGCCAGCCCCACAAATGTGACTAGGAGCTCCACCGCCAAGGCCACCTTGAATCTGGACACCAGGCTCTGGCCCCAGTGACACCTCCTCCAGCCGGACCCAAGTGATAAGTTTAATTTTAATATAACACCCGAGTCTGTGGGGCCATGCATTTATACTGTCACACTCAAAGTACCCCAGGGTCGGTGCACACGTGGGCTGTGTCTATTCTCGGCAAAGCTGAGCATTCGTTCAGCACATATGTGGCCCTGGCAGCTGCAGATCTGAATGCTGGAAGGACCCCATTCCTGCTCTACCTCCCCCTGCGGAAGTGTGGGTCCCTCATCTGTGCTGTACATGCCGGGGCTCTGGAGTAGAGCCTCCAGATTCTCTGAGTGAGGAACTTTTACAAAGGAAGCGACAACAGGGCTGGAGAGATGGCTCAGTGGTTAAGGCACTTGCTTGTAAAGCCCAATGACCCAGGTTCAATTCCCCTGGGCCCACATAAAGCCAGATGCACAAACTAGTGCATGCATCTGGAATTCATTTGCAGTGACTAGAGGCCCTGGTCCATCTGTTCTATCTCCACTCCTTTCTCCTTGGAAATAAATTTTGTTGTTGTTGTTTTTTGGTTTTTCGAGGTAGGGTCTCACTCTAGCCCAGGCTGACCTGGAATTCACTATGAAGTCTCAGGGTGGCCTCAAACTTGTTGCGATCCTCCTACCTCTGCATCCTGAGTGCTGGGATTAAAAGTGTGCTCCACCTTGCCCAGCTCTGGAAATAAATATTTAAATATTTTTTGTTGTTTATTTATTTGAAAGTGACAGACAGAGAAAGAAAGAGGCAGATAGAGAGAGAATGGGTGTGCCAGGGACTCCAGCCACTGCAAACAAACTCCAGACACGTGAGCCCCCTTGTGCATCTGGGTAACGTGGGTCCTGGGGAATCGAGTCTCGAACCGGGGTCCTCAGGCTTCACAGGCAAGCGCTTAACTGCTAAGCCATCTCTCCTTTAAAATTTTTTCTTGTTTATTTTTATTTATTTAGGAAATAAATGTTTTAAAGACAGTGACAGATAATGTTATACATGTACAGTCATTCCAGAGTGGTGTGGCCACATTCTAGACATGGCCTTATGGCATGGCCAGCCATTGCGTTCAGCGTTTATTTTGACAGGTGTAGTCTTACCGGAAATAATTAAAACCAAGCTGAAATGGGAAAAGCGATTATTGCATGGGGTGAGTAAGTTTGATAGAATTTGAACTCATGAGTCTTACTCATTTTCTTTTCTTTTTTTTTTTTTTTTTTTGGTTTTTCGAGGTAAGCTCTCACTCTAGCCCAGGCTGACCTGGAATTCACTATGTAGTCTCAGGGTGGCCTCGAACTCACGGCGATCCTCCTACCTCTGCCTCCCGAGTGCTGGGATTAAAGGCGTGCGCCACCACGCTCGACTTACTCATTTTCATATTCACTTTTCTTCCACAATGTAAACACACGGTCACATCTTTAAAATAAAATATAGATTTTTCTCTTAAACTGAAAGGAGTCTCCTTTTGAATAGCTTTTGGCAACAGAAGAAAATGCAACGCCGTGCTGTTTAATGTGTCCCTGTACTAGTTTGTCAGTGAGAAGCTGAAAAAAGCAGATGGGACTCGGAAGAGTCATCACACTTGGTACCTCTGATAAGCATTTATGGGCTGTGGGGTGAACTCCACCTGGGCTTCTCAGATTTTCACACTCTGACTTGAAATTCAGACAGTTTCAACTGCCCACCTGAAGTGATTTGGAAAGACACAATTAACTTTTTATTTATTTATTTTTTTTTTTCAGGGCAGGGTCTCATTCTAGTCCAAGCTGGATCTCACTCTGTAGTCTCAGGCTGACCTCAAACTCCTGGTGATTTCCTACCGCTGCCTGCTGAGAGCTGGGGCTTAAAGGCATGTGCTACCATACCCAGCACACTGAATTTTTAAAAGGTAGATAATGAAGGAATGTACTGGAATAGAAAGGAGGGACTTAAAGCAAGTGTTTTCCACTAGAGCAAATGATTCCCCTGCAGGGTGACTGCCTGGTGGGAACCGTGGAGTTCTCTTCCAAGGCAAATATGACCCTGGTGGGACCGGGGAGTTTTGGAAGAGCTTTGAGGTCCTGAGCTCAGCACAGTCCGGGCCTCTTCCTCTGCTGGCTCTCTGCAGGCGAGAGCTGGGGTCAATGCCCTGCTCACTAGCATTCTTTTTGCTGAGGTCAGGAAAGCCTGCATCACTTTGCTGAGACCAGAAGCCTGGTCCCCACCCGTTGGAGCCACCATGTAGGCTACTCTATATGTTTTTATTTTGTTGTTGGTTTTTTTTTTCGGTTTCTTAAAAATATTTTTTATTTTTATTTATTTGAGAGCAACAGAGAGAGAGAGAGGGAGAGAGAGAGAATGAGCACGCCAGGGCCTCCAGCCACAAACGAACTCCAGATGCGTGCGCCCCCTTGTGCATCTGGCTAACGTGGGACCTGGGGAATCTAGCCTCCAACCGGGGTCCTTAGGCTTCACAGGCAATCGCTTAACCACTAAGCCATCTCTCCAATCCCCTCTTTTTTTCAATTTTTTGAGGTAGGGTCTCGCTCTAGCCCAGGCTGAACTCAAATTCACTGCATAGTCTCAGGGTGCCCTTAAACTCAAAGTGATCCTCCTACCTCTGCCTCCCGAGTACTGGGATTAAAAGCGTGCACCATGACGCCCAGCTGTACCTATCCTTTTTGTTTGGGCTCTGGGTCATCTCTGTGTGGCAGGTGATGGACACGCTGACTTGAGCTCCTTTCGAGCGTTTGTGACTGTCCCTCCCACCTGCCCATAGCGTGAGGCTCAGAGAGTGTGGCTCACACAGACTTTCAACTGACCAGCTCCTCTTCTGGCCCTGAACGGGGACTTGGTTGGACCAGTGATGGCCAGCGAGAGCCCTTAGGCACCATAGCAGTGGATGGTGTTTGCAGACATGACTTAGTGCCTGTTTTGCTCTCTGGAGCCAGAGGCACTTCGTGCTTATGACCTCCACACCCACAAGTGCCAGCTGGGGATGAAGATGTTATGTACTTGGCTTACCAGTTAAGGCACTTGTCTGTGGAGCCTAAGGACCCAGGTTTGATTCTCAAGGTCCCACGTATGCACATGGTGGCCCATGCATCTGGAGATCGTTTGCAGTGGCTAGACGCCCTGGCACACCCATTCTCACTCTCTCTGTCCTATGTCTGGTCAATGAATAATCAGAAGAAGATATTATCTACTGATGACAGGCCCTCCCTAGATTCCCAAAGCGGTAGTTGCTGCATTGCAGGACCTGGTGGCTTGTGGTGTGTCCTCCTGTGCTCACTTTGAGCTTGCGAGTGTGTGGGGCGCAGCTGTGTTGCATGTCCCTTGGCCATCTGGGGATAGGTCAAGGACTTCCTGCACGTCCTCTGTGGACTCTTGAATCACTTGCTACCAGTGGCGAGCTGTCACTGATGGAGACCCCGGAGCCACCCTTCCCACGGCAACGTTCAATGGGCAGCAGCCAGCTCCACTTGTGCAGTGTGGCGGGGTGATCCAGGGGTCCCCCATAAACTTAGGTGTTCTGAATGCCATGGCCCCAGCTGATGGAGATTTGGGAATGAACACCTCCAGGAGGCAGTGAATTGTTGGGGGCAGGCTTATGGGTGTTATAGCCAGCTCCCCCTTACTAGTGTTTGGCACACTCTCCTGTTGCTATGGTCCACCTGATGTTGGCCAGGGGGTGATATCCACCCTCTGCTCATGCCATCGTTTTCCCCTGCCATCGTGGAGCTTCCCCTTGAGCCTGTAAGCCAAAATAAACCTCATTTTTTTTTTTTTCCCCACAAACTGCTCTTGGTTGGGTGATTTCTACCAACAATGTGAATCTGACTGCAACATGCACTTAGGAATGAACCCCTCTCCACTCTTTCCTGCAGGCCCTTAATTCTGCTCTTCGCAAAGAGCCTGGGTCAGGGGCGCCCGTGCCCTGAGAACGCCCCCTATGTGTGAAGTGTGGTCACTGCAAGCCATGAAACAGGATCCAAGACTTTGTGGGGCTTTTGTGGACTATGGGGAGGGGGCTCTGGTCCCAAGAGTGGCTGTGGGGAACCCAGCCCTCCCCAGCAGCACTTGTAGTTGAGGAAGCACTGTTGGTGCCTTCGTCAGCTGGAGGAAAGAGCTGGAAATGGGTCAGCCAGAATGCCGCCCGTCCGCAGAGGGCAGTCCAGGTACACTGAAAGGAGACCTCCTCGAAATGCATTCATTCTCGCTCGGGAGAAGAACCGCGCTACCCCTTTGCCATTGCGACACAATCAACACGCCTCTTTAAAATGAAGAACGCTGCCAGGCTGGAGAGATGGCTTAGTGGTTAAGGCGCTTGCTTGTGAAGCCAAAGGACCCTGGTTCAATTCCTCAGGACCCATGTAAGGCAGATGCACAAGGTGGTCCATGCCTCTGGGGTTTGTTCACAGTGGCTGGAGGCCCTGGCGTGACCGTTCTCTCTCCCTTCTTTCTCTTTCAGATAAATAAAATAAAATAAATGTTTTTCAAAAATTAAGGACGCCACAGTGTCTCTTACTGGAGTTGGTGTCAGCTGGGCCTTCAAGACCTGCCTGCTAAGAAGTTGGCTGTAGCTGGCTGATGGAAACACAGAGTGTCTGGGGTCTGAAGAGTGGTGGAGGACTCCCTATGCAGCCCCCGTGCTCCCTGAACGGAAGAGCACTGGATGCCCCTGAGCCCAGAGCGCAGGGGCTGAGGCTGCCCTGGCCCCTCTCAGTGGAGCTTAGTGGACTGCCCCAGGTCAAGCCGAGCTTCCTGGGCTTGGGTGCGCTAGAGATGAGCTTTTGGGGCTTGTCTGCAAACTGGCATTTCCTTCTTCTTTGTTTTTCGGTTTTTCATTTCAAGGTAGGGACTCACTATAGCCCAGGCTGACCTGGACTTCACTCTGTATTCTCAGGGTGGCCTTGAACTCACAACAATTCTGCCTCCTGAGTGCTGGGATTAAAGGCATGTGCCGCCATGCCCAGCAATACTTTTTGTTTGTTTGTTTAGGTTTTCAAGGTAGGATCTCACTGACCTGGAATTCATTATGGAGTCTCAGGGTGGCCTCGAACTCACGGTGATCCTCCTACCTCTGCCTCCCGAGTGCTGGGATTAAAGTTGTGCGCCACTATGCCTGGCTGGAAACTGGCATTTCTTAGTTATTTATTTTGAGGGTTTTTTTTTTTTTTTTCTGTGGTGGGGTCTCACATTATCCCAGGCTGACCTGGCACTCACTCTGTTGTCCTGGGCTGGCCTCAACCTCGCATCGATTCTCCTACCTCAAGTGCTGGGATTAAAGGCATATGCCACCCTGCCTGGCAAAACTGGCATTTCTCTCCATTACTGCTGAGAAGAAGTTACAGAGGAGGGCTCAGCACTGCAATATCTCTCTCACACCTTCCAAGGCTCAGGGTCCATTGTGGAAGAGGTGGCAGAAAGAATGTAAGAGCCAAAGGAAGGGTAGGACTCCTTACAACATGCTATTTCTGCCTCATTTATTGTGAGGTCTTGTAAAGTGGATGAAAGCTGAATTTTAAGGGCTGATAAAAGCTATAAAGCCATACTCAAAAAAAAAATTAGGGCTGGAGAGATGGCTCAGTTAAGTCACTCGCCTGCAGAGCCTAAAGACCCGAGTTTGATTCTCCAGTCCCCACATAAAGCCTGCACTATGTGGTACATGTGTATGGACTTCGTTTGCAGTGGCTAGAGTCCCTGGCATGCACATTCTCTGTCTCTCTGCTTGCAAATAAATAAATAATTTTTAGATTTTATTTATTTATTTGAGACAGAGAAAGAGAGAATGGGTATATCAGGATCTCTAGCCACTGCTAATGAACTCCAGATGTATGCACCACCTTGCACATCTGGCTTACGTGGGGACTGGGGAATCAAACCTGGGTCCTTAGGCTTTGCAGGCAAGTGCCTGAATGGCTAAGCCTTTTCAGGCCCATACTTAATTATTTACTTTATTTGAGAGAGAGAAGGAGAAAGAAGCAGAGAGTGAGTGAGTGAGAGTGAGAAAGAAAATGGGCATGCCAGGGCTTTCAGCCACTGCAAAAAAAAAAAAAAACACACACACACACACAAAAAACTCCAGATGCCTCACCTTTGTGCATCTGGCTAATGTGGGCTCTTGAAAGTAGAACATGGGGGCTGGAGAGATGGCTTAGCGGTTAAGCACTTGCCTGTGAAGCCTAAGGATCCTGGTTCGAGGCTCGGTTCCCCAGGCCCCACGTTAGCCAGATGCACAAGGGAGTGCACACGTCTGGAGTTCGTTTGCAGTGGATGGAGGCCCTGGCACACCCATTCTTTCTCTCTCCCTCTATCTGTCTTTCTCTCTGTGTCTATTGCTGTCAAATAAATAAATAAAAAATATTTATAAAAAAAGAAAGTAGAACATGGGTCCTTAGATGTCACAGGTTAGTGCCTTAACTGCTAAGCCATCTCTCCAGCCCTATCTTTTTTTTTTTTTTTTTTGTTTTTCAAGGTAGGGTTTCACTCTAGCTCAGGCTGACCTGGGATTTACTATGTAATCTCAGGGTGGCTTCAAACTCACAGCGATCCTCCTCCCAAGTTCTTGGATTAAAAGAGTGCACCACCATGCCTGGCTCCTATCTTTAACTTTTGAAAGCTCTTAGTAAGCGAAGAAAAGCTACGTGGGTATCTGCCTGGCACTTGCCATTGCCCTTGGTGCTGCCTGGGGCACCAGCTGGTGTGATGCCACGGGGTAGAATGGAAATGAAGATTGTTAATTGTACTGGAAGGTTCTGTCTGTCTGAATTTCTTGAATGAGCTGTGCTGGAGAACTCTGATTTGCAGGTGCTTGGGGTGGGGACGGAGGGGTGCACCCCCCATGAGGCGCTCAGTGAGCACACCCAAGGCGCCAGCATGTTGCCGAGTGGAAGCCATTCGTCAATTTCTTAAAGCTTCCCCGCTGGATTTCTCAGATTGCCGGGTTTTTCTAGTTTTATTTATTTATTTTTAATTTTTTTAAAATTTTATTTATTTGAGAATGACAGACAGAGAGAGAAAGAGGCAGAGGGAGAGAGAGAGAGAGAGAAAAATGGGAGCGCCAGGGCCTCCAGACACTGCAAATGAACTCCAGACGCGTGCGCCCCCTTGTGCATCTGGCTAACGTGGGACCTGGGGAACCGAGCCTCGAACTGGGGTCCTTAGGCTTCACAGGCAAGCGCTTAACCACTAAGCCATCTCTCCAGCCCATTTACTTATTTTTTAAATGTTGTTATTTATTTATTTGAGAGGGGGAGCAGGAGAGAGAAAGGGAGAGGACAAGGCGGATAGAGAGAGAAGGGGTGCCCCAGGGCACTTAGCCACTCCAAATGAACTCCAGACGCATGTGCCACCTTGTGCATCTGGCTTATGTGAGGAAACAAACCTGGGTCCTTAGGCTTCACAGGCAAATGCCTTCACCACTGAGCCATCTCTCCAGCCCTTAGTTACTTATTTTTAAATATTTGTTTATTGGTAAGAAGAGATACAGAGAGAGAGCAAGAAATAGAGAGAGGTAATATTGGTGCTCCAGGGCCTCTAGCCACTGCAAATGAACTCCAGATGCCACTTTGTGCATCTAGCTTATATGGTACTGGGGAATTGAATCCAGGTTGCTAGGCTTTGCAGACAAGTGTCTTAACCATTGAGCCATCTCTCCAGCCCTATAGTTCTATTTTTATTTTCGAATCCTCTCTCTGTTTTGTAAATTTTCTGAAATAACTACATTTTGTACCCATATTTCAAAATATCAAACCTAGTATAGTCCAAATAGTAAAACGTGGTCTCAAACAATCTCAACTAACGAATGCTTAGCAAAAACCAAGATGAATATTATACTTAGTGAGGTAACCCAGGCCCAGGAAATTAAATGTTACATGTTCTTGCTACAAATGACTGGACTTCTGTGTGAGTAGGAATAAAACTCAGTAGCAGAGGCCAGTAAGCTAGAAAGGAGATATAAAGGGATTAGAAATGGAGAGGGAGGGAACTTAATAGGATGGTATTGTATATGTGTAAGTAGAACAGATTAATGAGGGTGGAAAGGCCTAAGTGAGGTCAGGAGAAGAGATTGAGTAAAGGAAAGGTGGAGGGAGGGCTAATCAACATCTAAGAGGGTAAAAACAAGTCACATGGAAACCAATTTTTTTGGACAATGGAATACTCAGAAGCCATAGATTTTTTACTAGAAAATTTTCAGTGCCAGGGATGGGATACTTTCCAGTGCGTTGTTGGCCAGGAAGGTCCCTGATGTCCCCAAAACAGTACAGGCCATTGATGAGGCCCTTGGTTTCCCACCAGGAATAGATGGTAAGACCCTATTGCTGAAGACTCCACATACTTGGGCTGCAAGGCCACTGAGAAATCCTGCTAGAGCTGAGCTGAAAACCTCCTCCATGTAGACCAGCTGACAGAAAGCTGGAAGAAGCCATTCTACATGCAGTTCAATGGGAGAGAGAAATCACCAGTGAAGGTACTCAACAGTGGACCCTGTAAGCCTTAAATTTGTCCAGCCAGGCCAAAGGAGCCAACGGGCACAATAGAGGCATGTCTGTTATGGGGAAAACCAACCACTGCCTAATTGGACGGGAGGCCCACTCCATGGGAGGGAATACATCCCTGATACTGAAAACCATGAGCCCTAGGGGTGTAACGTCTGCTGCTGCCTGGCTAAATGTACATACTATGCTCACCAAACTTCCCAGTAAGCACTTCTCTTAATGTCCATACCCATATGCTAATGGTACTCTCACTTTTTGTTAGTACCTTCTCTTTTCAGATGGCAGTGACCTTGGGATGACTCAGAAGGCACCATGGTGCTGAGAAGAAGTGACAGAGGAGTGCTTAGCACTGAAATATCTCTATCACACCTTCCAAGGCTCAGGGTCCATTGAACAAGAGGTGGCGGAAAGAATGTAATAGCCAAAGGAAGGGTAGGACTCCTTACAACGTGCTCCTCCAGACACAAAATGGCCTGGATATCCATGACTTCACAGTGCCTGACACTACCTACATAAAACGTTCATAATAGGAGGAAAAGATCACAACATCAAAATAAAAGAGAGACTTATGGAGGGTGGGGGGGCATGATAGAGAGTGGAGTTTCTAAGGGGAAAATGGGGGGAGGGAGGGAATTACCATGGGATATTGTTTACAATCATGGAAGTTGTCAATAAAAATTTAAAAATAAAAACATTAAACCCCAAAGTGAAGGCTGCCTCTCTTCTGGCTATTTGGGAACTATTCTGGAAGAATGAAGCCAAGATAGAGTAGGAGATGAGACCCAGGTGATGCCTGAGGGAAGGTTCTGGTTCAGTTTCTTCTCCTGCAGGCTCCAAGGGTTGAGCGTGGCCCTCGCAGGCAGTGCTGGTGGCTTCGGGGTCCTTCCTGTTTAGCCTCCTCTGCTGGCTCCTGTGGGCTGCTCCGTGGGGGTCTTTCCACTCCTCACTTATCAGGCAACAGGACACACTCCATTTGTGCCACTTGCATGTCCCCATCGGTGAGTTGCCTGACCCACCCCGCGCAGGGCTCTCTCTGGTCAGTCTCCTGCCCACCAGGCCTTGAGGGAAGGGCTCCATTCTGCCCCTGAAGCCTGGCACCTGTTACCTACCTGAGACCGTCCACGGGGCTCCCTGGTGGTCAGACGGGGGACACATCTTGCCGTCGCTGTGGTGGTGACTAGTCTCTCTAGCACTGCGTCCATTCCAGTGTCTGTCCAGGTGCCCTCAGGCATGGTGGGCAGGCAGCGTGCCCGAGGAAGCTCTGAGTCCCTGGAGTCTCCTCTCTTAGAACTGTCCTGGAGGGTAGTGGACACTGGTGACTTGGACTTTGGGAGCAGGGACCTGAGGGCATCAGGAGACCTGGGAACGTGAGCTCCCCTTTTTCTTCATCACAGTCACCTACTGTGATAGTGCCACGTCCGACATGTCTCATGGGCCACTAGGCACAGAAGACATATAACTATGGGTGACTGCCTCCTCCTGACTTTACTCTGAAGCCCTGGTCCGCAGTGACGGTTCCTGCAGATGGGGTCTGCGGGGAGGTGAGAGAGAAATGGGGTCTGAAGGGCGGATCTTGACTTAATAGAACTGGGGTCTTAATACGGAGAGGAAGACCTGCTAGGGTATGTCTACACCAAGGGATGACCCTGCCGGGTCTCAGAGGAGCCAACCCTGCCCCTGTCCCTTCGTCTCGGTCCAGGGCCAGGAGAGCCCATATCTGCTGCTAAAGCTGCCACGTGGGGCTGCTTCATTATAGCAACCCTCACAGACTGACAGAAAATAACAGTAGTGGGCTGGAGGGATAGCTTAGGGGTTAAGGTATTTGCCTTCAAAGCCCCAGGACCCGGGTTCGACTCCCCACGATCCCGCGTTAGCCAGATGCACAAGGGGGCGCAAGCGTCTTGAGTTCGTTTGCAGTGGCTGGAGGCCCTGGTGCACCCATTCTCTCCCTCCTTCCCTCTCTCTCTCTCTCTGTTCTTCCTTTTTGAAAAAAGCAAAACAAAAACAATTGCCTACCTCTGCATGATTGGAGATGCCAATCAAGTGGCATCTATTTGGCCACAGAGTAGAAAACTATCATTTCAGTGCATCAGACTTCCTTTGACCAAGAGTATATGTATCCCAAGCTGGGCCAATTATTTGTTTTCCTTTCTTTCTTTTTCTTTTTCTTTTCCCCAAGGTAGGGTCTCACTCTGGTCCACGTTGACCTGGAATTAACTATGTAGTCTCAGGGTGGTCTCAAACTCATGACAATCCTCCTACCTTTGCCTCTCGTGTACTGGGATTAAAGGCGTGCGCCATCATGCCCGGCTTATTTTCTTACATTATATGTATGTTAGAGAAGACCATATCTATAAACGTGTATAGAGTCAGCACTGCCTATATGGAGAATGCACCTGAAAATTAGGCCAAATTGGGCCAGAAATGAAGATTATTATATTGTTTAAAATCCTCTTCCTAACACACTGAACATCAGATAACTGCTTGGTATATATGAATAAATCATTATTTCCTCTTTATTTTCAAAAAAAACCCAAAAAACAAAAAAAAAAACACCATGCAGCAGAGGTGGGGTTCTGGGCCATCACCCTTGCAGCCAAGAATCCAGGCCTTCAGTGTCCCTTCCTTTCAGGGGACTCTGGCAATGTCAAGGTTAGCATGAGGACAGGCTGGCAGGGAAGGCAGGAAAGCCCAGCTGTCCACCAGGTGACCACCAGGTGCATGATCACAGCTAATGGCTGTTTTGTAGACCAACGTCTGTCCACTCTATCAGTCCCAAGCACTCTTTTGTTCCTGAGGCTGCAAGTGTGTGTGCGTGTGTGTGTGTGTGTGTGTGCGCGTGTGTGCACATGCACATCTATTGCACGTCCATGTTGCTGTGGTAGGCATCTCCAGGGCTAGTCTTCCAATGGGGGTGTTGGCTTGCCTCCTCCTTTAAGCTGCGGGGGACCCATTGTTCCCAGACACAGGGGCAAATTAGGCAAGCTCCGCTGGCAATAACCAATCCCCCGGATGGTTATTTGTTTCTCACACAAGAAGGCTTCCGCTTGGTTCTAATGAGTAGCTTGCCCTCAAAAAAGCCGCAGAAAACCTAAGTAGATTCTGTAAACTTGTAATCAGACGTGTCAGACACACGGTGGTATTTTCCCCTGTAAAATAGAAACAGCGTGCAATCATATAGAGTGGGTGTGAGAAATCATGTTTTCCCTGACAGAAGTTAATTCTAAACTAAGTATTCCCCGAAAGAAAGCGGAGGAAAACATTTTTACATGTCTGTCATTCGTCCTTAGAGAAATATGTTTCCTGGCGCTTGACACCGGCATTATTCTGTTGGCCTCGGGCGATGTGCTTTTCCTGTTATCAGGGTTTTGGGGGGCGGTGATGAGAAAGCCAAACTGCCTTAGGAGGGGAACATACCATGTGGGCCAATCGTGACTGGCAGAGTCCTGCCACACGTGAAGGGACAGTGCCCAGCAAAGCTTCTGGGCAGGTGGTCAGGTTGGCTGGGGCAGCCCAGCGAGGTGCACCAGAGGAGGCGCCCTCTGTCCTCCCTTAGCCTGGCTCCCCTTGTTCTTGACATCCCAGTTCTTAGCAGAGAAGGGAGGGATCATGTGGAAGGAAGAGATGTGCCCTCAGACCCAGTTAGGGAAGATCCTGTCAAAGAGGGTTTAGTGGGCTGGAGAGATGGCTTAGTAGTTAAACTGCTTGCCTGTGAAGTTTAAAGACACAGGTTCTGGGCTGGAGAGATGGCTTAGCGGATAAGCGCTTGCCTGTGAAGCCTAAGGACCCCGGTTCGAGGCTCAATTCCCCAGTTCCCATGTTAGACAGATACACAAGGGGGCACACGTGTCTGGAGTTCATTAGCAGTGGCTGGAAGCCCTGGCACACCCATTCTCTCTCTCTCTCTCTCTCTCCCCCTCTCTCTCTCTCTCTGTCACACTCAAATAAATAAATAAAAATGAACAAAAAAAGACACAGGTTCGACTCCCCGGGACCCACCAGGTAAGCTAGATGCCTAAGGTGGTGCATGCGTCTGGAGTTCGTTTGCAGTGGCTGGAGGCCCTGATGCACCTATTCTCTCTCTATTTGCCTCTCTCTCAAATAAATAAAATAAACTATTTTTATTAAAAAAGAGTGTTTAATGGGCTGGAGAGATGGCTTAGCAGTTAAGCGCTTGCCTGTGAAGCCTAAGGACCTCGGTTTCGAGGCTCGATTCCCCAGGACCCACGTTAGCCAGATGCACAAGGGGGCGCACGCATCTTGAGTTCGTTTTCAGTGGCTTGAGGCCGAGCCCATTCTCTCTCTCTCTCTCTCTCTCTCTCTCTCTCTCTCTCTCTTTCTCTGCCTTTCTCTCTGTGTCTGTCACTCTTAAGTAAATAAATAAATAAATGAGCAAATAATAATAATAAAAGAGTGTTTAAGACTGGGCATGGTGGTGCACACCTTTAATCCCAGCACTTGGGAGGCAGAGGTAGGAGGATCGCCATGAGTTCAAGGCCAACCTGAGACTCCAGAGTGAATTCCAGGTCAGCCTGGGCTAGAGTGAGACACTACCTTGAAAAATCAAAACCAAGCAAACAAAAATAAATAAATAAAAGCCAGGGGTGGTGGCGCACACCTTTAATCGCAGCACTCGGGATGAGTCTGAAGACCGCCCTGAGATTATTGCAGGTCAGCCTGAGCTAGAGTGAGACCCTACCTCGAAAAAAACAAAAATAAATCAATAAATAAAAGTGCCTCATGTAGCAGCTCCTTCCTCTGCTGCTGTTGGGAGCTATGAGCCTAACCTCGGCCATGTTGACAGAAACCTCCATATAGCAAGTTAAGTTTCTATCTCCTCATCTAAATGCTCAGTTACCAGAAATGAAGAAATCGTATGTTTGGGTGATTACCCCCCCCCCCCCCCCGTGCTGCTGGTAACTGGTAAAGAAACAGAGAGATTAGCCAGTGCCTCTGTGATCTTTGGCCTGATTACGTCTCCTTCCCCCTACAACCTTATATAAACCTACATGTACGAATAAACTCTCGAGGCCTTGACCAGAAACTCGGCTCGGTCTCCTTCCTTGTGTCTGTTTGCTTCTTCCCATGCAGGTTAACTTCCCCTCGGGTCCGCATTCAACTCCCCGCTGGCTGGGGCATGCCGCTGTGGGAAAGGCCTTGCCAAAGGAGCCCAGATTCACATGTGGCTGTGACAGAAGGTCCCTTTGCAGGGGGAAGGATGGTAGGGACAGACCCGAGGTCTGCACACTAAGAGCATGCTTCCGCTGAGCTGCACCCTAGCTACCAGGAAGGCATTTCTGACCTGCCACCCTCCCCTGCCCCCTGCCATGCCTGGTGATGCCCCTGCTGTGGGCTTCTCCTCAGGTCTATGCTACCTAGCCTGGAGGGACTCTTCTGCATTGGAGAATCTTGACGTAGGGAAGAGGCTGTGAGCTACTTGTTCTCGGGAACAGTTGTTGCTTTGGAAGAGGCAGCTGACATTGGATTTTTGTTAATTTGATTTTTTTTATGTTAGAGAGAGAGAGAGAGAGAGAGAGAGAGAGAGAGGGAGGGAGAGAGAGAGAGAGGATTAGTGCTCCAGGGCCTCAGCAACTGAAATCGAACTCCAGATGCTTGCGCCACCTAGTGGACATGTGCAACCTTGCTCTTGTTTTACCTTTGTGTGTCTAGCTCATGTGGGACCTGGAGAGTCGAACATAGATCCTTAGGCCTTGCAGGCAAGATCCTTAACTGCTAAGCCATCTCTCCAGGCCGTTATTGGGTTTTATAAAACTATTTTTATTGATTAATTGAGAGAGAAGAAAGACAAACAGAGAGAATGGTCGCACCAGGGCCTCCAGCCACTGTAAACAAACTCTAGATGCATGTGCCACCTTGTGCATCTGGTCAGTGGGGAATTGAACTTGAGTCATTAGGCTTTGCAGGCAAGGGCCTTAAACACTGAGCCACCTCTCTGGGGCAGGATTTGTTCTTTGGGAGAACAGAATGCTCTGTGACCTCGCCCATCTGCAGCCTTCCCCAAAGAGCAGGCTGGAAATACACGGTTTCTTCTTTCAGGCCTTGGAACTCCTTGGGGTTCTTGCCTCAGCATGGAGGAGACTCCCCTCTGTGTCAAAAGAGTGCTGAACCCATGTTTTCTCGAGCAACACCTGCTCCCCAGGAACTTCTTGCTCTCACTGCCCACGTTTGTGAGTGAGCTCTGCCGCTGCTCAGGAGACAAGGCCTCTCCATCTTCCAAGTGCTTCCGATTCCCTAAGCAGTGGGCCTCTGCTAAGACTGAGAAGGATAAGTTATTCTATTTATTTAGTGAAGAACAGATCCATGGGAAGGAAAATAATATACCCACGTGGTCTGAGAGCTCACGTGGAGGGCCTGGAAAACCCGGATAGAGGACAGAAAAGAAAGAGCACAGAGCTCCCATCATGTGAGGGCAGGAGGGGCAGAGAGCCCACAGGGAGAGTAGAGGTCAGGGGTTCTCCCCTAGTCTCAGCCCAGCCAGAAACCCACCAGCAGCTAGAGGTTCAGGAGAGGTCAGGCAGCTCATTGACCTTGCCCTCCCCTTGAAAAGGTATTCATAACATTACATTATGGTGGTGGACCCTGCCGAAGGACAGCGACTGGTCTGGGCTAGGGGCTGTCTCAGGAAGAGGCCATGATGCCAAGTTCTGGGGTCTAAGCTTGACCAACCACAATGTCAGGATTCTAGAAAAAGACCTCTGTCCCAGGGAGGGGCTCAGGTATGGACAAACAGATCTAGGGAATTAGGTAAGAGATAAGAAGTCAAGCCGGGTGTGGTGGCGCACGCCTTTAGCCCCAGCACTTGGGAGGCAGAGGTAGGACATAGTGAATTCCAGGTCAGCCTGAGCTAGACTGTGACCCTACCTTGAAAAACAAAAAACAAAGCCGGGCGTGGTGGCGCACGCCTTTTTTAATCCCAGCACTCGGGAGGCAGAGGTAGGAGGATTGCCGTGAGTTCGAGGCCATCCTGAGACTCCGTAGTGAATTCCAGGTCAGCCTGGGCTAGAGTGAGACCCTACCTAGAAAAACTAAAAAAAAACCAAAAACCAAAAAACAAAACAAACAAACAAAAAAACCTTAAGAGATAAGAAGCCAGATTATCCTTCAATCTCTGGCAAGTGCAGACCCTCCAGCCTTTTTTTTTTGTTGTTGTTGTTTTTTGAGGTAGGGTCTCACTCAAGCTCAGGCTGTCCTGGAATTCACTCTGTAGTCTCAGGGTGGCCTCGAACTCACAGCGATCCTCCTACCTCTGCCTCCCGAGTACCACGCCTGGCCCCTCCAGCCTTTTTACTTTCAGGGGCCCGGTCACCTTAACTGCCTGAGAAAGCTACCTGACCCTCTCTCGTACACACACACAACATGTGTGCACACACAAATACATACCTATGAACATGCGCCACACATGTGAGCCAACACACACTTGCACCACGCACAGATGAGCAATCCCTAGAGAGCACATACATGTGCACACACATGACTAAACCACAGAGGCACAATGCATAAGCATGTGTGCACACACACGTCACACACAGCCACATACGTGCACGTGTACACTACCAAACACCATACATGCACACCATTCACCTTTGCACACACACAGCACCACAGTGCACACGTGTGCACACACATACTCTGCCCTTCTAAAGCAGACCTGGTGGGACCTGCTGCTATTTCTTCTCTTGGGTTGGGATCTGACCCAGGGAACCTCGATTATAAATGGTTAGGCTCTGGACTCAAGGGTCCCGGGGCCCTGTTCTTTGAAATGGCCCAAAGGACAATCTCCAACGCTGCCAGTAAGCGCACGCTCGTTTGGTGCAGTTTCTAAACAAAGCCTTGTCTCTCTGTGCAGTAGGCCGTAGGATCAGAGTTTTTGTTTGGTCCCCTGCCTCTTGTGTGAGGTAGAGTGAGGGCTGGCGAGGCCGGATTCCTTATCAATAAAGGGATTTTTCGGGCCTTGTCAAGTGGTCTTTCTGAATCCAGAGGCTCTGCATATGGTGCCTGCTCTACAGCTGACACGCTTACCTATAAATAACTGTGGTGACAGGTCCCCTGTCAGCACCTGCTGATGGACGGCTCCTCCTTCTGCCATTACAGCCTTGTGACTGTAGGAAAATTAATTTAAGTGGTAGTTAATTTCTAATGAATTCCATTCAAGCGGTTAATATGGTCCCTCGGTGTTATGGTAACCTTCATGGATCATTGCATTATGTAAATAAATTCTGCTTTATGCTGGATTATGAAAAAAGAGTGAATATTGGGAAGTGTGGGTAAGTCTCACACAAGGCACACAAACAACCCATGGTGATGGGAAACTCTTCAAAGGGGAAGATACGAGCTCTTCTGGAGTCGCCCGGGACGGAGATGGCTCCAGATTGGCGCCATCCCCCATTTCAGGGTTCGGAGTACTCACGGGGGCCTCCAAGTTCACACAAAGCCTTCACATTCATGTGGCTGATGGTGTATCCAAGGAGAAAGAGATTTTTGCCTTAAACCCCAGTGAGCCTGGGATGCACCCTAAGCAGCCTTGCTGGGAGCCCTCCTGCATTGGTGGCCGAAATGCCACAGCTTTTGGCTTCCCCTCCCTCACATCGGTCACCTTCTTCCCCACAGGCTGGTGAGGTGGCTCTTCTCAGGGTCCCACAGGCAGTGTCCTGGAGCCAAGGACTTTCAACACCATTTTTTTTTTTCTCATTGAATAGAAATAACACAGGCCAACAGAGCGGGCGCTTGAAATAGCAGCAGCCATGCTGGGTGGGGTTGGGGGGATGGCTGGGAGGCAGGTCTGTTCAAGACCAGCACCCATCGCTCCTCAAAGACCCCTCTGTCTCGTTGCCATCACTGTCTGGAAAGACGCTCCCAGGCCTCTGTCTAAGCGGCCTCCTCCTCGGAAGCTCGGGGGTGCTCGGATCCTGATGCAGCCGTTGAGAGCTCCCAGTGCAAAGACCCCACAGAAGCCTGTGCATGTTTCATGGAGAGAACCCCAGAGGCCACTCAGCTGAAGGCACGGGGATAGAGATCCTGTCTCCTGGAGCAGAGGGGTGGAAGAATTCTGGGGCGTGCTTTGAAGTCACCAACTCCAGAGTGCTGCCTCCACCACCAAGCCCAGCTTCTCCTTGTCAGCCTGCACAGGCAAGTGAGCCACGCAGCTCGGGGCCCTTTCTCAGCCAGCAGGGTGGCAGGCACGTGATGTGGGTGCCACCCAAGGGACCTTTGGTTCTCAGGTTCCTGTAGTAGAAGACCCGGCTGTCTTGCAGAGACGCCCTGCAGGCCTCCCTCTTGTCTAATTCTTCTCATTTATTTTTCCAGGTAGGGTCTCGCTGTAGCCCAGGCTGACCTGGAATTCACTCGGTAATCTCAGGGTGGCCTAGAACTCATGGCAATCCTCCTACGTCTACCTCCCGAGTGCTGGGATTAAAGACATTCTAATTCTTCTATCACTTGCTTTTTTCTCCCCCCCCAAAAAAAGGATTTCTTTTTTTATTTTTATTTATTTATTTGACAGAGGAAGAGGGAGAGGAGAGAGAGAATGGGTACGCCAGGGCCTCCAGCCACTGCAAACGAACTCCAGACGCATGCACCCCCTTGTGCATCTGGCTAACATGGGTCCTGGGGAAGTGAACCTGGGTCCTTTGGCTTTTGCAGGCAACGCCTTAACCACTAAGCCATCCCTCCAGCCCTTCTATCACTTTCTATCTCAAGGAGAGGTGACTTCATCCGTGTGACTTTCAAATATCCTAAGGCCAGGGTCAAGTCCACTCAGTAGGCTCTGGGTGAGATGGACATAGTTAACTTTGGAAGCAGAAAAAGAAAACTTGTAGCTGGGCGTGGTGGCACACACCTTTAATCCCAGCATTCAACAGGAGGCAGAGGTAGGAGGATCGCCATGAGTTTGAGGCCACCCTGAGACTACATAGTGAATTCCAGGTCAGCCTGGCCTAGAGTGAGACCCTACCTCGAAAACCCAAAGGAAAAAGAAGTTAAAATTAATGTTGCCAAAAGAGAAATCCCCACAAATCCGCGAAGAGGGACTGTATTGGTTACTTTTGCTCTGTTCTGACGCAGGAACAAGTTTAAGGAGGAAGGGCTTAGCTGACCGTGGTGGCACAACCACGCAGGAGGCTGAGGCAGGAGGATTGTTGGAGATTACCGCCCTACCCACCCGAGACTGAGCTGTTGGCAGCTTGACTGCGCAAAGCGCCTCAAGTCAAGAATGTTGATTATGGGGCTGGACAGATGGCATAGCAGTTAAGGCACTTGCCTGCGAAGCCTCAGGACCCAGGTTCAATTCCCCAGGACCCGTGTACGCCAGCTGGACGTGGTGGCACATGAATCTGGAGTTTGTTTGCAGTGGCTGGGGACCATGGCAGGCTCATTCCTCTGTGTCTCTCAAATAAATAAATAAATAAATAAAAATAAAATTTAGGCCGGGCATGGTGGCACGTGTCTTTAATCCCCAGCATTTGGGAGGCAGAGGTGGGAGGATCTCCAAGAGTTCGAGGCCACCCTGAGACTACATAGTGAATACCAGGACAGCCTGAGCTAGAGTGAGACCCTACCTCGAAAAACCAAAATAAATAAATAAATAAAATCTGAAAAAAAAAAAAAAAAGAATGCTGATTATGGCAACGCTGATGCAAATTGGAAAGTGCCTTGTCTCGTTCTCCCTGAGAACGCGTTTGTCCTTGCAGCTGCAGGTCACAAAGCCCTGTGGGACAACTTCCTTCTTTCTCTGTAAACGCCGGCTTTGTCTCACAGTCACATGGCAAGCAGTCTTGAGAGAAAGCCATCCTGTGATGATCTGTGTGAGGCTAACAGTTCATCATTAATGAGCCTCGGCAGGCTGGATGATAGGAGCTCTGTGGGCTACAGCCTGCGGCACCTATCCTTTGAGGTAGAGCCCCTCGGTCCCCCACTTTCAAGTTGTCAAATTTATCCTGTGCTTCTTGTCTTATTCAAACCACGTTGTCCCCTCCGCAACACCCCCAACACTGCTGGGCTTGGTAACAGGAGGGGATCATAAGTTTGAAGCCAGCCTGAGCTGTATGGCTAGACGCTACTTCAAAAAAAAAGAAAGAAAATAAAAAATATTTTATTTTATTTATATATGAGAGAGACAGAGAGAGAAGGAATGAGCACACCAGGGCCTCCAGCCGCTGCAAACAAGCTCCAGACACATGTGCCACCTTGTGCATCTGGCTTATGTGGGTCCTGGGGAATTGCACATGAGGCCTTAGGCTTTTCAGACAAGCGCCTTAACTGCTAAACCATCTCTGCAGCCCCAAAGGAACGGCATTAAATGGGTGTATTAGTCAGGTTTTCAGGAGCAGAATGGACAAAGTGAGCATGTGTTATAAAGGGGATGCATGGGATCAGTTTACAGGATACAGGCTGTGCAGTCCAACAGTGGCTGCCCACGGGCTGGAGGGTCAGAGGACTTGGTAGCTGTTTAACCCATGAGGCTGGGTGTTTCAAAAGTCCCAATGTGGCACTGAGGGAAGGCTTGAAGGCTTCCTGAAGCACCACTGATCTTCATCCATGTTACAAGGCTGATGGATTTGGGTTTGGAAGTCTGAAATGGATAGTTGAAACAGGGTTAGATTCACACATCAGCAAGTAACAAGGGCAGCCAGGCAAAGGTTCTCCCAGAGCTTCTTGTTTGTCTTAATTTTCTTTTTAGTTTTTTAAAGCTTTTTATTTATTTATTTTTGAGAAAGAGAGAGAGAGAGGGAGAGAGAGAATGGGCACGCCAGGGCCTGCAGCCACTGCAAACCAACTCCAGACGCATTCGCCCCTTTGTGCATCTGGCTTACGTGGGTCCTGGGGAATTGAAATGGAGTCCTTTGGCTTTGCAGGCAAATGCCTTAACTGCTAAGCTATCTCTCCAGCGCCCCCCCCCCCCCACAGCTGCTGCTTCTTTTTTTTTTTTTTTATTTTTTTGGTTTTTCGAGGTAGGGTCTCACTCTAGCCCAGGCTGACCTGGAATATATACCAACTGGCCTGTGTCTGGAGTGGATCCAGGCCTGGTCCATGCCATCATCTCAAAGGTCAGAGACCAACACTGCCCCAAAGATGGTGACTGAGAGCAAGAAGGGGGTCCTTAGACTCTGAAGCCCTTTCTTGTGGAGTCCCCAGAAAGTCAAATGAGAGAGGGGGTGCAGATAAGGCTGGTACTGAAGAGAAGGAAGGCTGGGAGAGGGTGAGGATTAAAATGAGCTCCTTTTTGTCTTTTTCTTATTAGTTTCTTTTTGTTTGTTTGTTTGTTTATTTTGTTTTTTTAAGGTAGGGTCTCACTCTGGCCCAGGCTGACCTGGAATTAACTATGTAGTCTCAGTGTGGCCTTGAACTCATGATCCTACCTCTGCCTCCCAAGTGCTGGGATTAAAGGCGTGCGCCACCATGCCCGGCTTGTTTCTTTTCCTTTCTTTCTTTTTGTTTGTTTTTTGAGGTAGGGTCTCACTCTAACCCAGGCTGACCTGGAATTCACTCTGTCATCTCAGGGTGGTCTCGAACTCACGGCGATCCTCCTACCTCTGCCTCCCAAGTGCTGGGATTAAAAGTGTGCACCACATCATGGCAAGTCACTTCCCCATCTGCCATCTTCCCACAGCATCCAAGACCTGAGACAGCAACAGCCTGCCCAAACTCCCTCCCCTTGCGTTGGCAGGGTTGGTCATGCACCTAGGCCCTGGTGAGGGGCAGGTCGTTGGCCCTGAGTCTGGGAGTTAAGGCACTACCAGAAGAGAAGGCTGCCCAGCCCTCCTCCAGCCTGGACCCCAGGGCTCACTGTTGCTGAGCCCATGTCAAACTTGTTCCATGTTTTTGTTTAGTTCCTTTGTAGCTCCCCCACCCTTTCTGGTGATTGATGTAGAAAAGAAAGCTAGCTGTTCAGAGCCCTTGGAAGTAGGGAGGGGAAGTCAAGGTAAGGCTGGAGGGGCAGGGTTTGCCAAAGGCCTGGGCAGCGTCTTCAGATCATCTGGCACCCTCTGGATGGGAGCCCCGAGGAAACCTCCTGTGCAGGGTTCCTGGGCTCTGCTAGTCCCACCCTCTCCTCAGCCGAAGTGATGGCAGAAGAGAACTGCAGCCCGCTTCTCGCTGGAGAGGAAAACTTGTGATCGGCTTTGCAGAGAAGGTTCCACCTTACGCTCGTAGTACATTATCTTACCATGTGCTAGGATATCACATTCAAAAGGACAAAAAAAAAATGTAAAATACTTGAATGAGCTTGTATTATAACATTAATATTATTGAGAGTATCTGCTTTCCAGGCTGAAGTGATTCATTCATTATTCTAGTCCTGCTTTCGTCCTTTGTAATTTGTGGTAATTATGCTTTTCTTTTTAATACAAAAAATGTATAAAAAATAAAAGTGTGCACCAGCACACCTGGCTCTGGTTTCTTTTTATTTTACTTGTAGAGAGTGGAAGAGAGAGAGAGAGAGAGAGAGAGGCAGTACAGGGCCTCAGCCACTGAAATTGAGCTCCAGACACCTGCGCCACCTAGTGGGCATATGCGACCTTGCGCTTGCCTCACCTTTGTATGTCTGGCTTATGAGGGATCTGGAGAGTCGAACCTGAGTCCTTAGGCTTCACAGGCAAGCTCCCTAACCACTAAGCCATCTTTCCACCTGTCTTATTGGTTTTTGAAACAAAACACAGTCTCCCAGTGTAGACCAGGCTGCCTTAAACGTGCAATTCAAGCCTGCAATGCTACGCCACTACCACAGCTCAAAGGTGCATCTATAGCACATCCCACCCACCGTCATCTCAGGGCCTGACAGAAACTTGAAGTCACCCGAGCATGACTTCATCAGCGTAGACGTCTCAGGACCTGGCTTTCACGGCTGTGTGTTGGTGCTTACCTGGTTTGTTCTTGTGGACAGTCTGTAGCTCTTCCTGGTCTTACCTCCCCCCACCCCACGGGACAGAGCAGTGTGTTGGCAGAAATGCCAGGGAGCCCTGCGGTTCCTTTCACAGGTCACTAACTCTCCATATGAGGCCCTGACCAGATTATGGCCGGGCGTGGAGGCGCATGTCTTTAATCCCAGCACTGGGGAAGCAGAGGTAAGAGGATCTCCATCAGTTTAAGGCCGCCCTGAGACTACATAATGAATTCCAGGTCAGTCTGGGCTATAGTAAGACACTATCTTGGGCGGGGGGGGGGGGGACGATTCTGGAGGAGGAGGACACCTGAATCAAACCATCAGAGAATGACTTGCCTTTCACAGTGCCAGCTGGGAGTGACTTTGTCCCTCAAGGGCATTTGGTTCACGCCTACTGAGATTTAATGTGCCCCCTAAGCACACATGTTCAAACGGTAGCCCCAATTCATGTGCTGATGGCCTCTGGATCACAGGGGTGGGGAAGCCCCGGGATGGCGTTGGTCATTTATCAGATGAGAGTCCTGGGTTTCCTCTGTCTCATCGGTGATGTCCCACCATGCCAGCGCCGTGCCCCAAGACTGCCAGCCTCTAGAACGGCGAGCCAGATGAGCTGCTATTCCTTTGGAATTACAGGCCTCACAAATTCTATTATAGAATAGACTAGAAGGACCCACCCCATGCACAGAAAGCCCCACCAGAGAGCGGCCCAGCACAATCGTCAGTAGTGGCCTGGTGTCACGGAGGTCCTTGACCGTGGAGTGACCAGCATCCTTTGAGCACTCGGGCGCTGCTCAGCAGGTCAATTTACTGAGACATAGCCCGTGTCCTGTCACATGCTGTGGTTACAAGAACCCGGCTGTGCTTAGGCACGGCAGGGTAGGCGAGGGTCCAGGGAGCAAGGAGAAAACGAGCAGGCTGTGACTCAGTGCGCTAAACAGAATGCCACCTTTCCCTACTGCATAGCAGTGTCTCTGGAGGCATGTTTTCCTCTGTTGATTCCTGTGCCAGTGTGCGTATGTGTGTGCGTGCGTGTGTGTGGTGTGTGCGTGCGTGTGTGTGTGTGTGTGTGTGTGTGCACAGCTGTGCAACACTCGAGCTCCTGAGCATGGCACCCTGAGGAAGCATGGTCCTTGACACTACTCTGTGCTCTGTGGCACTCTCTGCTCTTTAGTGCTGCCCATGCTAAACCTCGGCCAGGGGACACGGGGGAGGACTGCCAGGCTGGGACCGTGTCCACCTTCTGGGGCCTGACCCAGGGTGTTCCACAAACAGCACAACGACAGTGGGCAGATTGGGCATAGGACCATGTGGGATTCCAGGACACAGCACTGGATCTCCTGTGCCCACTGACTTGAGACTGCTTAATCTGAGACCGTCTCACCATCTTTCATGGGCTCAACTGTGCACCCCAAGTGCATACGTTTGAGCTCAAGGCCTGGCATCTCAGAATGTCTAGTGGAGACAGGGTGTTCAGGTTGGTAATGAGGCTAAATGAGGCCACTGGTGACTCCTAATCACTGCAGTCCTTGCAGAGATCAAGACAGACACAGATGACCGTGGGGGGTGGGGAGGGCTACACTGAAGAAGAGTCTTCAAGCCAAGGAAAGGTCTCAGGAGGAACCAGCTGTCAGATATTTTAATATCAGACTTCCAGGGCTGGAGGGATGGCTTAGCGGTTAAGGCGTTTGCCTGCAAAGCCAAAGGACACAGGTTTGATCCCCCAGGATCCACGTAAGCCAGATGCACAAGGGGTGCATGTGCCTGGAGTTTGTTTGCAGTGGCTGGAGGCCCTGGTATGCCCATTCTTTCTCTCTGTCAAATAAATAAATAAATAAATAAATAAATTGGGCTGGAGAGATAGCTTAGCGGTTAAGCGACTGCCTGTGAAGCCTAAGGACCCCGGTTCAAGGCTTGGTTCCCGAGGTCCCACGTAAGCCAGATGCACAAGGGGGCGCACGCGTCTGGAGTTCGTTTGCAGAGGCTGGAAGCCTTGGCGCGCCCATTCTCTCTCTCTCCCTCTCTCTGTCTTTCTCTCTGTGTCTGTCGCTCTCCAATAAATAAATAAATAAATAAATAAAAATTTAAAATAAATAAATAAAAATAAAAATAAAATCAGACTTCCATCCTTAGCATTTGAGGAGACGTCTGCTGAAGGCACGGGGCCGGCACAATTTGTGGGACAGGACTGACTGGCCCCATTCCTCTATCTGCGCCTGCGTCCCTCCTCAGCAGCTTGGAGTCTGGGCTCTGGGACAGCCAAGATGGCAGACATGACACTGGAATTCAAGGCTGAGGCCTAAGAAGCTGTCAGTCTGGGTTTCCTGGACATGCATTCTGGGACAGCCAGTCTTCTGAGCTGTTCACAGCCCATGGGGTGACTGGGTCTCCAGTAGCCATTCTGAGAAGCCGGGAACTGAGCTCGAACGCCTGCACTTAGGTTATGCAGTCTAGCCCACCACAGATGGTGAGATTGTCTCGGATTAAGCAGTCTCAAGTTGGCGGGCACCCAAGACCCAGTGCTGTCTCCTGGGGTCCCACATGACCCTATGCCCAATCTGCCCACTGTCTTTTGCTATTTCTGGAGCATCCTGGGGTCAGGCCCCAGAAGGTCGAAACAGTCCCAACCGTGGCAGTCCTTCCTCCCCCGCAGGCAGACTGGCATGTGGTGCCACCCGGGAAGGTGGTCCTACAGCTGGTCCCCCATAGACCAGACAAACCATCCTGCAGAGCCCTTCCCAATGCCTCAAAGCTGTGACACTGGGGAATGCCCAGTGGCTGGCCAAGCACAACTCATTTCTCCCAGCGGCCATGAGCACCCTCCGACACAGAACTCCAGGCCTGCCCGGCCTGATCTTGCCCACTGCCTGAGATCAGGGAAGAAATGAGCTATTCACAAGGTTTACTTTGTTTTGTTGACAGTGACTGTCACTGGACAATCTTGGAAATGACACATGTACAGCGTGCTGCTGAGAAACACAGTGACAGCACACGGAGCTCCCGCTGCACGTCACACTCCCGAGGCAAACCCAAAGTCACATGATGCCAAGTCGTGAGGCTCGGGTTCAAGTCCAAGTTCTGCTCCACTATTGTTTTTTTTTTTTTTTTTAATTTGGGTAGAAACCTATGGATATTTAAGTGTTTCTAATTTTTTTGTTTATTTTTATTTATTTATTTGAGAGCGAGAGAGAGACAGAATGGGCACGCCAGGGCCTCCAGCCACTGCAAATGAACTCCAGACGTGTGCGCTCTGTTGTGCATCTGGCTAACGTGGGTCCTGGGGAATCGAGCCTCGAACCAGGGTCCTTAGGCTTCACAGGCAAGCGCTTAACCGCTAAGCCATCTCTCCAGCCCCCTACTATTGCTTTTAAAGTGCAAGGAACAGACACTAAAATGGACATGGCGAAGTGACTGTGGTGAGAAGGGCCCCTGTGGCCAGCCACATCCAGTTGCCGGCTCTGTCCTTCTCTGCTACCCGAGTGTTAAAATGCCTGTCACCTCCAGTGGTCTGGGGGCACCACATGGGGCATCCTGCAGAGCGCCAGCCAGGCAGCCACTGACCTTACACGGACAATGAAGCTTGTCTTTCCTTGCTAAACACTGCCCTGCTCATGTTACCAGCTGTTCTTCCTGTGGACCCAGCCCCCTTAAGTCTGTGGACTGTCTGTCTGTCCACACTTGACACTCACACGCACCCATGCCCTTTACCACACCAACAGTAAAGACTGGGGTGTGTGGTTTCCCTGGCGCCCAGAAGTGCACTTTTGCCAAGACTGCTCTTAAATGCCTGATGATCAGTTGGTGTATGGTCCTGTGTGTAGAGTCCTTCCCTTCCCTACTTGCTCCAAGGCCAAAGACTGAGCACACTTCCTGCCATTTTTTTTTGGGGGGGGGGGGGCGTGAGGTAGAATCTCACTCTAGCTCAGGCTGACCTGGAATTTGCTATGTAGTCTCAGGGAGGCCTCAACTCACAGCAATCCTCCTACCTCTGCCTCCCAAGTGCTGGGATTAATGGCATGTGCCACTACACTTTTAAAGGGCTTTGGGAAATAGCAATGTTGTTCCAAATTCTCAATCATCTACAATCATGACCATAGGGAATGTCCCAGAGTTCACAACACTTTCAAGCAAACAGTACTAGGGTAATACACAGCATCTATGCACGAAGCATGTATTTGCTATTAAGGGACAGAAGTTCCACAGCACTTTGCCTTGGAGTCATGGGACTACACGACCGTGCTGTGTGCTGGAATCAGTCAGTAGTCTGAAATTCACTGATCTGTGAGCATCATGGCCACAGAAAAGTCTATTCAAGAGCAAAAATCCTACTTTAAAAAAATATATATATTTCAGAGAATGAGCGAGGGTAAGAGGCGTGGGGGGGGGGGATGGGTGCACCAGAGCTTACAGCCTCTGCAAATGAACATTCATCTGGAGTTTGTTTGCAGTGGCTGGAGGCCCTGGAATGCCTTTTTGTTTGGTCTTTTTCTCTCTCTTTCTCAAGTAAATAAATATTAAAACACACAACAGAAAACTTCCAAGCCATGCATGGTGGTGAATGCCTTTAATCCCAGCACCCAGATGCGTGTGCCACCTTCTACATCTGGCTTACGTTGGTCCTGGGGAATTGAAGCAAGGACCTTTGGCTTTCCAGGCAAATGCCTTAACCATTAAGCCATCTCTCCAGCAGCCCCGCCCCACACTGCTTTTTAATGCTAACAAATGGCAGTTGTACAAAATGGCAGGATCTGAATGCAAAACCACCTAGGCACTATTTTGTTTGTCATCTTTCTGTGAGTTGGAACAGATGTGACAATTGAAAGCACCAACTAATTATTACTAGAGCGACTAAGACCAGGCACCACAGACACTTTGAGGCAAGAGCCTTAACACCCACCCACAGAGTTTCAGTTGGTGTTCAAGGGCATTTATGGAGCAGGGTGTGGTGGCACACACATTTAATCCCACCACTTGGGGGGCACTGGTAGGAGAATCACAAGTTCCAGGCCAGGCTGAGACTACATAGTGAATTCCAAGTCAGCCTGGAATAGAGTGAGACCCTACCTCAACAACCTCCCCCCCTATAAAATAAAAGGTATTTATGTGCAAATAATCAAGTTTCCCCTGAGTTAAAGGTCTTTTGTCCTCAACCAGGACTGTTGTGAGAATCTATGTGAGACACAGTAAGGAGCTACCCTACAGAAGAAGCCTTCAAACTCAGTTCTTTCTAAAAAATTTCCACTCAGGGGTTGGAGAAATGGCTCAGCAGTTAAGGCACTTGCCTGCAAAACCCAAGGACCTGAGTTCAATTATCCAGTACACATGTAAAGCCAGAGGTACAAGGTGGCACACTAATCTGGAGTTTGTTTGCAGTGGATGGAGGCCCTGGGGTGCCTTTTTTTTTGGTCTCTTTTTCTCACTCTCTCAAGTAAATAAATATCAAAACACACACACACACAAAAGAAAACTTTCAAGTCGTGCATGGTGGTGAACGCCTTTAATCCCAGCACTCAGGAGGCAGAGGTAGGAGGATCGCCATGAGTTCGAGGCCACCCTGAGACTACATTGTGAATTCCAGGTCAGCCTGGGCTACAGAAAAACCCTACCATCCTACCCCTGCCTCCCGGGTGCTGCAAGCAAATTTGTGCGCCACCACACCGGGCCTAAAGCTAGCTTTGCCTTCCTGCATTTTCTGTTCTCCAACCAAGCGCACAGCTGGCAAGAAAGCCACAATTCCTTCTCCATCTGCTGCCCTGGCCTTAACTAGATTTGGATGGCCAGAGAGAGTTCTCAGGGGGGCAGGTTCACCAAAGCCCTTAAGGCCCGCAGATCTTAAGATGACAGAGCGTTCCCATTTTATTTAGCTTTGATCAGGCGAGGTCTCTGCTGGAAGGCAAGGGCTACATCAGCCTCTGCTTGTGCTTGGGGTTGGTCTTGCAGTAGACGAACCAGCGCCCGCGCCTCTTCACCATGTAGCAGTCTCGGCAGCGCTTCTTGAGGACGCCCTTGGTCTTGAAGCCCTGCGCGGGCTGTGGACGTGGCTGCGGCGGGTCCGGCTGCAGGAGTGACCGCTGCGCGCGGCCGCAGGGCGGCCAGTGCACTTGGACGCCGGGAGGAAGGGCGCCTGTCGGGGTGCCCAGCAGCGACGTGGAGAAGGATCGGGGCTCCGCGGCGGCACGGCTCAGGCGCAGAAGCGGGCCCACGACGGAAGCCACCATGCTCCTCAGCAGCGCAGAGGCCATGCCCGGGGCCGGATCCGAGCTGCGGGGAGACACAGGCGTGGTGACCTCGGCTCTGACGCCACCTCGTCCCTCTTGCCCCAAGGTCACCGCGCCTCCGAGGCCAGGGCCACCGGGTCGGAGGACCCCAGGATCACCGGTGGGGGCCGGGGCCGGGGCCAGATTTGGAGACCACCCAGTCCCCGCACCCCCCCCCCCCGAGGCTGCCCTGTCCACCGCAGGTCCAAGGGTCGGTCCGCGTCCCTCCGGCCAGCTGTCCCCAGCCAGGGAAGGACTTGCACTCCGCGCGCCATCCACTTGGCGGGGGGGGAGGGAAGGGTGACGGGGAACCCAAGACACGCACCTGGGGAGGACCCGCCAGGCCGCAGAGTCCGTTCTGCTCCTGCGCGTCCCGGGGCGCCCGCGCTTGCGCAGTGTGGCGGCGACGCCGCCGCCAGGAAGAAAGATGGCGCCTGGTCGCCCGGGATCTTGCGCGGTGGGCGGGGCGCGGGGAGCGCGACGCATGCGTGCTGTGCCATAGTTCCCCTCCCTCGCTCTCCCCTCCCCTCCCACTGGCGCTTCCGCATCTGAGCTTTGGGCTATGCAGGAAGCCAGACGTGTGCACCTTGCGAAAATACGGTTGTCCTAGGGAGAAAAAAAAAATGCACACGTGAAACTCAGAATGAATATCCAGAGCAAAAAGGAAAAAAAAAAAAAAAGAAACTGCCAACAGCTTAGAATAGGGGCAAAACTGGTAAATACCAAATAAGATATACAAGTCATAGGTTTATTTAGAGACTCTTGGGCTGGAGAGATGGGTTAGAGGTTAAGGCACTTGCCTGCGAAGCCTAAGGACCAAGGTTCGATTCCCCAGTACCCATGTGGTTGCATGCATCTGGAGTTCATTTACAGTGGCTAGAGACCCTGGTGTGCCCATTCTCTCTTTCTCTCTCTGTCTCAAATTTAAAACAAATTTAAAAAAGAGAGACCCCTGGTGAACAAGTGAAGAGGCCCTCTAGCCAATCACGACTAAGCTTTATCTTTCTGTCCAAAATGTGAAAAGATGCAATCATGTAGAAAAGTAGAAAGAATTTGACAGTCAGCACCTGCGTAACAGTTGACTGGTTTGTACCTGTATTTTCAGTTAACCTGTTCACAGATGGCGACTTCACACAATGCTTACAGCCCGCTTTGGCTTCTGCAAGGGAATGCTGTGACCCTGGAGTCTTATCACTAACAAATCTGCTGAACTGGGAACTGATAATGCAGGTCCTCAAAGTCCAGCACTCCAGAGGCTGAAGGAGGAGGATGAGGAGTTCTAAGTCAGTCTGGACTGCGCAGAGAGTTCAAGGCCAGCCTGAGAAGTCACCATAGTGAGAAGAAACGACAGTGGAGTGTTCAGCACTGAGACAACTCTTATCACACCTTTCAAGGCTCAGAGACCATTGTGGAAGAAGTGGTGGAAAGAATGTAAGAGCCAAAGGAAGGGTAGGACTGCTTACAGTGTGCTCTTCCAGATACAGAATGGCCTGGACAGCCATGACCTCACAGCACCTGACACTACCTACACAAGACCATCATAAGAGGAGGAAAAGATGATGACATCAAAATAAAAGAGAGACTGATTGAGATGGGGAGATGTGATAGAGGGGGGATTTGTGAGGGGGAAAGTGGGGGTTGGGAGGGAATTATTTATTACCTATAATTATGGATGCTATCCATAAAAAAGTTTAAAAAAATCAAACAGCAAAAGGCCATGCTTGTTGGGACAACCCCCTGATTTAGAAGGCTCTTACGAGTGCACCCTTGTTTACTGTAGTCCTTTTTCTCTCTCCCAGCCACCTCCACATGTTCTTCTTGTCCTTCAGGCACTGCCTGAAGCACAGAAAAGCCAAATGCCAGATCCTCCCTGCAGAATCCAGGTAGTGGGGTGCCCTAAGGCCACGACAAGGTGAGCTTCTGTCACCTTCTGGAGGGCATTAGCTCTGTGCTCCCTTAGCTGCTCTGGCTGGCTTCAACTTGTCCAAGTCTGACTGAGGTTGCTCACTCTAAGGTCTGGGCCTGTGTCATGTTCGCCTTCCAGAAGGTTCTATGGGAAAGATTCTGGTGCAGTTGGCGGAAGGCACACGACTGTGGGGAACAAGTAGCTTGGTAGAGTTTAGTGCTGAGATCTACACAAATAGGTCTTTCCAAAGCTACATTTGTTTTATGGGTAAAACCACATGAAGCCTTACTGGTATCTTTTTTTTTTTTTTTTTTAATTTTTGTTTATTTGAGAGTGACAGAGAAAGAAAGAGGCAGATAGAGAATGGGCACACGAGGGCCTCCAGCCACTGCAAACAAACTCCAGACGCGTGCGCCCCCTTGTGCATCTGGCTAACGTGGGGAAGCGAGCCTCGAACTGGGGTCCTTAGGCTTCACAGGCAAGCGCTTAACCGCTAAGCCACCTCTCCAGCCCCCTTACTGATATCTTAATTAGCGCTGGTTTGCAGAAATGTTCAAAAACCCCTTTCCTGGGGCTGCCTTTGTCAGGAATGTTAACAGAGCAAGGAGGGTGCATGCCGTTTCTTCAGAACAGTCTATTTCTTCACGCAGTGAAGACGTAGCATTTGGGGCTAGAGAAATGGCTTAGCGGTTAAGGCTTTTGCTTGTGAAACCTAAGAACCCCGGTTCCCACTTATAAGGTGGTGCATGTGTCTTGCAGTGGCTGGAGGCCATGGGACACCCTTTTTTTTTTTTTTTGGTTTTTCGAGGTAGGGTTTCATTCTAGCCCAGGCTAACCTAAAATTCGCTATGGAGTCTCAGGGTGGCCTCAAACTCACAGCAATCCTCCTACCTCTGCCTCCTGAGTGCTGGGATTAAAGGCACCACCACGCCCGCTTTCTTCCTTTTTTTTTTGTGTGTGTGTCTGCCTATTTCTCACTCCTAAATAAAAATAAACAAATAAATGAATGAATAAATAAATAATAAATAATACAGGCGTGGCGGTGCACGCCTTTAATCCCAGCACTCGGGAGGCCGAATCAGGAAGATCGCCTTGAGTTCAAGGCCACCCTGAGACACAGTGAATTCCAGGGCAGCTTGAGCTAGAGTGACACCCTTACCTCGAAAAAATAAAAACGTGATATTCAAACTTTTCACTTTTCTGGGTCAGTATAAGGCACACAACACATCTTTGGTTTTCTATCCAGCCTTTGCAACAGTCACCATCGCTGGGCACCGAGTGAGCTTTGCAGACGCGCCAATCAGCCCGACCGCGCACAGCGCATGCGCGCCCGCCCGCACCACCTCTGGCGCGCTCTTTTCCAGCGCGAAATAAATCCCGGAAGTCAAAACCAAGAGCCGCGCGCGTCTGCGTCACAGCGCCGGCGCGCCGGGTCAAGGGTCACCGGGAAGATGGCGGCGGCGGCGGTGACCTTCCGCCGGCTGCTGTTCGTTCTTCCCCGAGCCGGACGACACTTCGGGGTGCGAGTGTCACCGACCCGGGAGAAGGTTACGCACACCGGCCAGGTAAGGGACGCAGCCTCAGGGCCGGGGAGCGAGGGCGACCCGCAGGGCGGGGGAAGGGGCCGCGGCCGTGTCCCTCTGCGCACGCGCACTCGCCGCGGGATCCGCCCCCTGCGCCTCTCTCGACCGCAGGCGGGTGACTTAAGGTTTGGGGGTTTGCAGGATTTCTTTTTTTGTTTTTTCGAGGTAGGGTCTCACTCTAGCCGAGGCTGACCGGGAATTCCCTCTGTAGTCTCAGGGTGGCCTCGAACTTACGGCGATCCTCCTACCCCTGCTAGGATTATTTTTTTCCATTTATTTATTTGAGAGAAGAGGCAGACAGAAAGAGAGAATGGGTGCATCAGGGCATCTGGTCACTGCAAACGAACTTCAGACGCGTGCACCACTTTGTGCATCTGGTTTATGTGGGTCCTGCGGAATCGAACCAGGGTTCTTTGGCTTTGCAGGCAAGCGATTAAAGGCGTGTACCAACACACACTGCCCTGGACAGAAAGTATCTTTATTTTTTAAATTTTGCATTTTAAGAAAATATTTTATTTAGTTATTTGAGAGACAGACAGACAATGGGCACTCCAGGACCTTCAGCCACAACAAACTCCAGATGCATGTGCCACCTTGTGCATCTGGGTTAGGTGGATCCTGGGGAATCGAACCTGGATCCTTTGGCTTCATAGGCAAATGGCTTAACCGCTAAGCCATTTTTCCAGCCCATTATTTTTTTTTTTGAAGGAGGAAGGGTTTATTTCATCTTACAATTCTGCACTATAGCCCGTCATGGCGGAGAAGGCAAGGAGCAGGAGCTTAAAGCAGAGCTGGTCACGTTCAGCCTACAGTGAGGAGGCAGAGTGAGGAACGCTGGTGCTCAGCCGGCTCTCTTCTTTTTTTTAAAAAAAACTTTTATTAGCATGTTCCATGATTATAAAAAAAAATCCCATGTTAATTCCCTCCCTTCCCCCCACACTTTCCCCTTTGAAATTCCATTCTTCATCATATTACCTCCCCATCACAATCATTGTACTTACATATATACAATATCAACCTATTAAGTACCCCCATTTAAAAAAAATATGTATTTATTTATTTGAGAGAGATAGGGAGGTTGGAAGAGAGGAAGAGAGTGGTCATGCCAGGGCCTCCAGCCACTGCATATGAACTCCAGATGCGTGTGCCATCTTGTGCATCTGGCTTACTGGGGTCCTGGAGAATTGAATCAGGATTCTTAGGCTTTGCAGGCAAACGCCTTAACTGCTAAGCCATCTCTCTAGCCCTATTTTTTTCAATAATAGAAAACATTATAAAAATATAAAGTTAACAATTATGTTCATAAGCATAATTTTGTTTTCAGTGCTGGAGAGTGAAAGCTTTGCATGTACCAGGCAAGTCCTCTGCTTTTTTTTTTTTTTTTTTTTTTTTTTTTGAGGTAGGATTTCACTGTAGCCCAGGCTGACCTAGAATTCACTCTGTGGTCTCAGGCTGGCCTTGAACTCATGGCGATCCTCCTAACTCAGCCTCCAAAGTGATGGGATTGAAGGTGTGGGCCACCACCCTTGGCTGTTTTTTTTTTTTTTAATTGCTTGTGTTGTATTTAAAGATTATATTTTTATTTATTAGAGAGAGAGAGGGAGGGAGGAAGGGAGGGAGGGAAGAAGGGAGGGAGGGAGGGAGGGGGAAGGAGAGAGAATGGGCACACCAGGGCCTCTAGCCACTGCAAACTAACTCCAGATGCATGTGCCACCATGTGCATCTGGCTTACATGAGACCTGGAGAATCGAACCTGGGTCCTTAGACTTCGCAGGCATGTGTCTTAACCGCTAAGCCATCTCTCCAGCCTGCTTGTGTCACTTTTAAACCCTGAGCTTCATTACTTGAGGGGTTTGTTGTAGCAGGTATAGCCAAAAGATGAGAAATGACATTGCCTAGATAGATTTCGGGTGGGGTGTCCAGCTGACTGACTGGCTGTAGCGGTGGCTGGGACTTTGGGACCCTCTCAGGACATGCTGGGCTCTGTTCTCTTCTAGTTCCAGTACCTGCACTCAAGCCCACCCTTTAGTTTCCACTGAAGTCCACCTGGCCTCTGGTGGGTTTAGTGCCTTATCAGTGCCCTGTTTCAAGAAAAATGTTGTCCTTTCATGTAATCAAGGTTTCTTCTTCCAGAATCAGTTAAAATAACATTCTTTGTCTTTCAGGTTTATGACGATAAAGACTACAGGAAAATTCGGTTTGTTGGTCGTCAGAAAGAGGTGAGTGATGGATCTAGGAGAGAAGAAAGAACTCATAGAACTTACACAGGGTGAGCATCCCACCCCAAATCTCAGCTTTCCATAATCTGATAGGTTTTGAGCCACACCTGACCTAATGTGACAAATGATTGTGAAAAACACTGCACACTGAAAGTATTACATGTAATTACCTTCAGACTTTGTATAAGGTATAAATAAATAGAAATGAGTTTCCTGTGTACCCATGGGTCTCATCCTTAAGATGTCCCACAAGTGTGCAAATATTCCAGATTCCAACATTTTAAGCACTACCTAGTTTCAGGCATGTCTGATGACTGGTATCTTTTTCAGCAAGGAGAAAAGTAACATGGAATATTCAAAGAAATTGTCTCCTATATGAAGCACACTAGAAACTTAGGAGTTCTGAAAGGAAATAGTATGTTTTTTTTTTTGTTGTTCTGTACCTGTGGTATTATTGGTTTATGCATAAGTAGAAGTGATCTGGTTCCCATTTTGATGCCTGTCAGATTACAGATTACAGTTTATTGCAGAGATAGTTTAGCAGTTAAGGGGCTTGCCTGTAAAGCCAAAGGACCCAGGTTTGATTCCCCAGTAGTCAGGTAAAGGCAGATGCACAAGGTGGCGCATGGATCTGGAGTTGGTTTGCAGTGGCTGGAGGCCCTCCACTTTCAGAGTTCAGTCCTCCAGGTCTGCTCTGAGTCCTGACGCTCCTTCCTATCACCGTCACTTTGATTGTTGTTCTACACTGGTCCCTAAACCTGCACTTCCAGCATCTGGTGCGTTGACTTTTGTCCTGGAGCCAGAGCAAGCTTGTGAGCCGTGCACGGGCGTTGTGAGCTGTGAGCCGTGCACGGGCATTGTGAGTTGTGAACTGTGCACGGCCGTTGTGAGTTGTGAGCCGTGCACGGGCGTTGTGAGTTGTGAGCCGTGCACGGGCGTTGTGAGTTGTGAGCTGTGCTCTGGGAGTTTGGCCAGTGCCCTGCTGTGTCTGATGAATGGGAGGCAGAGAAGACTGTTCTGTCACTCCTACGTGACGCTTCTTGGGAAGTCGTACTTGGGCCATCAGGCTCTGCAAGCAAACACTTTTAACCACCGGGCTGGGTCTGCAGCTGGTTGTACTACCTGGGCTCCGGATTCAGCAGCGTCCTGAGGCATGCTCCAGGTTCGGTGAAGAGGCCGCTGGGGTTGCGTGTGGCGTGTGCTGGGAGCCCTGGGGCTGAGGGGCCGTGTGTAGTGGGTCTACGTTGGGTGGCGTAGAAGCCGAGCCTTCCTGTAATCTGGAAGGCTTCGTGGTGAGTCACTAGTGTGGTTTACTGCCCAAGGTAGTTTCCTCACTCGAGTGTGTGAATTCCTCACTGTGAATAATCCGAGTGTCTTTCATAGCGAGTGAGCATTACTGTAGGTGCCAAGGGACAGGACGTGGATTCCTAAGAGCCTGTGACAGTCCTGTGCTCTGGATCCTCGTCTACTCCGGAGAGGCCTGCGTTCCTCCTCAGTGTGGCCCTTCCCTGTGGTCCTGCCTGTGTTTCCCACCAAGTGCAGAACGCTGAGAACAGGACAGGTCTGCGCGCTGCGGCTCACGTTGGCTTCTCCATGTAGTAGGTGTGAGAATGAGACCGTGGTGCTGGTCTGTGACACGTGGAGAGGTCGGGCAGGCCGGGTGGTTTTCATGCGGTGGTGTGATCAGGGAGGGAGGCGCAGCATCTGTTCTTCTTGTGGTCAGGCCCACATTGCTGGTAGAAAGCACCCAACCAAGAGCAGCTTGTGAGAAAAAGAGGTTTATTTTGGCTTGAAGACTCAAGGGGAAGCTCCATGATGGCAGGGGAAATGATGGCTTGAGCAGAGAGTGGACATCACCCCTGGCCAACATCAGGTGGGCCATAGCAACAGGAGAGTGTGCCAAACACTGGCATGGGGAAACAGGCTATAACATCCATAAGCCCGTCCCCAACAATACACTGCCTCCAGGAGGCGTTAATTCCCACATCTCCATCAGCTGGGAACCTAGCGTTGAGAACACCTGAGTTTATGGGAGACGCCTGAATCGAACCGCTACAACTCCAAGTCCCCTCGACCTTGATGGTGGCAAGTGCTGTAACTCTGTCCTTACTTGACAAGCATCGTGTGTGACAACTGTGGGTCATAGCTGAGGAGCAGGTGTGTCCTGAGGCCCGGGGTCGGGTCTTGCCCCTAGCTGCTTGTCGGAGCTTCTGTGAGATTCAGCGAGTATATGGGTGTCTTTCACAAATGTTTCTGCCAGAAATTCTTGTGTGGCTTTGTCTTTGTGTCCCAGATTGCGACCACCGCTGATTTCACTGTCTCCCAGTTTTATAAGTTATGAAGTAAAGCCCGAGCTGTGTCTGAATCTGGGTTTGATCTGAGGACCGTGGGTGCTGAGACCCTAGTTGACTGGACTCTGGCAAGGGTGGGGCGCATCACGAGCCTCCTGCACTGTCGGACCTGTGGCAGTAGCAGTGCCTGCAACGAGCCCAGGCTCTGGGCCCGTGGTGGATCTTGGCACCTCACCCTGCAAAGAAGGGACCAGAGGTCAGGCCTATGTCCTGGTGTCAGTGATCGTCTGGGAGTGTCTGGGGGAGGTGGACGTGACTTGGAAGTGACCGGTGTTCCTCTCACGTCGTTAGTTGGTAGTCACGCTGTACTGGGCTGCGGAGTCCTGTGCTGGGTGTGGTCATGGAAGCCTTGTCCCCCGGTGGGACTCGTCATATTGTTGCATATTTGGTTTGGGGCTCTGGCCCCCCAGTTGCTCCAGGTCCAGGGGTTTCTCCCTGTAGGGAACTTGCATCCTCATCTCTAGGGCCGAGCGTGGATGAAAGTGCGGTCAGTGGCACCTGCCGCCAGCATTGCCGGGGAGTGAGCCTCTGCTGCGCTGCCGCCCTTGTTCCCTGGGAGGGCAGGCGCTCTGCTTATCCGTGGGAAGCTAAGCGGTTGGGCAGAAGCGGCACGTGATCTGTGCACAGCTCTGTGCCGACCCTGCAGCCGGTGCCCGCCGCCCCACAGCCCCTCGGTCCTGCGGAGGAGACGAAGGTGCGCCCGTTGGTCGTGTCGGTCCTGTTGCTCGCTCACGGCGGGTGCTGGATAGCGCCCCGGGGTAGTGGAAGGAGACTCCGCCACCCTGGAGCTAGGGCACAGGGCACGAGAGCCCGGAGCTCTGAGCAGGAGAGGTGCGCGGCACACGTGCGGCTCAGATCGCTGCTTGGGGAGTCTGCAGAGCTCACCGTGAAGAGAGAAGGGAGGTCCACCTCTGCTCTCCGGCCAGCTGTCCTCCTGGACACGGCCTGGGCAGATCTGAGGTGCTGGCCGATTGCAGCAGCTCTTCTTCCTGAGCCCGGGCGTGACCTCAGTACCCGCATGGGCTGAGGTGTTCCGGTTATAAAATCATCCCGTTTGCAGTCACCGTCCCAGAGGCCAACACTGGAAACGGCTCTCAGCCGGGGCAGCGGCTTCGCACCATGGCACCTGCAAGCTCGCATGTCACCCCAGCAGCTCAGTGAGTGCTGGCTCTTCTTGGATTTAAACACGCTGTCCGTGTATGTGCGTGTGCTAGCTGCGTGCGGTGACCGGCGCTGGTGGAAAGGTGCCTGAAGTCCTGATAACCCAGCTGAGCTTCGGGTGCATCTGAAACTTCTGTTGGCTGGAGAGATGGCTCAGTGGTTAAGGCACTGCGAGGCCTAATGACCGGAGTTTGATTCCCTAGTACCCACATAAAACCATGTGGCACATGCTCATTGAGTTCATTTACGGTGGCTGGAGGCTCTGGCCACACAAACACACTCTCTCTCTCTCTCTCTCTCTCTCTCTCTCTCTCTCTCTCTCTGTCTTCCTTTCTCTCTTCCTCTGCTTGCAAATAAATAAATAAAAATATTTAAGCTTGCTGTTTTGTGTTCTCGTGCCTGTTTCACACAGCACTGGTTATACATCTGGGTTGTTTCCTTTCTGCATCGGTCTTGCTGATACCCCACAGCATTGTATGTTCGGTTATCTTTTTATTGATTTATTTGCATGTTTGTGTGTGTGTGTGTGTGTGTGCGCACAAACAAATCCCAGATGCTTGTGCCATTTTTTGTGTCCGGCTTATGAGGGCGAGTTGGGAATTGAACCTGGACCAGCAGGCTTTGTCAGCAGGCACCTTTAACCACTGAGCCCATATTCCCAGCCCTTGTTTTTATCTTAATAGACTGTTAGGAAGCACCACTTCCCTGAACGTATGGGTTTTTTTGGGGGGGGGGATTTTCGAGGTAGGGTCTCACTCTAGCCCAGGCTGACCTGGAATTCACTATGGAGTCTCAGGGTGGCCTCGAACTCACGGCGATCCTCCTACCTCTACCTCCCGAGTGCTGGGATTAAAGGCGTGCGCCACCACGCCCGGCCGTATGGGTTTTTATGAGACCAGATATGAGACCATGAACTTAAACCTGCTGTCCCTGTGCTGAAGTTCATGGCTGTTGAGAGGTGGAAGCAAAGTGGCTCATGGACTGTCACCTTAGTGCTGCATGAGAGGACACCTTGCACGGCGCTGGACAGCTCAGGGACGGACGGGTCCTGGGGTGGAAGCAGCAGGGTCGAGCCGGGGTTGCATGGCTCGGGTTTTGGCGTGTGGCTGGGGGCTGGCCACCGAGCCCTGTGCTTGCCTGCCTTGCCCTGAGTTCTGGGAAGCAGACGGTCATCTTGGGAAGTCAGGGTCGCCCTGGAGCTGCACAGTAAGTGACGGGAGGGCAGGCGCGTGTCAGTTGCCAGTGTGGAGGTGTCAGCTGTCCTTCCTGCAAGGAGACTGCTGGGAGTTTGTTGGTGCCACCTCTGTGACATGTCGTCACCTTGGCAGATGCACAGCGTTTACACCACAAGGCTCCATTTGTCTGGTGGCCGTGGTGCCGGCACGGGGTTCGGAGCCCCCCTCCTGGCTGGCGAGTGCTGGTGTCTGGGATGGCAGTGCTCCCCGGGCGTGTTCAGGGAGCATGTGGAGCTGTGGGAGGACTTAGCTGCACCCCTTTCTGCTTGAGTGCACCCCCGTCTCCAGTTGGAACTCAAAGGAGAGACTATAGTGAGTGTGCCCTAAGAGTGCCAGGGCCTTCATGGAGCGCCTCCCCTTCTGTGAGCGCCTGGCATCTTGGTCCCCTCCGACAAGGTGGCCTGTGTTCTGCTGAGGCTCAGCATGGGAGCGGGTGGCTAGCCCTGAGGGAGGAGGGGAGAACTTGCCAGGTTGCGCAGAAGGAACCGAGAGTCCGCAGCCTTGCTCCGTGCCCTGGCTACAGCTCCGCCGCTCCTTGGCAGCAGCTTTGCCCTCGCCCTCGCCCTCGCCCTCGCCCGGGGACATTACAGTGAAAGCTAGGGTCACACAGAGAAGGCAGGAACGTGACAGAACAAGGAGGCTTGAGCTGGGCGCTGACGGATGAAACGGAGGACAGTGCTGTGGGATAGGCACCAAGCTGGTCTGAAAGGCTCCGGCCAGTCTCCAGTCCCCGTGACGCCCACCCCGCAGAAAGCTGGCCGCAGTGTGGACCCATGCCCGTCAGGCCAGTGACTGAGATGGAGAGGAACATGACCAGTTTCCTGAGGGGAAAGCTGATTCAGGCACGTTACAGGGATTAATGAGTGCACCAAACTAAACTTCTCCATATCGCAGTCGCCATTTAAAGATCAGCTTATTTCCCTATCAAAAAGTTGTACAAGCCGGGTGTGGTGGCGCACACCTTTAATCCCAGCACTCAGGAGGCAGAGGTAGGATTGCTGTGAGTTCGAGGCCATCCTGAGACTCCATAGTGAATTCCAGGTCAGCCTGGGCTAGAGTGAGACCCTCGAAAAACCAAGAAAAAAACAAAAGCACAGCTCTCTGAACTGCAGCCGTCAGCGCGACTGTTCACTCCTCTCCCTGCATTTTTCACAGCTGGGTCTTTATGCTTCTTTCTTTTCCTCAGACATTTGCTTCTCCCCCTCCAGCTGTCACAGCTTGTCATTCATTACCACTGGGGGACAGACAAACAACTAGACCCAGGGGAAAACCCCCGACAACAGCATGGTGTGAGAACGCGGTAACAAGTCCAGGCTTTGAGAAGCTCACCAGTCACCCTTTGTGGCTTAGAAAGGAAGCCAGCTGGAGAAGAGCATCGGGTCCTGGCGTGCGTGAAGGGACACACGTGCACTTGCGTAACTGGGGCTTCTTGCGTGTTGGAACTGTCATGTCAGAACCTCCTTGCTCACGCCTTCCCCAGGGCTCTGCTGTGTCCTTGGTGTTCCCTGCATGCACTTCGGGAGGAGTGCTTGTGACCGAGGCAGATGAAGTCAGAGCCCGGTCTCGTTCCTCAGCTTTGCCGTGGTGGGACCTGGGTGCCTGACACTCTAGGGTGTTTGAATCACTTCATACAACAAATTAAAAACCTATGAAATGGAATGGTGTAATTATTCCTTTTTCCCTGTGAACTCAGGCTCTCAGTTTCTGTAGAGGTCATCCAGGGTTATTGTCAAGAGTCTGGGTGTGGTGGCCCACACCTGTAATCCAGCCCTGGGGATGTAAGGGAGGAGGGTTGCTGTGAGATTGAGGCCAGCTTGGGCTACAGAATGAGTTACAGCTCAACCTGTCTCAACAACAAAACCCATCAGGTGTGGGGAGATAGCTCAGCACTTGCCACTTAAGCATGAGGGCCTCTTGGGCTGCAGACCACCACGTGTGACTTCCCAGCACCTGTAGAAGAAGTTGGGTGTGGCTACACACACCTGTAACCCAGTGTCCAGGGGATTAAGACCAGAGAATTGCTGGGGCTCTGACGGACAGCAGCTCTGGGTTGAGGGGGAGACCGTTCTCAGGGAGATATGTGGATGAGCAATAAAAGGGGCATGCGTGGGGCATGCAGCTGCACACAGAATGTGCATACACCACACACCTCACACATGCAACACAGTCATAATCCTGCAGGTGACATGCATGCCAGCTGCCAATGGGTCTCTGGAGGCTTCTGCTTCTCCCCTGCCTCCCTGGGACCGGGCTTGTGCAGGGTCCAGGCTCACTGTGCAGAAACCCACCCTCGGTACTCTCAGCCTGCTGGACAAGCCCTCGTCTTCTGAGGGGTTTGCAGGCCGCTGGTTGGGTCAAGTCTGTGGATAATGAGGTCAGCCTTTGTTCAGTGGAGCTGTGGCCCTGGTGTGGACCACCATGAGGAAATAGAGATGTCTTTTATTTAAAAATGTACTTTATTTGAGAATGAGAGGAGGAAGGGCAGGCAGATAGAGACTGGGCATGAGAGAAAGGGCCTTTTGCCACTGGAAACGAACTCCAGACGCATGTGCCACTTTGTGCATCTGGCTTTACTGGGTATTGGGGAATCAAACTCGGGTACTTAGATTTGCCTTAACCTCTGGGCCATCCCTCCAGCGGAAGAATGTCTTAATTCATAAGGGCTTGTAGTAGAAAAGCATAGGGTCTCGGGGCTCGGATACCCACAGAGATAGCAACTTGGCTCAGCCTCCAGTGAACTTGCGCAGGTAAGGAGAGATGGTGGATTCTCCCATGTATACCAGTCTCATCGTATGAGACAACTAAGGTATTTCATGACTCTTCAGTGTGCTGTGACATCCTGGACTTCAGTGTTAGCGGGTTTCAGTCCTTAAAGCCACAGGCCGGGGGTCCTGGCAGTTCCTCGAGTCTCACGTCATCCACACAGGCAGTTCCGCAGGGTGCTGCTCTTCCTGTGTTGATTACTTCAGCCGGTGCTGCCACCAGCTCTGAGGAAACTACTCGTTATTTATTGCTGTAATTAAATGAACTGACCAGAAAGAGAAAACAGCACGGATAGAAAACGAAAGAAGACATTGTAAACAGCAGGTAGTCACCGACATGCATGTAAATTGGAAATTGAAAAGTGGATACTTACGTAGAAAAGAACTTATCAGAATTGACTCATTGGGGTAGAAGGTCAAGTCAGACTTGTATTCATGTAAGAGATGGCTGTTCAGTTGGCCCCAGGCTCAGATGGGGCATGGGTGGGTTCTCCCAGACAGTGAGGGGTCCACATGGCTCAGGTGGGTTCTCTGAGAGGATGTGGAAACAACGGAACGAAGTAACCCATGGGGAAGAGCTGTCTCCTGCTCATGCTGTTGGGGCCTGGAGCAGGTCTGCTGGTCCCGACGCTGCCTTTGCCCAGGCCCCCCATGCTGAGGGTGCTGCACTGACATTCTGTGAGAGCACATTCTTTGTTTTTCTCTTGTTGAGGTGGGGTCTTGCTGTAGCCCAGGCTGACCTGTGTGTCTCATGATGGCCGCAGACTCACAGTGATCCTTGTACCTCTGCCTCCCCAGTGCTGGGAGTTACGACGTGCGCCAAAACACCTTGCCTAGGCCTGTGGTGGCTGTGGGAAAAGTGAACGGGTGGGGAAAGCCAGGATTGGATGAGCGAGGAGAGAGCAGATGGTGCGGGGGGCAGGAGCTGAACCATTGCTGGATGTACGTAAGGGTGAAGAGCGCTCCATGTACTGCCTTGGTTCGGTGCCCTGGGGTCATGTCCCAGTGCAGAACGTGTTTGAAGGACTTCTGGGATGAGCTGAAGCCGGATTGTGCTGTACTGCGTGGATTGGGGTAGGTGCTGCCACGTCAGTTGGATGACAGTATGACAGTCGGTATTTGCCTGTCTAAGCTTTCCTTCTCTCATTCTAGGTGAATGAGAACTTCGCTATTGATTTGATAGCAGAGCAGCCTGTCAGCGAAGTGGACCATCGGGTGATCTCCTGCGATGGTGGGGGTGGCGCCTTGGGCCATCCCAGGGTGTATATAAACTTGGTATGTATACCCGGACAGTTGTCCTGCACATTTGACATTGGTCACTTACCTGTGCTCTTCTAAGATGCCTTGCTTATCTACAAGGCTCATCATCCTCCTTAGTGACCTGCCTGTGCTGTCCTCCAGTCATGTTCCCGTGATGCTCACTGCTCTCGTGTCCTCCTCCTTCTCCCTCGACTTTTCCCCTGATGCTCACTGCTTTATGTGTCTTCTTCCTCCTCCCTCACATGTTCCCCTGATGCTCACTGCTCTCGTGTCCTCATCCTCCTCTTCCTCCCCGGACATGACCCGTGATGCTCACTGCGCCTTGCATGCCAGTAGGGCTTGTTGGGAAACACCTTTGTGACCATGGTTGATGCTGTTTCGTGTGGTCATTACTGACAGCCTTGGTCATCTCCTCACACTTGTAGGTAACTGTCTTTCCTGCTCCACCCTTGTCTTTCATTCCCAGGTGGGCTGACCCCTTTCTGTGGGGGCCGCAGTAGTTGGGGTGGGCTGACCCCTTTCTGAGGGGGCCGCAGTAGTCGGGGTGGGCTGACCCCTTTCTGAGGGGGCCGCAGTAGTCGGGGTGGGCTGACCCCTTTCTGAGGGGGCCGCAGTAGTCAGGGTGGGCTGACCCATTTCTGTGGGGGCCGCAATAGTCGGGGTGGGCTGACCCCTTTCTGTGGGGGCCACAGTAGTCGGGGTGGGCTGACCCCTTTCTGTGGGGGCCGCAATAGTCGGGGTGGGCTGACCCCTTTCTGTGGGGGCCGCAGTAGTCGGGGGCTCACAGCACTGACAGTTGTTCTCCCAGTCTTGGTGGCCAGAGCCAGAGTAAGTGTGGCTAGCTCCCCAAGACTTCTTTCCTGCCCACTGGCCCAGCTTCACTGTCCTCACATACCAGTCCCCTGATGGATCTGCTTTCTTTTTTAAAATTTTATTATTATTATTATTATTATTTTAATTGACAACTTGCATTCTAATGTCCTTTTTCAAGGACTGTAGTCAAATTGGGTCAGGGGCTCCCCTAGTGATCTCATTTTAGCCTTCCGGACTTTTCTGAACCCTTTACCTCAAGGATCGGGGCTTCAGCCTAGGCCTGACAGGGAACACGGAGCATTCCACCACAGCCCTGTGCCGTGTCACGTGTGCTCGTGTCCAGCACGGGTCCCAGGGACGAGAGCCGGGGCAGGAAGCACGGCGTGGTGTGCTGCTCGCCGACAGCTGTGGCGTGTGTGAGGCACCGGGGCCTTTCCTGGCTCCACAGAGACACTCCTCTGTGGCTGAGGGTGGCAGTGCCTGTACTCCCTGCTGCTGGGGAGGCTGAAGCAGGAGGATTGCAAATTCAAGGTCTGCCTGGGTTACACGAGTTCAAAGCCACCATGGGCAGCTTAGTAAAACTGTGTCTCAAAATAAAAAGTTGGAAGGTGATGCCCGCCTGAGGCCCGAGTTCAACCTCCAGCAGTGGAGAGGGGAAGTGAATGCAGGGCGTCAGTGAGGGGCACCGAGTCGTCTGACCTGTGTGGGGCGACGGCTCGGTGGCTCACCCTTGCTGGAAGCCGTTGTGTAGTTGGGCTGCTTGTCAGTGGGAACAAGGGTGCTGAGCCAGCGGCGGCAACTGTGAGGCAGCGTCCTGCCGGAGCGCGCGCTCCTCAGCCTGCGGCACCCACTCTTCTGCTCTCCCTCGTTGGCACCAAGCGTGGTGTGTGCATTGGATTGGAGCCAGGAGAAGCTGTAGTAGGAACCCTGGTGGTCACTGAGTTCGGGGCCAGGGTCAGTCACCACAGTGCCCACTTCAGTCTTTGTGGTGCCTCGTTTCTGTTTCTCCACAGGAGGTTTTCTTTTTTTTTTTGGTTTTTCGAGGTAGGGCCTCACTCTAGTCCAGGCTGACCTGGAATTCACTATGGAGTCTCAGGGTGGCCTCGAACTCACTGCAATCCTCCTACCTCTGCCTCCTGAGTGCTGGGGTTAAAGGCGTGCACTGCCACGCCCGGCTTCCACAGGCATTTTAATTGACAGTGCATTTCAAGTTTTACACAAATTTTCAATGTGTGCTGTCTAAATGGGCCTTGGGTCAAATATGGAGGTATAAGATCTTTCCTTTTGAATTTTTTTCAGGACAAAGAAACGAAAACAGGAACATGTGGATATTGTGGCCTGCAGTTCAAGCAGCACCGTCACTAGCGCGCCCCCCGTGTGATCTGGGCACCTCCCTGCTCCACATGCCCGGGTGACGCTGCTGCTCGGGCACAGGTGTTCCCAGTGATGAATAAAGGACATGGTCACCGTGGACAAGGAGTTGAGTTTATTCCTTTCCCAGCGTGATCTCGGAAGCTTCTGGAACCTCGTGCGCTGGCCGCAGAGCGCGCTGGGTACTTCCTTCACTGACTCTTCCCGTCTGTGGGGTGACCTGGGCGGGTGGCAGAGTGAGCGAGGTGCTGTGTTGACATGCGATCTGTTGCTAGGGAACACAGTGCTGTGGGGAGCAGAGCCCTGGGACCAGTCCCACTTTCAGTCTCTGCGCCCTCCATGCTGGTGGGAGGGAGCTGAGCACAGCAGACGGTCAGGGCTGGGCCGTGGACAGCATAAGCGAGGTGCTTTGAGGCGCTTACCAAGGAAAGAGCGCCTGTATGGAAGTGTGGCCCGCACAGGTCTGATCGACCGTCCCCGGTGATGTGTGACATTGGCCATGTACACGCCAGGGAGCCAGGTCCAAGTGCCAAGACCACTGGTCTAGTCTTTACTACCGGTTGTTTGTTTGTTTTCTTGGTCTTTTGAGGTAGGGTTTTACTCCAGCCCAGGCTGACCTGGAATTCACTACGTCTTCTCAGGCTGGTCTTGAACTCAGCGATCCTCTTACCCCTGCATCCCGGGTGCTGGGATGAAAGGCGTGCGCCGCCACGCTCCACAACCATAGGTCTTTTCAGTTGTCCCTTGTCCTGTGTGGAGGCGTCCAGGGTGTACGCTGCCCTCAGACTTCGCCATGGCCAGACGCACATTAAAGTCCATAGGCTGGTTGCATATAGATGCAGCCCACCAGAGGAGCCCATGTGGCACCAAAGCTTAGTGGCTGATGGTCTGGTCGGGCGCAGTGAGCACCGCATGGGGTACAGATGGGCCGCTGGGAAGTGTGTGTGCCTGCCAGCAGAGTATCTCCAACCCAACTGGAAGTTTGTTTTTATCAGGAACACACTTCGCGCGTGCATGTGTGTGTGTGTGCGCGCGCGCTTCACGTGTTGCTGCCGTCCTGTCCTCCTCCTGCCCCCGTTCCGCTGGGGCCTCCTCAGTGGGGTTGCTGTCTTCCCGTGGGGCCGTGGGTATGTGTAGTGGGAGCAGCAGTTACTGGGGGAGGCAGGGCCTCTGGCCGTGACATCCCAACCTGTGGCTCTTAAAGTCTTTCCACCGCTCTTCCGTAAAATTGCGTGGGCCCAGGGGCCATTCAGCCAGGAAGCCCGGCAGGAGTTTTTGGCCGTCCTTGTCCCCGTGGGTTTCCGGTGTTTTGTGTGGGTGTGTGTAGAGGCCGCAGGTTGCTCTGTGCTGTCTTCCTCAGTCGCGCTCCACCTTATTTTTTGAGATAAAGACCTTTTCCTGAACTGAGGCCTCACTGGTGCGGCTAGACTAGCTAGTAAGCCAGCCCTGGCCATTCTGCCCCCACCTCCCCGGAACTGGGGAGACAGGTGTGAGCTACCGCACCCAGCTCTTGCGCAGGTGCTGAGGGTCCAGACTCGGGTCTTCGTGCTTGAGCAGCGGGCCCCTCGGCCGAGCCATCTCCCCAGCCCTGTCATCCTTCCTTGTCATGCTTTTTCCTCCGAAATCCAGACCACAGGGTCTCCCTCTCCTGTCGCCTCACTTCTCTTGTCGCTGTGACAGCGTACCTACTGGGAGCTTGAGAAGGAAGGGCGTATCTGCTTCCTGTTCAGGGACCCTCGTCCTTGTGGACAAGACGCTGCAGGGAAGCAGTGGCATCTGGTGGCAGGAGCCCGTCACGTGGCTCATTCGTGAAGCCCAGAGCTCTGCCCGAAGCCGAGCTGGCCGGGAACTTCAAGCCTTGCCCCGAGGCTCAGCGTCTGCCAGCTGGGCACCAGGTCCATGGGTGGTGACATTCAAGATCAGCACCCCCAGCAGGGCACCAAACACATGAGCCTGGGGAAACATCTCACACTCAAACTGGCACTGTTGCATTTCTTTCTGTCACCTCTTCCCTCTTAAAAAAACTTGTCTCGGTCTGGAGAGATGGCTTAGCGTTTAAGCGCTTGCCTGTGAAGCCTAAGGACCCAGTTCGAGGCTCGATTCCCCAGGACCCACGTAAGCCAGGTGCACAAGGGGGCGCATGCATCTGGAGTTTGTTCGCAGTGGCCTTGCGTGCATGCCCATTCTGTCTGTCTGTCTCAAATAAATGAATAAAAAGAAACAAAAAATTGTCCTTAGCTTATTTGAGAATTGTTTTGGTCCCTTTCTGTACAGATGTTACGGGCGTGACTGTCAAGGTTTGTGGCTGTCACTGTCCGCTGTGTCTGGTGTCTTTATGTAGTGGTTTGCTTCCTTGTCAAGGGTGGAGCTGGGCGCTCTGCCTGGCCCCTGGCACGTGCTGACTGGTGTTTTGCTGTGGAGCGATACCCGCAGCCCACTCCTGAGTTGTACCTCAGTCCAGCCCAAACCGAGTGCTGTTTGGACATTGGTGGACACCCCCGTAGCAGTACCACAGAGATGACAACCGCATGTCACACTTAGGGAGGCCTCAGCCTGGGCTGTCCCCACACATTTCAGGCAGTCAGTGCAGTGCACCCCTTACTGCCTGCCCACGCCATCAGAGGAAGAACCCGGCTCACGTGAGACCTCCAGAGCTCTGTCACCGTGCCCATGGAGTCAGAACCCACGAGTCACAGATGGCAGGGAAGCTGTCGAGTCTTCGTGGAGTTAAATCCAGCACCAGACAAGCTGACAGGCCAGGTTAGAAGAAGGCCGTGCCCTGAGCAAGCTCCCATATCTGCATGGAGAGGCACCCATCCTGTCAGGTGCGCAAGGTAAGCAAAAAAAAAACAACAACCAAAAAAAAAACAAGCTGGGCAAGGGCTGGAGAGAGGGCTTAGAGGTTAAGGCGCTTGCCTGCAAAGCCAAAGGGCCCAGGTTCAATAGATGCACGAGGGGCGCACGTGTCTCGAGTTTCTGATGGCTGGAGGCCCTCATGCACCCATTCTCTCTCCCTCTCCCTCTTTCTCTGTCAAATAAATAAAACATTTATTTTTAAAAATGCTGTGCAACATGACTTCTTCAAAAGTTCAGAACTACAGGCATTGCTTCCAAAGAGACTGCAATGGATGAAGTGTCAAGTTTTCTTGCACTTATTTGCAAACATAGAAGAGAGAGAATGGGCATTCCAGGGCCTCCAGCCACTGCAAACGAACTGCAGATGCGTGCGCCACTGTGCATCTGACTTCTTGTGGGTCCTGTGGCATCGAACCAGGGTTGTTCGGCTTGCCTTAACCACTGTGTGCAGCCCAAAGTGCCAAATTTCAAATGATGTTGAAAATGACCAGTGAATTCAAAGAGGACATGAACAAGCGAATGATCTGGAAAAGGACTTCAGAATGTGAAAGTGTCACATTCAGGTAAAGAAACAGACACAGCCTGTTGGGTATCACCGAGGCGCCAAGCCTTTAAATGACATAGCAGAGAAAACTCCGACTCAAATAACTGTTGAAAATTTCCCAAATTGGACAGAGGTAGACGTCTGGGTAGAAGAGGTATTTAGAACCAGAGCCCAAATGGGCAACCAGAAAAGAACTGCATGTCAAATTCTCACTACCAAAAGTGGAGAATAGAGACCTGAAAATGGCAAACAGCACCAAGTCATGGATCCAGGCAGATCCAGCAGAAGAATAGCCGATTCCCAGGAGGGCATGGAAGGGTGGGCTCCAACCCCTGCGAGAAAAGTGACTGCCAGCCCAGACTAGCCTATCCAGCCAAGAGATGCTTTAGAACTGAAGAGAGAAAGACTGTCCAAGGTACCAACTAATAGAAAAATCATGACTTTTAAATTAGCACAACAAAACCGACAGGAATTCTTCAGAAGAGAAGTCAAGACAATCTTGAGAGCACAGGAAAGATAATCTCACTAGAGAGTCAATGTAGAAAAAAATTAAATTTTTAGTGAGCCATCGAACCTCTCGGATAAAAGCAAACACAGATGGAAACAAGTAGAGAACAAGAATTAGTAGCTTTCAGGAATAACCCTGGCTGGAAATGGGACTAATCTTGCAGTTATAGGATGCAGACCGGCTGACTGGATTAAACACGCAGACCTGGGATGGGAAGGTGGCTCAGTGAATAAAGGCACTTGCCACTGCTTAAGCCTGAGTCCCTGAGTTCGGATCCCACGTAAAAGCTGGAAGCTGGCAGCAAAGTGGGGGACAGAGACGAGAATTTCCCAGCAGCTTGCAGACCGCCTTGCCTGGTGAGTGAAACTGTAAAGAAGAATCAGAGACCCTGCTGACAGACAGCTGGAAGAAGCCATTCTGCATGCAGTTCAGCGGCATACAAACCAAGATCTGACTGTTTGCAAATTCGCCTGCAGACACCCCCGCGCACCCGGGTGTGTACACAGAGTCTGAAACTGAAGGCGTGCACCGTGGTTCTCCAAGCACTCAAAATCTGAGTGCAGTTAGTGATGGCTATCCTCAGAGCGTACAAGCTAGCAGTAAGTCAGAATCACTCAAAAGAGAAAGAAAATGTCACCATGTGCTTAACCAGAAAATACTCTGGAAGATGATAATGATCTTCAGTGTATTTGCACCAAATGTAGCAATCTCTATTAAAAAAAACAACACTGCTAGACATAAGTTGAAATAGACTCCTAATATGATAATCGTGGGTGATTTCAATAGCCTACCCCCACAAACATACATAATCTAGACCAAAAAAGAAGGAAACATCAAGGTTAAATTATCCCATAGATCAAATTAATTCAACAAGTAGAATATTTCGCCCAGCAGCTGCAGCATATGCATTCCTAGCAGACCATACAACTTTCTCCAAAATAGGCCACAGTTTAGACCACAGCAACAATCTTTTCTTAAATATTTAAAAACTATTTTTATTTATTTATTACATAGAGAGAATGGGTGCATCAGTGCCTGTAGCCACTGCAAACGAGCTCTGGGTACGTGTGCCACCATGTGTGTCTGGCTTATATGGGCTCTGGGGAATCAAACCTGGGCTTTGCAGGCACCTTAGCCGCTGCTGCAATCAGGTTTGCACTGCTGGCAGAAGACATCCGACCAAGAGCAGCTTGTGGGGGGAATAAAAGGTTTATTTTGGATCGCAGTCTTGAAGGGCAAAATGATGGCATGAGCAGAGGGTGGACATCACCTCCTGGCCAACATCAGTTGGGCAACAGCAGCAGGAGAGTGTGCCAAACACTGGCAAGAGGAAGCTGGTTATCACACCCATAAGCCCATCTCCAACAATACACTGCCTCCAAGAGGTGTTAATTCCCAGATTGCCATCGGCTGGGAACCTCGCATTCAGAACACCCAAATTTATGGGGGACACCTGAATCAAATCACCACAACTGCTAAGCCATCTCTCTGGCCCTATACCACCAATCTTGTTAAATACAAACGATAATAGTTCTCTCATCAATATAAAACAGAATAAAAAAGCAAAAGAAACACAGAAACTGCAAAATCCTTCAAGATTGAATACATTGCCTTTTGAATGAAGAAATCAAGGGGGAAATTGGAACATTCCTGGAATGATATAAAAAGTGCTACATACAAGAGTCTTTGGAATACAGCAAATGCAATTCTGAGCGGGGAGTGTAAAACCAAAAGTGCCCATTAAGAAGAGCGATCTCAAAAGAATAAAGTAACCTAATAATGCAGCTCATGTTCTTAGAGAAACAAGACAAACCAAATCCAATACCAGTCGAAGGGAAGGAATAACCAAAGATTAGCGGTGAAGCTAATAAAACCAGCTAAAGAGACATTACAAAGGTCCCAGGAAACGAAGTTAACTCTTTGAAAAGACAAGATGAGCCGGCTGTGGTGGCTCATGCCTCTAGTCCCAGCACTCTGGAGGCAGAGGTAGGGGGATCGCTATGAGTTCGAGGTCACCCTGAGACTACATAGTGAATTCTAGGTCAGCCTGGACTAGAGTGGGACCCTACCAAAAAAAAAAAGAGATAAGATTGACCAACCCTCAAACCCTTAGCTAAATGAACCCAGAGAAGGTGACTCAAAGAGGGTATTCCACAAATACCACTCAGATACCAGTGATTCATTAGGTTGCCTTTGAAAATATGTATTTCAAAAAATAAATAGCAGAAGAAAAAATGTATTTCAATAAATTAGAAAATGTAGAAGAAATGGGCAAATTATAGGATTCATATATGGCACTGAAATTGAACCAAGATAATAGCTAAGATCTAAACAAATAATAAAATCAATGAAAGTGAACCCAGTAATAACTCGCATCCAAAGCCAAGAACTAGAGAGATACACCATTGAAATGTTTCAGATCATATATATATTTATTTTTTATATTTATGTTTATTATATATAATATATATAACTTTATTATATATAAATATATATATGTTTACTATATATATTTATATTTATATATTTATTATATATATCTATTCAAAAAATTTTTTTGGTTATTTATTTATTTGGGAATGACAGACAGAGAAAGAGGCAGATAGATAGAGAGAGAGAGAGAGAGAGAGAGAGAGAGAATGGGCACGCCAGGGCCTCCAGCCACTGCAAACGAACTCCAGATGCGTGCGCCCCCTTGTGCATCTGGCTAACGTGGGTCCTGGAGAATCAAGCCTCTAATCCGGGTCCTTAGGCTTCACAGGCAAGTGCTTAACCGCTAAGCCATCTCTCCAGTCCTATGTTTTGTCTTTTAACAAGTGATGCTGGTAAAACAATATCCACATGTAGAATACTGAAAACACAAAACTCATAATGGATCAAATACCTTTTTTTTTTTGAGGTAGGGTCTTACCCTAGCTCAGGCTGACCTGGAATTCACTATGTAGTCGCAGGGTGGCCTGGAACCACATGATCCTCCTACTTCTGAGTCCTGAGTCCTGGGATTTAAGGTGTTCCATTGCACCTGGCTAAAGATCTTTTTTTATTTGTTTGATTTTTAGAGGTAAGGTCTCATTTCATCCCAGGCTGGCCTCAAACTCAAGATAATACTTCCTACCTCACCTCCTGAGTGTGGGATTAAAGGCATATGCCACCTTTTAAAAAATATATATATTTTATTGTTTATGAGAAAGAGAGAGCCAGAAGGGGAAAAAAATAATGAGAGTAACACACCAGGACCTCCTAGCCACTGTAAACAAACTCCAGACACATGTGCCACCTAATGCATCTGGCTTTACATCAGTACTGAGAAATTGAACCTGTGTCTTTAGACTTTGCAGCCAAGTGCCTTAACTGCTAAGCCATCTCTCCATCCCAGATCAAAGATTTTAAATGCAATACCTGGACCATTGAAACTACTAGAGAAGAATGAAGAGAAACTTCAAGATGTAGGCATAGGCATTAAGTTTCTGAATAGTTTTCCAATACCTTGGGAAATAAAACCAAGAATTGATAAGTGAGAGAACATTACTTTTTTTTTTTTTTTTTTTGAGGTAGGGTCTCACTGTTGCTCAGGCTAACCTAGAACTTACCATGTAGTCTCAGGGTGGCCTCGAACTCATGGCGATCTTCCTATCTCTGCCTCCCAAGTGCTGGGATTAAAGGCGTGCCCTACTACGCCTGGCCTAAATGCAAACATTTTGGGGACCTGGAGTCAAGGGACAGCCCACGGAGTAAGAGGAACATTTTGCCAGCTATTTTAATCAGACAGGATTAACATCCAGAATGTATGAAGCCCTAAGTAAAATTAATGAATAAATAACCCAGTCAATGCAAGGACTAAAGATTTGCTGGCATGAAACACCTCAAAGGGAGGAAGAGAGTTCATTTTAGAGATAGATTGGAGTGGTCATGGCTGAGAAACATGGATTCTGGTTGCCTGAATGCCATGTTTCGCCATGGGCATGCTTATGTGAATTTTGTAGTCACAGAACAGAAGAAAGTCATAAACCAGAGATGGCCCAGTGGTTAAAGCACTTGCCTGAAAAGCCTAAGGACCCAGGTTTGATTCTCCAGGTAAAGCCAGTTGCACAAGGTGGCACATGCATTTGGAATTTGTTTTCAGTGGCTAGGTGCCCTGGTGTGCCCATTCTCTCTCTGTCTCAAATAAGTAAATAAAACATTGTTTTTTCCTCCAGTATTTTTATTAACAACTTCCATGATTATCAAAAAATATCCCATGATAATACCCTCCTAAACCCCACTTTCCCCTTTGAAACTCCATTCTCCCCATCTCAATCAGCCTCTCTTTTATTTTGATGTCATGATCTTTTCCTCCTATTATGATGGTCATGTGTAGGTAGTGTCAGGCACTGTGAGGTCATGGATATCCAGGCTATTTTGTGTCTGGGAGCACGTTGTAAGGAGTCCTGCCCTTCCTTTGACTCTTACATTCTTTACACCACCTCTTCTACAATAGACCCCGAGCCTTGGAAGGTGTGATAGAGTTATTACAGTACTGAGCACTGTGGTCCCTTCTTTCTAGCAACACGATGCCTTCTGAGTCATCTCAAGTTCACTGCCATCTGAAAAGAGAAAATTCTCTACCAAAAGTGAGAGCAGCATTAATATAAGGGTATGAACATTAAGAGAAGTGCTTACTGGGTGGTTTGATAAACATAGTATATATATTTAGCCAGACCGCAGCAGACGTTACACCTCTAGGGCTCATGACTACCCCTGTTTTAAGTTTTCAGTATCAGGGATGTATTCCCTTCCATGGGGCAGGCCTCCAGTCCAGCTAGAGGGCAGTTGGTTTCCCCCATAACAGACGTGCCACTATTGCACCTGTTGGCTCATTTGGCCTGGTTGGCCAAATCTAAGGCTTGCAGTGTCCACTGTTGAGTATCTTCACTGGTGTTTTCTCTTTCTCCCATTGAACTGCATGCAGAACGGCTTCTTCCAGCTTTCTGTCAGCTGATCTACATCGAGGAGGTTATCAGCTCAGTTCCAGCAGGATGTCTCAGTGGCCTTGCAGCCCAAGTATGTGGAGTCTTCAGCATTAGGGTCTGAAGCTAACAGCAGAGCGTGGTGGTGCATGCCTTTAATCCCAGCACTTGGGAGGCAGAGGTAGGAGGATCGCTGTGCATTCGAGGCCACCCTGAGACTACGTAATGAGTTCCAGGTCAGCCTGGGCTCGAGTGACACCCTACCTCGAAAAAATAAACAAATGAAAACAAACAAACATAAAAGGAGCTAAAAATAGAACTATCATGGGATCCAGCCATTACCATTTCTGTGCATATACCTGAGGGGATCTGCTAACGCATTGCAGAGCACACCCGTGTTTCCTGCACCACTAGCCACGCTAGCCAGGGTATGAGAACAGCCCAGATGCCTGCCATCAGATAAGCAGACAAGGAAAATGTACTCTGTGTACACACAGTGGAGACTCTTTGGTAAACGTTGGTGGACCTGGAGGTGGTCATGTTAAAAGAGATAGACCAGGGCTGGAGAGATGGCTCAGCGGTTAAGGCGCTTGCCTGAGAAGCCCAAGGACCCATGTTCTACTCTGCAGATCCCACGTGAGCCAGACGCACAAAGGTGAGGCCAGTGCCCTTGCCCACTAGGTGGCGCAGGCACCTGGAGCTCCATTTCAGCGGCTGAGGGTCTGCTGCATCAGTTCTTTCTCTCCCTCTGTGTCTCTCTCTCTCCCTCTCTTTAAATAATAATAGTAATAAATTTCAAAAATGAAATAAACCAGAAAGAGAACTATCACATATTTTCTTTCATGCAGAAACTAACAAGCGAAACGAAAATAACCTAAAAAGAGAAGAGCAACTGTCAGGGAAGGGACACGGGCCGGGGGTGGGGGAGGAAAGGACAGGACACGTTAGTGGGGAGGGGTCGACGGAGTGGAAGCATGAGGAGCAATTAAACCTAACCTTTAGTGTGCAGAGAAAAGAAAACCCTTGGGGTACCTGGACTGGGTGAGTTATCAGCGTGACATACAACTGTGAACTCCCATGAGAATTGGAAGAGGAAAGATATCTTGGCTGAAGTGTGTATATGTGTGTGTGTAGACATAGGCATGGAAACACGTGAGTGCTCATGTGTGGGGGTGAGGTCACTAAGAGTGGCCCCCACTGGGAAAAAATCCTTGAGATAGCTTGGCCTAGAGTTAAGCAGTGCCCGCTACGGGGACGACGTTGGAGCACAGGTCAGGTCTCCTGTCATCACGTCGTGGTTGCAGGCTTAAAGGAAGCTCATCCAGTGCTGGTCCCCGTGTCTCTGCGCGTCTGCATGTGGCGGTGGGGTAAGGAGGCCCAGGGGTCTGGGTCTGGGGTTGGGCTAGACCAGCTCTGAAGCTGTCCTCTGTTGGGGTGGGGCGAGGCAAATGCTTGTCACCTGGGTTCTAAGCCACAGTGGGGTGACATGTTTGTGACCAACCAGAGAGGGGGCGCAGGCCGGTGTCCACTCAGGTCATCACGCTGACCTTATGCTGTCACCAAGACGGCCGCAGCTCCAGGGTCGCCCTGTGTCCGCAGATGCCAGCCAGCTTCACCCTGGAACGGGGCTTCTGGTTTCCTCCTGGGGGTGGAGCCGCGGAGCAGAGTAAGGCCTGTCCCTCTCTCAGCACCGACAATGCAGAGGACACAGAGGAGGGGCAGTGGACTGGTCACGTTCAGGCTGGCCAGGGTGCCCACTGTAGGTACTGCCCAAGTCGCTAGGACCGGGTGGGAGTGCCCCCGTGGTCATTCGAGGACAGAGGTAGAGAGTAGAAGAAAGGAAGATGGAGTGGGGGGGGAAGAGGAGAGAGGGGTCCGGGAGGAGGGGCTGGACAGAGTCCCACATTGGCACTGGGGCTCTGAGCAGGCAGTAGCTGGGGACCGTCTGGGTTCCATGGCTAGCCCGATGTTGGGGCAGAAGGCTGTAAGGCAGGCTGGGCTGGTCAGGCTGGACCAGGATGTGGTTGGCCCCTACCTATCACCTCTTCTTCATGGACTCTAAGATTTTTTAACTCGGAATCAAGTGCAGGGTGCTCTGTAGACGACAGTGTCCCCTGGCTCCGAAGAGCTAGGATGCAAACGACTGGACCTGGCTTTCCTGATGTGTGGGCCGTGGGATTTGTCTTCTGCCCGCTTCCCTCGACCCCCAGCCCAGCTCTCAAGGTTTAATGGTTCTGCCTCAGCTGGGGGTCGGGGTCGGAGACTTCCCTGATACAGAGATCAATTTCAGGAAGCCTCAGGACACCCACACAATGCTCCCGGGGGTCTGAAGAGGACAGCGCAGGGTCCTGAGGTCTGTGACAAGATCTCAGCTGGAGCGGCGGCTTTCAGCTCCTGGACGCAGGGCCTCACCTGTGGCCAGGTAGGGACTCCTCAAATAGGGTCTGATGGAGCCCTGAGCAGGGGCCCATGGGTGCTTCTGACTTCTCCCTTCTATGGTCCTACCGCACTTTACCCGGCAGAACATTCTGGAAAGTTCCTGAAGTGGGATTTGGTGAAAAGGCAGGAATGCAGCCTGATGCCTCTCCCAGAGTGGGTGCGGGCAGCCTTACTATCAGGGCACCTTAGATCCCTGCCGGTGTGCCAAGGCATCTGTCTCTCAGGGGGGGAGGCCAAGTCTCAGTGGTAGAGATGCCCTGCCTGCCCACTAGAGGGCAGTAGGGCACAGCCGTGTTCCTGGTCCCCAGCGGTGGGGGCCCAAGGGACTGTTGTGCCTAGACCCAGACACCTGAAACGTGTGGAGGCCCAGGCCCTAAGACATGACAACGTGCTTTGAATCCTGCTCCAGGGAACAGCAGTAAAGCTTTGGGGAGACTCTTGAAGGTTCAGGGCAGCCTACCTCTACCCCAAATAGGGGCATCCCCACCTGGAAAGTGGCCGTCAGCCTCCAGTGTGACAGGTCTGCAGAACGGAGGGGTCATTTTGGGACAGAGGGTGCCCGAGTGGCATCCCCCCCATCCCAGCAGAGGGACTGTCCAGCGCTGTCCCCCGCAGAGGAAACAGAAGCTAAGAACCATGGTGGCTGATCCCCGGCACCCTTCACCTAGGCTGCCAGGCAGGAGTCTTGTCACGAGGGTGGCCTCCTATTGCACCAAGGGGTAGTTGGGTAAGACCACTGTGACTCCTAGGTGGCTTTGGTGGCCAAAGAGTGACTGCTTCCAGTCCCAGCGGAGAGGCTGCGAGCCGCGGGGAGGGGGCCGGCCTTGAGGCCCTGTCATTGTATCACAGTGCATCAATGCACCAGACAAGAGGGATTTGCAATTTTATTTTTGTGCAGTTATTTAAAGTTTAAAATGATAACGTCTAACCCAATTAAATTTCAGTCGATCATCCTCTGAATGCACAAAGTCTCCTGAAATATGAATGAGGCTCCTCAGTGCCCCTTAACGACTTAATCTCCACGCGTGCTGCTCTCGGGATTATCACGTCACGGAGTCAGCACTGGGAGAGGCCAAGACAGACCCCGCCACGGCCAGCCCAGCCCCGCGGGGACTCCAGCTCGGACATGAAGCTTTTCTCAGGAGGGTGGTAACCATTTCCTTTCCTTTCCTTTTTTTTTTTCTCTCTCTCCCTTCCTTCCTCCCTCTCCCCATTCCCTTCCCTTTCCCTCTCTCCTTTCCTCCCTCCCTTCCTTCCTTCCTTCCTTTCTCCTTCCCTACCCTCCCTCTTTCCTTCCCTCTTCTCTCTCCCCCTTTCCTTCCCTTTCCCTCCTTCCTTTTCTCCCTTCTTTCCTTCCTTCCCCTCCCTTCCTTCCTTTTTTCCTTTCTTCCTCCCTCCCTCTTTCTTTCTTCTCACTTTAGATCAGACTGACCTGGAACTCAATCTGTAGCTCTAGGCTGGCCTTGAACTCACAGTGACCCTCCTACCTCTCCTCACCAATGCTGGGATTAAAGGCATGCATTAGCATGCCAGGCTTGTGGTAATCATTTGCTTTATTTGGCCTTGCTGTCTGCTACTTACAGAATTCCGAGGCCCTGGTGGAGAGCGTCCACTTATGCTTGCAAAGGTGAGAGTGAAACGTGGCAGTGACCTTCAAGTGCACCCTGGTCACGTGCAACACAGTCTCCTCTACTCTATGCTGGTGTAAGAGTGTGGACTTCGTTTGCTAGGATCACTCTTTGGGCACGTGGCTCATGGCTGATGGGATGGAAAGCCACCCTCTGCTGGATAGCCACATCAGCCCAGCAAAACTGCTCGTAGAACCCAGACTACCATCATGGTCTGTTCTCAAGTTCATGTTGCAGTCCTGACTCCTGGGAGGTGACAAGGTCATGAGGGTGGAACTTCAAGAATGGTATGGGGGGGGGGGGCATGCTGGAGAGATGGCTTAGTGGTTAAGGCGTTTGCCTGCAAAGCCAAAGGATCCTGGTTTGACTCTCCAGGACCCACATAAGCCAGATGCATAAAGTGGCGCATGCATCTGGAGTTTATTTGCAGTGGCGGGAGGCCTTGGCATGCCCATTCTATCACTCTCTCTAAATAAAATACTTTTTAAACGGTGGATGACAGGGATGGAGAGATGGCTTAGTGGTTAAGGCACTTGTCTGCAAAGCCCAAGAACCCATGTTTGACTCTCCAGGTCCCACGTAAGCCAAATGCACAAGGTGATGCCAGTGGGCAAGGTCGCATGTGTGACAGGTGGTGCACACATCTGGAGTTCAGTTGCAGAGTGGCTGGAGGCCCTGGCGCATCAATTCTCCCTCCCTGCCTCTCTTTCTTCTCTCTCTCTCTCTTTCATAAAAAAAAAAAAAAAAATAGTGCTAGAGAGATGGCTTAGCGGTTAAAGTGCTTGCCTGTAAAACTAAAGGACCCAGGTTCGACTCCACAAGACCCAGGTAAGCCAGATGCACAAGGGGGTGCACACATCTGGAGTTGGTTTGCAGCGGCTGGAGGCCCTGGCGCACCCATTCTATCTTTTTCTCTACCTGCCTATTTCTGTTTTTTTTTTTTTTTTTTGAGGTAGGGTTTTACTCTAGCCCAGGCTGACCTGGAATTCACTATGGAGTTTCAGGGTGGCCTCGAACTCACGGCAATCCTCCTACCTCTGCCTCCTAAGTGCTGGGATTAAAGGCGTGCGCCACCATGCCCGGCCAAGCCTGCTTATTTCTGTATCTTTCTCTCTCAAATAAATAAATAAATAAATGCTAGACAACAGCTGAGGAACTACGCCCAGGTTGTTTACTGGCCTCTATACGTATGTGCACACATGCGCACATGCATGCCCACACACTAGAACACGCACACACACACACACACACACACACACACGAAAGTGATTCATAATCTTCTATTCAACCTGGTATAGTATGAAGACCAGGAGAAAATAAAAAGAATTTCTCAGGACCAGACAAAAACGATGTCTCTGGGGGACGAGGCACGCTGACTGGCTTCCATTATCCCTCCGGCCGTGCTCTCCCGGCCTGCCTGCCTCGGCTGCCCTTGGACACCCTGGCCGGGGCTGCTTGCTGAGCGCTGGGCACCGGAGGACACCCTCCCAGGGCTCAGGCCATGTACGGTCAGCACCCAGTGTAAGCAGGTGGCGGGGTGGGGGAGCAGGCTGGCCAGCCCTTGAATAGAAGAGCCCAGGGGTTCTACTGAGGAAGGGGGCTCAGCCAGGGCTGGGGGTGTGTCACAGAGCCCAGGCAGCTTAGAACTTGGTCACCCCATCCCAGGCTAGATGTCCCTAATGAGTGTCAGGAATGACTTGGGGTCTGGTGGGAATGGCATCCACATGGGGGTCAGGATGCACAGTGTACGTGCGGCAGCCATGCGGCCCCCATCTGGACCTTTCTCCTTCCTAGAGCTTACTATGCCTGCTCTTGCCACTGTGGCTTTGACAGCTCCATTGAAGGAATTCACATCATAAAATTCACAGAACCTCATTTTAAGTGTTTTCTTTTTGTTTATTTTTATTTATTTATTTGACAGTGACAGACAGAGAGAGGAAGAGAGAGAAAGAGAGAAAGAGAGAGAGGGAAAGAGAGGCGCGCCAGGGCCTCCAGCCACTGTAAACAAACTCCAGATGCATGCACCCCCTTGTGCATCTGGCTAACGTGGGTCCTGGAGAATCGAGCCTTGAACTGGGGTCCTTAGGCTTCACAGGCAAGTGCCTAACTCCTACCCATCTCTCCAGCCCACAAAACCTCATTTTAAAACGTGCTCCTCAAAGGATTTTTTCTAATTTTAATTTTTTCTCTTTTTTTTTTTTTCCAATTTTTTGTTTTTGTTTTTCAAGGTAGGGTCTCACTCTAGTTCAGGCTGACCTGGAATTCACTCTGTAGTCTCAGGGTGGACTGGAACTCACAGTGATCTTCCTACCTCTGCCTCCCGAGTGCTGGGATTAAAGGCATGCGCCACCACGCCTGGCTCGATTTTTTTTATAATTAACAACTTCAATGATTATAAATAAATATCCCATGTTAATTTTTTTCTTGACAATTTCCATAATTTTAAACAATATCCCATGGTAATTCCCTCCCTCCCCCACTTTCCCCTTTGAAACTCCATTCTCCGTCATAGCCCCTCCCACTCTCAATCAGTCTCTTATTTTGATGTCATCATCTTTTCCTCCTACTATGATGGTCTTGTGCAGGTAGTGTCAGGCACTGTGAGGTCATGGATATCCAGGCCATTTTGTGTCTGGAGGAGCACATTGTAAGGAGTCCTACCCTTCCTTTGGCTCTTACATTCTTTCTGCCACCTCTTCTACAATGGACCCTGAGCCTTGGAAGGTGTGATAGAGATATTGCAGTGCTGAGCACTCCTCTGTCACTTCTCAGCACCGTGATGCCTTTTGAGTCATCCCAAGGTCACTGCCATCTGTAAAAAGAAGCTACTCTAACCAAAAGTGAGAGCATCATTAATATTTGGGTATGAATTTTAAGAGAAGTGCTTACTGGAAAGTTTGATGAGCATAGTATATCCAGTTAGCCAGACACCAGCAGATGTTACACCCCTAGGACTCATGACTACCTCTGTTGTAGGTTTTCAGTATCAGGGATGTATTCCCTCCCATGGAGCGGGCCTCCAGTCAAATTAGAGGGCAGTTGGTTTCCCTCAAGCAGATGTGCCACTATTGCACCCATTGGCTCATTTGGCCTGGCTGGCAAAATTTAAGACTTGCAGTGTCCACTGTTGAGTATCTTCATTGGTGATTTCTCTCTCTCTCTCTCATTGAACTGCATGCAGAGTGGCTTTTCCCAGCTTTCTGTCAGCTGGTCTACGTGCAGGAGGTTTTCAGCTTAGTTCCAGCAGGATTTCTCAGTGACCTTGCAGCCCAAATATGTGGAGTCTTCAGCAATATGGTAAAATTAGCCAGGCATGGTGGTGCATGCATTTAATCCCAGCAACACTCAGGAAGCAGAGGCAGGAGGATTGCTGGGAGTTCAAGGCCACGCTGAGACTACATAGTGAATTCCAGGTCTGCCTGGGCTAGAGCAAGAACCTACCTCAAAAAAAGAAAAAAAAAATTATGGTAAAATGGATAAGCCCAAAAATTCAACATTTAACCAATTTGCACGTATTGGGGATTTGAATCCAGGACTTCATATATACCAGATAAGCATTCTACCACTGAGCTATACTGAGCCATTGTCCAGTTGTGGTTTTTTTTTTTTTTAATTATTTATTTGAGAGTGACAGACACAGAGAGAAAGATAGAGGGAGAGAGAGAGAATGGGCGCACCAGGGCTTCTAGCCACTGCAAACGAACTCCAGACGCGTGCGCTCCCTTGTGCATCTGGCTAACGTGGGTCCTGGGGAACCGAGCCTCGAACCAGGGTCCTTAGGCTTCACAGGCAAGCGCTTAACCGCTAAGCCATCTCTCCAGCCCGGGTTGTGTGGTTTTAAGCATATTCATTGTGTAAACATCATCATCATCACCATCCACCGCCAGAGCCTTCTCATCTTAGCGCACCAGAGCTCTGTCCCCGTCGATTATGAACCTACTTCCTTCCCCAGCCCGGGAACCTGCTCCCCACTGTGTCCTCGGTCTCAGTGACATAGTGCAGTCCTGGTGTTTATCTTTTGTCACTGGCTTATTTCCTGGGGCATAAGGGGTCATTTTCACCACAATGGCTTTCCTTTTTATTTGTTTATTTTAATATTTTAGTTTTATTTATTTGAGAGAGAGATATACATACAGAAATAGGCAGGGAGAGAGAGAGAATGAGAATGGGCATGCCAGTGCCTCCAGCCACTGCAAACGAATTCCAGACACATGTGCCCCCTTGTGCATCTGTTTTATGTGGGTCCTGGAGAATCGAACCTGGGTCCTTTGGCTTTGCAGGCAAGTGCCTTAACTGATAAGCCATCTCTCCAGCTCAGTTTTCCTTTTTTTTTTTTTTTTTTTAACACTAAATAATTTTCTGTTATATGATTGTTTCAGTCAGCTTCACATTGCTGACCAAGAGCAGATTGTGGGAAAAAGAGGTTGATTTTGACTTACAGACTCAAGGGGAAGCTCCATGATGGCAGGGGAAAACGATGGCATGAGCAGAGGTAGTGGACATCACCTCCTGGTCAACAGCTGGACAACAGCAGCAGAAGAGTGTGCCAAACACTGGCAAGGGGAAGCTGGCTATAACACCCATAAGTTGGCTCTCAACAAGACATCACCTCCAGGAGGATCCAGTTCCCAAAGCTGGGGACCTAGCATTCTGAACACAGAAGTTTATGGGAGACGCTTGAATCAAGCCACCAGTGGATGCAGTTTGCTTGTCCATTGTCCGCCTATGGACACCTGGGTTACCTCTGCCATTTGTGTTTATGAGTTGCGGGGCTCCTTCCTGCTCAGGTAGTGGCGAGGGAAGGACCAGGCCTGCTGGTTCTTCCCTAGGGGTTGAGGGGATGATGAGCGTCCGGCGACTCAGAAACCTCTCCTGGCCATCGGAGACAAACCACACTGAGTCGGGAGTCTTTTCCATGCAGAAACAACTCGCTTTATTACTCTGAGCAGTTGCCTATATCATGTTGGGGACGAAGGAGGGGATTTTAGGATGGGGGCAGAGGTAAGGGCCAATAGTAAACTTTAACTATTGAAATGGTAATTACAATTAACACAGGGAAGTAGCAGGCCAGAAGCCATTAGGCGTCCTGCTGAGTCCTAGCTGGCCAGAGACAGGTCGCCAAACGTTAGCTAGGCTCAGGAAGCTCCACTAGGCCTCACGCCTGGGCCTTTCAGGGCCCAACAATGAGTGACAGTGCTGTGAACATGTGTGGACTGTGTCTCTCCTCAGCTCCATTCCTTTGGAGAGATGCCCACAGTGTCATTGCAAATCTTGTGGCAATTCTGTTTACCCATTTAAAACAAAATAGTTTGTTTATTTGAGAGAGAGATAGTGGCATGTTGAAAGAGAGGTAGGCGGGGGGATATAGGCATGCCAGGGCCTCCAGCCACTGCAAACAAACTCCAGACACATGTGCCACCTTGAGCATCTGGCTTTAAGTGAGTCCTGGGGAACTGAACTCTGTGCCTTGTCCCCTATCCCCTTGCTGGGTCCTAGGCACAGCGGTCATCACCACACAGGGGGATTCTGGGAAAATCCACGCATGGAATCCCCAGGGCGAATTGCAACTGAGAGGGAAGGTGGTAGGCAGCCAGGGTCAGGATGGCTTTTCACCTGATTCTGTGGACAGGGGCTGGAGGACAGCCTGGGCCTGTGCAGGCTGCTACCGTTGCTACCACCCTATAGCCACCTCCGCTTCCAGTCCTGCACATAGATTTGTGTGTGGCTCAGACGTTACTGGCCAATGGAGGCCAGACTGGACACAGAGCACAGCAGTGACAGGCACGTTTATGGAGGGTGTGCACGCCCCTGGGGGTCTACCTCCAGCTGGACCTTGCTCTTACAAGGCCGCCAGCCAGCCTACTTCTTTTTGTTGTTTTTTGTTTTGTTTTGTTTTTCTTTCTTCTTTTTGCGTTCTGGAAGCTTGTCATGAGAGCCAGCTCCTTGTCCTGTGATGGTCTTTACCCTAGCATGTATATGCAGAGGCAGTTTTGCGTCCCCATGCCGTCCTCTGCACTATCTCCATCACTGCTGGCCTCTCCCCCGACCGTGGTGGGGACAGGGATGGGAGGCACTTTATTAGTGTCTGCCATTGCTGATGCTCCTGCTAATTTACTTTTATTGTTCGCCAGGGAGGAAAGGAGGCTCTTCTTCTGTACAAATTTGCACATTCCCAGGGAGTTGCAGCGCTCTGTTGATGGACGGCGCTTGTTCCGTGCTGAGAATGGCCATCGTAGCGCTGTGTTTGCTTACATCGGGAGTTTTCTAAAGCCAAGGACCTGCCGGGGATCGAGCAGCTCAGCTCACCGACCGCCGACCTGCCTGCCGTGGTGGATAAGTTCCTCAGTGGTGTATTTACCTGACCAGAGACAACTTAGGGAAGGACAGTTTTCAGTTTCCAGGGGAAGTTTAATGGGGATGGCAAGGAAACAGCAGGCCTGTCACATTGTCACTTCAACAGGCAGGAAACAGGAAAAACAGCTCTTGGGGCCGGGGTTATAATACCCCAAGACCGCTTCCCAGTCACCTACTTTCTCCACTCAGCCTCTACCAAACCTTCCCAAACAGGGCCACCTGCTGGAGACTTAAGTGTTCAGACACATGAGTCTATGGGGCATATTTTATATTCAAACCAACACAGATGGGTTGCAAGGATGGGGTTGGGCAGGATTTACTCCAGTGCCTGTGGAACCTTCTGGAACCACATCTTTCCTGGTGCTATTGTGGTTCCCTCCTCCTCTCCCGGCCGCTGTTGCAGTCAGGTTTGCATTGCTGGTGAAATCCCCCAACTAAGAGCAGCTTGTGGGAAAAGAGGTTTGTTTTTGGCTTATAGGCTCAAGGGGAAGCTCCACGATGGCAAGGGAAAACGATGGCATGAGCAGAGGGTGGACATTACCCCCTGGCCCACATAAGGTGGACAATAGCAACAGGAGAGTGTGCCAGACACTGGCATGGGGAAACTGGCTATAACACCCATAAGCCCGCCCCCAACAATACACTGCCTCCAGGAGGCGTTAATTCCCAAATCTCCATCAGCTGGAAACCTAGCATTCAGAACACCTGAGTTTATGGGGGACACCCGAATCAAACCACCACAGCCGCATACCTGGCAGCTGAGGTTAGGATGCAAGACAGGGCGGGAGCAGGTGGCTCTGGCAAGGGCTGTGGAGGACCCCTGCTGTCCGGGTACTTCCTCCCCTCCTCCTGCCCTGGCCTCCCCTGCTCCCAGGCCCAGGGTCTCCTCCTGTCTGTCTGTCCTGCATCAACACTCGCAGCAGGGCCACCTCCCTCTACTTTTAGGGTGCGCCTCATCTGCGATGGTTAAGCTTTGTGTTGACTTGATCTGTTTAGGAATCTACAGACATTCCTCGTAAGTGTGTCTCTGAGGAGTGCTCAGTACTGCTATATCTCTCTCACACCTTCCAAGGCTCTGGGTCCATTGCAGAAGAGGTGGAGGAAAGAATGTAAGAGCCAAAGGAAGGGTAGGACTCCTTACAACGTGCTCCTCCAGACACAAAATGGCCTGGATCTCCATGACCTCACAGTGCCTGACACTACCTACACAAGACCATCATAAGAGGAGGAAAAGATCATGACATCAAAATAAGAGAGAGACTGATTGAAATGGGGAGGGGATATGGTGGAGAATGGAGTTTCGAAGGGGAAAGTGAGAGGGGGGGAGGGAGGGTATTACCATGGGATATTTTTTATAATCATGGAAGTTGTTAATAAAAAAAAAATACGTGGGTCCCTGAGGTTGCTTCTAGGAAGGATTAACTAAAGGAGGAATCCTTCCCCCAGAATGGGAGGCCCCTCTGGGGGGGGCGGTTTATCTAAGGAAGCTCTGGGAAGGAAAGTGTCCCCTTCTCCCATTGGGCTGCCATTGCTGCATTGCTGCATTGCTGCATTGCTGCTTTCCAGTGGGGACAGAAGAGCAGCGTCTCTCCAGGATGCCCCCAGGCCTTCAGTGCCGGATTGGGACTGCTGAGCATCCAGCCTTGTGGGCTGAGCAGCTCCCTTCTTGCCTCTCAGGCCTGCAACTGCTATTGTTGGACTTCCGCAAACTAACCCAGTAAATTCCCTTTCAATACACTTCTTTCATCATCACTCATAGCAGGACCACCTTCCTCCCCCTTTAAGGTGCTTCTCATCCTCCCAGGTGCTGTGTGGACCCTCTGTGGCCCTGGAACCTGTTGGGACTCATGGGACTTGCAGACCTCAAGATGGACCTTCTTTTTTGCATTTGTGACCTGCTGTGGTGTTCTTTGGCAATGTCTATTCAGGCGATCTTTTATTTTATTATTTTTTAATTAATTAATTTAAGAGAGAGAGAGAGAATGGGCACGCCAGGGCTTCCAGCCACTGCAAACAAACTCCAGATGCATGCGCCCCCTTGTGCATTGGGCTTAAGTGGGTCCTGGGGAATTGAACCGTGGTCCTTTGGCTTTGCAGGCAAATTCCTTAACCGCCAAGCCATTTCTCCAGCAGGGGCTCTTTTGATTGTGGCTGGCAGCCTTTCAGCCTGCTACCTCCGTCCACATCCTGATTGATGCCAGGCCCTGGGCTCATCCACTGTTGCCCACCAGCCTGCCCTGGGCAGCTTCTCCAAGCATGGACACTCCCATCTCTGCCCTGAGCTCAGTGGGGACACAGAGCCTGTAGGAAACACAATGCTGTGGCCGTTTCCTGGGTCTGGAGCCCCTGAGCTCCCAGCCTGGGAGAAAGGCTCTGCAGGCCCGTTTGTCTTTCTGACCTTGTTTGTCCAGTGACTCCTGAATCTCTCTGACAGGTTCTGTGAAGAGGAGAAGGCGGGAACAGCCTGTATCCTGAGACTTCCATTGTGCCCATAGGTCCCTGTGGACCAGCGGGGCGACACCATGACCTTCCGGCCAGGACAGCGAGAGGGTGAGCTCAGTAGCTTCAGTTTCTGCCCGTGGTGCTCTGCGATGGTGGCTGGACCCGGCTGGAAAGGCCTCCAGTGTCCCCTGCTACCACCACGAGGTGGCTTCTTATCTTTTCCAAGTGACTCCAGCTGAGGTCCCTCTGCAGGAAGGTGAGACTCCAAGGTCCTGCTGCATCTGTCACCCCATCTTATCTTGCCGCCCTCCTCAGGCCTCACTCGGCTTGGGGACCTTGTGCCTCCCTGACCACTCTGCTCAGGTGGCTCAGGCCAGGTCGTGTCTCTCCAAGCCTCCCGTGGTGGGTGTTTGAACTTGTGATCACCGTACGCTTTGGCTCCGGTAACACTCCCCCAGGCAGGCACCAGAGCCACTTCTCTCTGTTTGTTTTTCTTTTCAATATTTTTATTTATTGATTTGCAAGCAGGTGGAGATAGAAGAGAGATGGAGAGAATGGGCACACCAGGGCCTCCAGTTGCTGCAAACGAACCATTCTGCATGTGGCTTTATGTGGATACTGGGGAATAGGTCTTCAGGCTTTGCAGGCAATCTCTCTAGCCCCCTACTTCTCTCTCTCTAGATTTTTTTTTTTTTTTCGAGGTAGAGTCTCACTCTAGCCCAGGCTATCCTGAAATTCACTATGTAGTCTTAGGGTGGCCTCGAACTCATGGTGATCCTCCTACCTCTGCCTCCCTAGTGCTGGGATTAAAGGTATGTGCCACCACTCCCGGCTCTCTCTCTTTTTTAAAAATACATTTATTTGAGAGAGAGAGAGAGATTGAGAATGGGTACACCAGGGCCTCTGGCCACTGCAAATGAACTCCAGATGCATGTGCCCCATTGTGCATCTGGCTTATGTGGGTCCTGGGGAATTGAGCTGGGATCCTTTGACTTTGCAGGCAAATGCCTTAATTGCTAAGCCATCTCTCCAGCCCCCTACTTCTTCTTTTGAAAGTCCTGTTCTGCTCACTGTGTGGGATCTGTCTGGCTTGTGCTCCTTGGACTTGGGGCCAATGGGCTGAAGTGCTGGTGTCTTGGAAGGGAAATCTCACTTACTGGTCATCCTGTTTTCCATGGGCCTTCCTGTCAACAGTGCCCCCTCCTCCTATGGGTGACAGAGTCTCACCCACCTCAGTATACCCTGAGGGCTTGAGAGGGCTTTAAAATATTTTATTTTTATTTATTTATCTGACAGAGAAAGAGGGAGGGAGAAAGGGAGAGAGAGAGAGAAAGAGAGAGAGAATGGGTGGGCCAGGGCCTCCAGACACTGCAAATGAACTCCAGACGCGTGCGCCCCCTTGTGCATCTGGCTCTGGCTAACATGGGACTTTGGGAATTGAACCTAGGTCTGTTGGGTTTGTAGGCAAATGCCTTAACCACTAAGCCATTCCTCCAGCCCTTGAGAGGACCTTAGAACCACAGGCAGGAGATGTTCCGCGCTCTGCTCCTCCCTCCCATGACGGGGTGTGGGGTTGTCTTGGAGACCAGGCAGCCTGGGCTCCCTCTGTCACCAGCCTGGCCCCTGTATCCAGTGCTTGCTGTGGCCCAGTCACCCACCTGTCCTCCAGCCATCAGAGGAGATTAGCAGCCACAGCAGTCACCACGCAAGAGAGGACGGGCCTCCATGGCGTGGCCACCGCTCCCAGCAGGAGGCTCGCAATCAAATCTTAGCGAAAGGTCACATTTGCAATAAGTAAGGCGGAAATGTTGGTAATTGGTGGGGAGCCGCTGGTGTCTCTGTGGCCGAGAGCACTGGCATGGAGTCGGCCCCTTTCTGCCCAGGTAATTAAAACGAAGGCTTCATGGGATCATTAAGACCAGGACGAGTGAGGCGGCGTCTCATACTCTGCTGCTGTCGCAGGAGGAAGATGCATCCCTCAAGCGACTGCGGCGGCGTTTGTGCTTTGTTAGTAAAAGGGACACTGCCATTCCCTGAGAGGGTAGGGTACCACAAAGAGTCACAGGAGAGACACGAGCCCCCACAAGGTTCCCGATCCCTGCTGTAAGACGGTTTTTGCAGGCATAATTAGAGGATGGTTGGAAGAGCATAAGGCGGAGCGCTTCCCCGGCCCCCTACGTCCTTCCCAGATAAAAGGTGACCGCGCAGCTAGCTGTCCTCCCGAGCTGAGGATGGGGACCGCTGGACAGTCAGTGGGCAGGGGAAGCGAGGCCTGGCTCAGCTGATAGGCTAATGAGGACGCCACCGTGCGGGTCCTCTCCACAGGCCCCAGAAAATGAGCCCAGGAACTCCACCCCGCGTAGCCATTCAGCTGCAAGATTCAAGGCAAAATGGCACATCTGAAAATCGCAGGCAGAGTGGCCACGCTTCAGTTCTGGTCACATCGCCCGTTACTCCTGAGCCACCTGCGGGGGTGGGGGGGGGTTCGCTCTCATCCTGGAGTGCAGGTGGGACACGGTGGCCTCTCTCCGACTCTGGTCCCCAGGAGGGCCTAACGTCCTTTCACTCTGCAGAGACGTCAGAGGCCCAAGTAGCAGGAAGCCGCCCCAGCAACTGCTTTAGGAGCATCTGGGAGCCCCGTGTGCTCCCTTGTCCTTTTCCATATAAAAAGTGGTTTTTTTTTTTTTGGAGGGGGGAAGGGTTTCGAGGTAGTGTTTCACTCTAGCTCAGGCTGACCTGGAATTCACTCTGTAGTCTCAGGGTGGCCTCGAACTCATGGCAATCCTCCTACCTCTGCCTCCTGAGTGCTGGGATTAAAGGTGTGTGCCACCACTCCTGGCTCAAAAATGATTTTGTTTTTGTCATGTTTAAGAGAAAAAAACAACACATTATTTCAGATCTTTATGTTTAATACTTTATTCCATGATTTGCTTTAATTTTCAAAAGAACAATTAATTTTAGGCCAGATTATGGGATTTTAAAAAAGGTTCTGGGGCTGGTGAGATGGCTTACTGGTGAAGGTGCTTGCCTGCAAAGCCAAAGAACCCAGGTTTGATTCCCTAGGACCCAGGTAAGCCAGATGCACAAGGTGGCACAGGCGTCTGGAGTTCGTTTGCAGTGGCTGGAGGCCCTGGCGCGCCCATTCTGTCTCTCACTTTCCCTCTTTCTCACTCTCTGCCTCTTTCTTTCTCTCTCTCTTAAATAAATAAGTAAATAAAATATATTTTAAGGGCTGGAGGGATGGCTTAGTGGTTAAGACATTTGCTTGCAAAGTCAAAGGGCACAGGTTTGATTCCCCAGGACCCACATTAACCAGATGCACAAGGTGGTGCGTGCGTCTGGAGTTTGTTTGCAGTGGCTGGAGGCCCTGGTGTGTCCATTCTCTCTCTGTGTCAAATAAATAAATACAAATAAAATATTTAATATATATGTATATATGTGTGTGTGTATATATATATCTATATATATATATCTATATATATATATGATTCTGAAGTAGAGACTATTTTGGTTCTAACAACTGCAACAACAAAAAAACACTAATAAAAAATTTATGCCTTGGGCTGGAGAGATGGCTTAGCGGTTAAGCGCTTGCCTGTGAAGCCTAAGGACCCCGGTTCGAGGCTCGGTTCCCCAGGTCCCACGTTAGCCAGATACACAAGGGGGCACATGCGTCTGGAGTTCGTTGGCAGAGGCTGGAAGCCCTGGCGCGCCCATTCTCTCTCTCTCCCTCTATCTGTCTTTCTCTCTTTCTCCCTGTGTCTGTCGCTCTCAAATAAGTAAATAAAAATTAAAAAAAAAAATTTATGCCTTTAATCCCAGCACTCAGGGGGCTGAGGTAGAAGGATTGTTATGCGTTTCAGGCCAGTCTGAGGCTACCAAGTCAATTCCAGGTCAGCCTGGACTAGAGTGAGACCCCTAACCTTGAAAAACCAAAAAGAAAAAAAATATGTGAAAATAAATTGCTTTGCCAGAGAAATCATTGTTTCTCCATATATTTCTTCTTACAATTTTGGTGTCTAGCAATCTTAAGATAACTTAATTTTCATTAATTAAAATTTATATTGGGACTGTGACTATACATCAATGCTCAGTAAGTATTACCCTAAGATATACATAATTTTGTGCTTGCCATGACATTTTCTTTTAAAAACTAAATGTTGAATTTTAAGGTCAGAAAGAATATACTTGGAGCCAGGCATGGTGGTGCACACCTTTAATCCCAATGCTTGGGAGGCAGAGGTAGGAGGATCACCATGAGTTTGACGTTACCTGAGACTACAGAGTGAATTCCAGGTCAGCCCGGGCTAGAGTGAGACTCAAACTCAAAACAAACAAACAAACAAAATAAATAAATAAATAAAAAGAAAATGCTTGGAAATTTTTGGTTCATATGTATAGCTTTCAGTTTTTTTCTGAGGGAAGCACAACAGACTGACTTTTTTTTTTAAATGCAGGAGTGTGAGAGGCAGAGAATGAGAGAGATAATTGGCATGTCAGGGCCTCCAGCCACTGCAGTCAAAGTCCAGATGCGTGCGTTCTTTTGTACGCATACGCGACTGTGCACACTTGTGTCACTGTGTGTCTGGCTTAAGTGGGACCTGGTGAGTCAAACATGAGTCCTTAGGCTTCACAGGCAAGCGCCTTAACCGCTAAGCCATCTCTCCAGCCCCTAGATTTCATTTTGTAAAAACGTATTTTAATCTTGTATCGATGGGGAAAAGCCGAGATTTCATCTAAAATTCTGTGTCTTTACTGGCCTGTGAGGTAGAAAGTTGCAATCTTCTCTTGACCTAAGGAAAGAAATCCTTGCCTTCGAGTTTCTCCTTCCACCTACAACTTGTTTCCTTTTGTGTGCTGGTGAAATTAGCTGCCACCTCCGAGGAAGACCAGGAACTGAAGAGACAGGCAGGGTTTGTCATCAAGGGAAAAGCCACCTGTAGGAATGTTCCAGCACTTCCAGCGCCTGGGAACACATTTTTAGTTTCACTGAGTCCTTGTCTTTAAGCCTGTGTTACCATTTGCCTATTGACACAAGGACCCACTTCTCTTACCCCCAAAGGCTTTGAGGGCTCCGAGCCCTCCCCTCCTCCGCAGCCCACTCTTGCTATCTCAGGGTTTGCATTCCTCAGGGGGGCAATAGGTGACAGATGACAATCTAAAGACGTCCAGTGGCGGTGGTGGAGGCTCTGGGCTGTGTGGGTTCTGTTGCTCGGTGCTCTTGGAAAAGATCACCCTTGTCTCTCTTCTGCAAAGGGGCTGTTCCTACATCCATCCACTGATCAGGCTTTGGAGAGTCATTCTGTTAATGCTGTTTCTAGGCTGTCCTTACACTGGGGCCATTCTGTGTCCCGATGCCATTCCCTTCAAAGCCTCTTGGGTCTTTCTTTTTTTTTTATTCTGATTTACATTTATCTATTTATTACTTATTATAGACAGAGAGGTACACACACACCCACAGACACTGAGAATGGCCATGCTAGGGCCTCCAGCCATTGCAAACAAACTCCAGACGTATGCGTCACTGTGCATCTGGCTTATGTGGGACCTGGAGGATCGAACCTGGCTCCTTAGGCTTCTCAAGCAAGCACCTTAACCACTAAGCCAGCTCTCCAGTCCCCCTTGGGTCTTTCTAGTGGATCTCCTGTTGGGGTGTTTTCCTCCATGTCCATCAGGCTGTCTCCTAAGCAGGCTCCTTTGTTCCTTACGTCTTCTCTTGTGGGGGGGGCTCCCTACCATGGGGTCCTTTCAGGGGGTGCTTCTTGGTGAGTGGCCTCTGATGTCTGGTGCTCAAGCTGCCATTGCTAAGATGGTGGGCTCCACACAGCAGGTGCCATGGGACCTGATGGCTGCTCAGTTGTCTTTTACTCACTATCTTTGTCGTCAAGCTTTCCCATGGAGCTGCCTTCAGATCCGGGGGTCAGCAGCCCTTTGGCTCATCCCAAACCCAGGTGTGGCATGGTGTCCTCACAGAGATCACGCTGCTCAGCTGTGTGAGTCCACCGAGCCCTGCAGGAATGCTGCCCAGACAGGCCACACACGCTCTTGCCAGTGCACCATACTAAGAGCGAGGCCTCGCTCAGAAGCCAGCTGCTGGTGGCCAGTTCCTGGGAGCCCGGGGGAAGAGTTCTGAGCTTCTCCCCAGACCAGGAATAGCAGCCCTCAACCATGGTCCCTTCCTCAGAGACCCAGATTCTAACATGCCCTGGTGACCCTTCCTGCCCAGGACAATCTGGAGCCAGCCTCGGGCCCTCCGGTGCTGAGTTTCCACTTCTCACTAGATTCCACTCACCTTCCATATGTGCGTTCTAGTGGTCCAGCTCACCTTCCCACTGACAGATGCTGGCTAGTGCCCAGCGCACCCAGGCACTGAGTTTGCCCTTTGGGACTCTGTGGGGCTGTGGCAGTTTGAATAGATGGCCCCCAATATATTCAGTGTTTTGTTAGCTTGGAGTTCCGCATCTGCAGCCACCTGGCTAGAGGCGGTATCACTGGGCTGATCTTAAGGTGTGGTGGTGGCTTTGAGATTTCAATCTAAAGATATGCAAAGTGCGCCTGGCTGGAGTTCCTGAAGTGTGCTGTGCTGGGTGGCTTTTGGCTTTTAGCTTTTGGCTTGTGCTTCTCTCTGTGTGTTTGGTCTGGGAAGGCAGGCCAGTTTCTTTTGCCATTATGGAACTTCCCCTGGATCTGCAAGCTTCAATAAATCCCTTCCTTCATAACTGCCTGTGCGACCCGAGGCTGTCTGCTACAGGGCCCTTTAGGGTTACAGCCTGGGCACAGGGGACAAACACACCTTTATGACTTATCCAAGGATCCTGAGGAATGAGTGATCACCCTCAGGCCCAGCAGGTCCAGGGAATGCTCTTCCCTCTCCACTGAGCTGTTTTTCCCAGAGGCCCTCAGGGAACAGGAGACTAGACCTGGAGATGGCCCTGAGCTGACTCCTGCCACTTCAGCCCAGGACTCTGAGATCTGATAGACTCTTGTTTCTCAGCGCTGACCCTTCCCCTTCCAGAACTGGAGACTCTGATCTGGACGGACCATAGCTGTGGCCTGACATCTCAGTAATGCTCTGTTCCCTCCAGCACCCCCAGACTGGCAGGATGTTGGCTGACTGCTCAGAGTAAATGTGTAAAACTGTTTGCACCATAGCTGGATGGGTCAGATGTAAGGATGTGGCCACGATGGAGACCCTAGTCAGCCAATATGCCCAGCCATCTTGATTTGGAAATTTTTTCCTCTCCACCCAACCTTGAGTGTTGGGAGGAAAATGAAAAGATGAGTGTCATCTATCAGGCCCATCTACTTGGCAAGTTACCTGAATGAGTATAATTAAGATTAACCAGGCAGGGCGTGGTGGCACACGCCTTTAATCCCAGCACTCAGGAGGCAGAGGTAGGAGGATCACCGTGAGTTCGAGGCCACCCTGAGACTTTGTAGTGAATTCCAGGTCAGCCTGGGCTACAGTGAGACCCTACCTCAAAAAACAAAACAAACAGAAAAAAAAAGATAAACCATTACTGCTTCCCCATTTGTTCTAACCATGCACTCAGGAGCAAACCCAGTATAAGTCAGTCCAAGTTCTTTAAAAGCATTGTATGAACCCCTTCAAATGAAAGGGAGTCTTTGTGTTAATCAGACTAGGATTTTATTTATTTATGTGTGTGTGTGAGAGAGGTGGGGGGGGAATGGGGGCGTCAGGGCATCTAGCCACTGCAAACCAACTCCAGACACGTGCACCGCCATGTATATCTGGCTTACATGGGTCCTGGGGAATTGAACCCGGGTTCTTAGGCTTTGCAGGCAAGTGGCTTTGCTGCTAAGCCATCTCTCCATCACCCAAGACCAGGATTTTAGCATGTGGGAAATGAGTTGACACTTGTAAGAGAGCAATGCCAGTGCTGGGCTGGAGGGATGGCTCAGCAGTTAAAGGAGCTAGCTTGCAAACTCTGACGATCCAGGTTCGATTCCCTGGTATCCACATAAAGTTAGAGGCACACAGTGGTGTGTGAGTCTGGAGTTCATTTGCAGTGGCAAGAGGCCCTGGAACACCCATATTCATTCTCTCTCTGCCTCCTATCTCTGTCTTAAATAAAATAAATAAATTTAAAAAATATATAACTTGGGAGTGGTGGTGCATGCCTTTAATTCCAGCACTTGGGAGGCAGAGGTAGGAGGATCGCCGAGAATTTGGGGCGACCCCGAGACTACATAGTGAATTCTAGGTCAGCCTGAGCCAGAGTGAGACCCTACCTCTAAAAACAAAACAAACAAAAAAATTTAAGCAGGGAGTGGTGACACATGCTTTTAATCCCAGCAGTGGGGAGGCAGAGGTAGGAGAATCGCCATGAGTTTGAGGCCACCCTGAGACTACAGAGTGAATTCCAAGTCAGCCTGGACTAGAGTGAAACCCTACCTCGAAAAACCAAAGAGGGACAGATAGAGAGAGAGGAGAGAGAAAGAGAGAGAGAGAGAGAGAGAGAGAGAGAGAGAGAGAGAGAGAGAGAGAGAGAGGGAAATGGCAGTGCTTACCATGATGTAGGTTTGTGCCACGTGTGATGTTCTCAGAAGATCAGCAAGAATCACAGAGCACTCTGAGATTAGGGTTCAAGACCAGCAAGTTTCCAGGAACGTGACAATTTCCACATTAGCACAATTGTCATCATGCAAAGATTTGAAGCTTTGGTTTTAGTAAGTACCGGGATAATTATTTCTATCTTACTGTGAAGCAGAAGTCTTTGATAAAATTGGTTCCAGTGAGCCACTTCCTGGTCTTCCTGCTGGGAGTTCTTTGAGGGCTCAGGACAGGCGCCCCACCAGGAATCTGGGTGCAGGGGTCACATAGTGCAGGTGCCTGTGTCTCATCACTCAGGGAGACAGGTGATGGCTATACTGTGGCCCTGGAAAGTCCTGCCTTTAGCATTTAAATATATATATATTTCTTTAATTTTGTTTTTTTTGAGGTAGGGTCTCACTCTGCCCCAGGCTGACCTGGAACTAACTATATAGTTTCAAGGTGGCCTTGAACTCATGGTGATCCTCCTACCTCTGCCTCCTGAGTGCTGGAATTAAAGGCATGTGCCATCACAATCAGCATTTTTAATATATATATATGTATATATATATATATATATATTTTTTGGTTTTCCGAGGTAGGGTCTCGCTCTAGCCCAGGCTGACCTGGAATTCACTATGGAGTCTCACGGTGATCCTCCTACCTCTGCCTCTCAAGTGCTGGGATTAAAGGCATGTGCCACCACGCCCGGCTTAATATATTTTTTAATGACAACTTGTATACTTACAGACAACAAACCATGGCATTTCCCTCCCTTCCCCCACTTTCCCCTTCATAACTCTGCTCTCCGTCCTATCCCCTTCCTCTCTCCATTAGTCTCTCTTTTAATTTGACGTCATCATCTTTTTCTCCTATTATGGGGGTCTCGTGTGGGTATTGCTAGGCACTGCGAGGTCTTGGCCATAGAGGCCAGTTTCTGTCTGGGCAGTTGTGCCTCTTTCACCTGTTGGCATGCCCCTGGGCACCTGCTCTGCTTCCAGGCCCTCCATACTTTCTTGCCGTGTACAGCCCCAGTGCCCAGCGGGTCACACCTCTTCCAGACCCCTGACTCATCCTTCGTGTTGTGACCTGGAGCGTGTGTGCCTGTGTCTGGCCCTGTCTGAGCAGCCCTCGGAGGAGCGTGGCCCGGAAGGTGGCCCTGGGGACTTGGCTCTTTCTACTACAATGCAGAAAAAGCACGTGGGACAGTGACTGAATAACTTGTTTTATTTATTTATTTATTTCTGAGATAGAGTCTCACTCTAGTCCAGGCTGACCTGGAATTCACTATGTAGTCTCAAGGTGGCCTCGAACTCACAGTGATCCTCCTGCCTCTGCCTCCCGAGTGCTGGGATCAAAGGTGTTTGCCACCATGCCCAGCGATTTTACTTATTTATTTAGAGAGAGAAAGACACACAGAGAGAATATGAGCATGCCAGGGCCTCCAACCACTGCAAACGAATTCTAGACGAATGTGCCACTTTGTGTATCTGGTTTACGTGGGTTCTGGCAAATGAACCTGGGTCCTTAGGGTTCACAGGCAAATGCCTTAACCACTAAGCCACCTCTCCAGCCCTCTGACTGGGTAATTTCTGAGGAACAGAGATCTGATCCCTGAGGAGAAAGTGTCCTGCCCCCGGGACCTGCTTCCCCAGACCCCCCTCCCTGGATGCCTGCAGCCCTATTACTGCCCACTGCTGAGACCTAGATGCCACCAAAAAAGGGGGATTTAGTTTTTACAAAGCGAGGGGTTCTCTGGGATCCAACTAGAGTGGTTACTTCTCCCTAGTTTCAAAAGAAATAGATTTTGAAGAAGATTTTAGCTCACCTGGGGGTTTGTATCAGAAAAAATTCTGTGGCTTATAAAGTCGTTTGTTATTTTGTTGTGATTTTATACACAATGGAAGGGTTAGGCAAAGGTCAGCAATAACTCTGCTGCCGCGTTTTAGCTGGGAAAAAATGTAATATTGATCGATAAGAAAATGGAAAAAGCACTGCTATTAGCTCCTTACTTGATCTTCTGCGACCTTTTACTCGCCCGTCGATTTTATTCTTAAATGTTATGTCTCCTGCCCAAAAGGTTTGTCCTGTTTAGTCCCTTATGTAATTAACACATGCTCGTCTTCACTTGCTCTAATGTGGAAACAAGATGTTCCCTTTGATTTCCTTGTTGAACCGTTGTCCTTGTGCCCGTGGTTTTTGCTACCCAAACCGGGTCAGGGAGCAATTGCGTGGAGTCCACGGAACCGCCTGCGGCACTGCTGAGGGCCCTGGCTTCCTGCGGGTGGGTGTGGGGGGGGGTGACTGTGCTTATGTAGAGACAGCACTGTGACATGTCACACTTCCTGTGAGAGTGCCTGTGTGGGACAGCAACCTCGGAGCTGCTCCCTCCATGGGGCAAATATTGGGCTTCTCCTACACCCGAGGCAGCCAGTTCATATGACTGGTCCAGACCATGCCAACCTGTACAGAGACTCTCCAAGTCATGTAGGGAAAGGGAATGGGTATACATCAGGGACAGAGGCCTGGAGAGGGTTCCCAGGGCTGCATGCTTACCCCGGGGTGACAATGTGTATGTGTGCAGACCCAGCCCCATGGCAACAGACACCCCAGCCCTGTTGAGACCTTTTGAGGAGGCAGGGGGAGGTGCCAACTGTGGATGGCAGATATCAGGACCCCAGGATCCAACAGTGGGCTTAAGTGGGAGGTGTCCAGGGTTTATTGGAGCCAGGGCGAATTTGTTGGAGCCTTGGATGGATGGAATAGTGTCCCCGCCGGTGGTCTTTAACCCCAGTCCTTGGGAAGCAGAGGTTGGAGGATTTTTATAGTTCGAGATCACCCTGAGACTACATAGTGAATTCCAGATTAGTTTGGGCTAGAGTGAGACTCTACCTCAAAAAAACCAAAAAATAAAATAAAATAAATGGAGCCGGGTGTGATGGCGCACGCCTTTAATCCCAGCACTCGGGAGGCAGAGGTAGGATCCTCGTGCGGCGTGTAGTGATGGTTCATGCAGCTCGATTCAGAGAGGACTCTGGGCCTTGCCATCCAGGAAGCGGGGACACGGGGACTGAGTTCCCACTGCAGCCCACTGGGCTCGTCCTCACCTGCTATCTGCTCTCTGCAGAGGCCCCTTGGCCATCTGTCCCATCTCAGGGACAGCACGGAGGAAGGACGTGATAAGCCTCCTGGGCCCCCCTGGTTATCAGGGCTGACCTTTGGAGAAGCTGCAAGGGAAGGGTCAGCTCGTCAGGAGATAGAGGGGTTACTTGGCCGGGGGCAGCAGTCACCAGGCGTCCTGAGCCGTCAGAGGCAGGGCCGTGTGAAGACAGGCTGGACGGGGGCCCTGGCCCGGCCTGTCAGCACATCACTGCGCGCGACAGCTGCAGATACAGCCAGGCACGCTGCGCCGTGGATGTGAGTGCGAGGGAGTCTGTTCTGAAAGGGGCTCGGAGGCCGGAGGATGGCTGCTGGCACCTGTGCGATCTCCCGACTGATGTGGCCGTCAGGGGAGACTAGGGGACACTATGGGGTCCGCACACAAGCCTGGCAGACCGAGGGATGGCAGAGAAGAAAAACCAACTGTTTCATGCAGACGTGGCACTCAAAGCCGTTGTGGAGGCAGCATTGTGTCTGCGTCCGTGTTACTTAATTTTCTACTAAGAACATGGGGAAAGAAGTGCTTAGAAATAAAAATTGGGAGCTGGAGAGATGGCTGAGTGGTTAAGCACTTGCCTGTGAAGCCTAAGGACCCCAGTTCGAGTCTTGATTCCCCAGGACTCATGCTAGCCAGATGCACAAGGGGGCGCATGCGTCTGGAGTTTCGTTTGCAGTGGGCTGGAGACCCTGGTGCGCCCATTCTCTCTATCTGCCTTTCTTTCTCTCTGTCACTCTCAAATAAATAAATTAAAATAAACAGAATAAAAATAAAGATTGGGGGCTGGAGAGATGGCTGAGTGGTTAAGGTGCTTGCCAGCAAAGCCAAATGGCCCAGGTTTGGTTCCCTGGAACCCACATAAAGGCAGATGCACAGGGTGGCGTATGCATCTGGAATTTGTTTGCAGTGGCTGGAGGTCCTAGTGTGCCCATTCTTTCTCTCTCTCTCTGTGCCCCTCTCTCTCAAATAAATAAATAATAAAATTTTAAAAAATACTAAAAAAAAATTGGTGAATGAGTAATCTTTGCTATATGCAAAAACCTTACAGTAAAGTCTATCTGTTCACCAAATGAAGATCACCAGGCTACAGCAATATAGCGTCACCATTTCATTTGATTGGTGGGGAAGAATCAGAAACGGACCTTTCCCCAGTAGACACTGCTGCATGGTCCCCCACGATGGGCTGAGGGACAGAGAAGGCTGTTCAGCCCAGCGCCCCGGAGTGAACCCCGCTCCTCACAAGGCCCCCTGTAGGCTCCAGTGTCTTCGCGGTGAGGTTCGCGATAGCGGAGCACTCTGCGGGTGGCGTGAATGGGTACACGGGCCCTTCCCGAAGGCCGCTGGCAGCTCCCTGAAATGCACCGGGTTTTTCCCAGTGGCCTGCACCAATACCACTTTGAAACAGAAAGTGACTCCTGGGTCACCACAAAGGCACCGATGTTTTTGTATTTGTGCATGTGTTACCAAAGTGGGAATTACGTTTCAGGTTAGAAGGGCATGATGGGCATCTGTTTTTTACTTTTTACTTTTATTTCCTATATATTTCTTTTATTATTTTTATTTTTGTTTAGTTTATTAGGTTTATCTGTTTATAAATTCATTTGTATATAATTTAATTTACTATCATTTAATTAATTTTTACTTACTATATTTGTTATTATATTTATTAGAGAGAGAGAGAGAGTGGGTGCACCTGGGCATCTAACCACTGCAAGTGAACTCTAGACCCATGCGCCACCATGTGTAACTGGCTTACATGGGTTCTGGGGAATTGAACCTGGGCTTCACAGGCAAGTGACTTAACCACTAAGCTTTCTCTCCAGCCCAATGTTGGTAATTTTTTTTTTTTGCTGTTGTTTTTTGAGGCAAGGTCTCTCTCTAGCCCAGGCTGACCTGGAGTTCACTCTGTAGTCTCAGGCTGGCCTTGGACACAAAACGATCGTCCTGAGTGCTGGGATTAAAGGCGTGTGACACCATGCCCTCAATATGGTAATCTTTGACAAAAAAAAAAATAATAATAATTTGAGACAGGCCCAAGCTGGCCTGGAACTCTGTGTAGACTAGGCTGTTCCTCCTGCCTCTGCCTCTGCCTCTGCGTGCTGGGCTCAAAGACACAGGACAATACTGTGTGTGTGTGTGTGTGTGTGTGTGTGTGTGTGTGTGTGTGTGATACAGGCATCTGTGAAGGTTTGCATGCCCTGTGTACACCCATGTAGAGGCCAGAGGAGGATGTCAGGTACCCTCTTTTATCACTCTTTTTATTTTATTATATTATTTATTTATTTATTTGACAGAGAAAGAAGAAGGGCGAGAGAGAGAGAGAATGGGCACCAGGGCCTCCAGCCACTGCAAATGAACTCCAGACGTGTGTGTGCCCCCTTGTGCATCTGGTTAATGTGGGTCCTGGGGAATCGAACCTGGGTCCTGTGGCGTTGCAGGCAAATGCCTTAACCATTAAGCCATCCCCCCAGCCCCCTCTTTTATCACTCTTGTGCCTTATTTCCTTGAGGCAGGATCTCCCACTGAACCTGGAGTTTGCCATTTTTTTAGTAAAACTGACTGACAAGTGATGCTCAGCAATCCTCCTGTCTCTGCTTCTCTCAACACCGGGGTTGTGTGAATACAGCCATGCTTGGCTTTGTCTTTGAGAGATCAAAGTCAGCTCATACTGTGTGGCAAGGGCTTTTGCCTGTTAAGTCATCTCCCCAGACCCCTGTTACATCTTTTAAATATTCAAGATTTGCATATTTTCTTCTTTATTGAGTTATCTGCAAGGAGAGAGAGAGAGAAGAGACAGAAAATGGGTGTGCCAGGACCTCCAGCCACTGCAAACCAACTCCAGACGCATGCGCCACCTTGTGCATCTATCTGGTTAACATGGGTCCTGGGGAATCCAACCGGGATCCTTTGGCTTTGCAGGCAAACGCCTTAACCGCTAAGCCATCTCTCCAGCCCTAAAGACACATTTTCTGGACGGTAAATCCCATTCTAAATAATATAATACACATCTTGATGTGAAACTGAGGGGGTTAAAGGGTTTTCAATGCAAATCTTGAAATTATATTCTCTAATCTCCACTAAAAGTAAGCTAAATTTCAGTGGAAGTGAACTGAACCAAGACACATTTTTTTTTTTCATCTAAAACAATCTGGCTTTATTTTTACTTAGTTAGTTAATTTTGTTTTGTTTTTCTTTTCAAATATTTTTTATTAATAACTTCCATGATTATAAAAAATATCCCATGGTAATGGCCTCCCTCTCCCCCCACTTTCCCCTTTGAAACTCCACTCTCCATCATATCCCCTCCCCCTCTCCGTCAGTCTCTCTTTTATTTTGATGTCATCATCTTTTCCTCCTCTTATGATGGTCTTGTGTAGGTAGTGTCAGGCACTGTGAGGCAAGACACATCTTTGTTGCAAATCACAAATGTCCTATCACTGGGTAAAAGTCAGTGGGTAGCAGTCACAGAAACAACATGAAACCTTAAAAATTAAGAACTCCTCAGCTGGAGAGATGGCTTAGTGGTTAAGGCACTTGCCTGCAAAGCCAAAGGACCCAGGTTCAATTCCTCAGTACCCCGTGTGAAGTCAGATACACAAGGTGGTGTGTGGTTCTCAAGTGGGTTTGCAGTGGCTGGAGGCCCTGGTGCACCCTTCTCTCTATCTGCCTCTTCCTCTCTCTCTCTGAAATAAATAAATAAATAAAATATTTTTAAAAATCCATAACTCCTATGTAAGGTCAGGGGAGGGAATTGAAGAGAGAAGGGGTTGGGAGGAGGGTTAATCAAAATTAAAGATATTATGAATATATGGAAACCTACTTCACTGGCTAAACAATATATATGCTTTAAAAAAGAATTTGGGGGGGCTGGAGATATAGCTTAGCGGTTAAGCGCTTGCCTGTGAAGCCTAAGGACCCCGGTTCGAGGCTTAGTTCCCCAGGTCCCACGTTAGCCAGATGCACAAGGGGGCGCACGTGTCTGGAGTTCGTTTGCAGAGGCTGGAAGCCCTGGCGCGCCCATTCTCTCTCTCCCTCTATCTGTCTTTCTCTCTGTGTCTGTCGCTCTCAAATAAATAAATAAATAAAATTAAAAAAAAAAAGAATTTGGGGGCTGGAGAGATGGCTTAGTGGTTAAGCATTTGTCTATGAAGCCTAAGGACCCCAGTTTGAGGCTCGATTCCCCGGGACTCACATAAGCCAGATGCACAAGGGGGTGCACGCATCTGGAGTTCATTTGCAGTGGCTGGAGGTCCTGGTGCGCCCATTCTCTCTCTCTCTCTGCCTTTTTCTCTGTCTTCCTATCACTCTCAAATAAATAAATAAAAATAAACAGGAAAAAAATTTAAAAAAAAAAGAATTTGGATATAAGTACACCCCATGAGTGGATCATTCTGTATCCAGAAACCATAGACCATTACAAGAAAATTTCAGGACCTCTCAGGGAGTTGTTGATGAGGGAGGTCCCTGATGCCACCAGAACATTAAAGGCTATTGCCAAAAGTCTTGGTTGCCCGTGGGAACTAGACGGTAAGGCATTTGCTGAAGGCTCTGCCAGCTTGGGCTGCAGGTCACTGAGAAATCAAGCTGGAGCTGAGAAGCCTCCGCCTTGTTGACTGGCTGTCAGGATGCTGGAAAGAGATACGCAGCCTGTTGGGGAAGAAAAGTCATCAATAATCTTAACCAGCAGTGGACCTTGCAAGTTTTTTTTTTAATAATTAAAATGATTGATTGTATAAGTAAAAGAGCATTCTTAGGTGAAAGCTGTAATGTCCAAACAGTAAGTCAGACAACTATTTATTTATTTCTTTTTGTTTTTCGAGGTAGGGTCTCACTCTGGCCCAGACTGACCTGGACTTCATTCTGTAGTCTCAGGATGGCCTTGAACTCATGGCACTCCTCCTACCTCCCCCCCCCCCCAGATTTCTGGGATTAAAGGCCTGTACCACCATGCCCGGCAGATAACTTGTTTTCTATTAAAAGCATATTTGAGTCAATTTTTTTTACCCTTCCTAGTTATCCTTGGTTCCTCTACCTATTCTCCTTTGACTTTGATGTGAAGTTCCAGGTTCTTTTCTTTTTGTTTTTCTTTGTTTATTTTTATTTATTTATTTGAGAGTGACAGACAGAGAAAGAGGCAGATAGAAAGAGAGAGAATGGGTGCACCAGGGCCTCCAGCCACTGCAAACGAACTCCAGACGCGTGTGCCCCCTTGTGCATCTGGCTAACGTGGGTCCTGGGGAACCGAGCTGCAAACCCGGGTCCTTAGGCTTCACAGGCAAGCGCTTAACCGCTAAGCCATCTCTCCAGCCCTCCAGGTTCTTTTCTGAGTTCTCAGTCACAACTCTTGTGGCAGCATCCTAACCAATTCTAGCTGTCTTTCAGGTGAAGCACTGGGTATGTACCCCGTAACTGAGCTCAGCCAAGGCTCCTTGGACGAATAAAGCCAGCCTGGGCCCGAGCCTTGCACAGCCCGGAGGCTCTGCATTTGCCCCCATGGCGCTGCATCAGATGGTGCTGGCTTCCAGGCATGCGTTTTGCAAAAGGGCTTGCCCAAAGCAGCCAGGTCTCAGGCAAAGGATCTGTCAGGAGGCTTCCTTCTAAGGGAAGGCGCAGTTCAATTCAGTGACCCTGCAAGTTTTATGGCTGGATAGCCAGGCCAAATGTTCCAACTGCTGCAACGGTGGCCTGTCTGTTATGAGGGAAACTGACTGTTTTCTGGACTTGAGGCCCACAACCTAGGCGGGAATTCAGGCCTGTTACTGAAAACCTAATTAAAAGTTTATGAGTGCGTACGCCCTAGTGGGGAAGCTACTACTGCTGCCTGGCTAAAGGGGTACGTCGTGCCTACAAAACTGTCCTCTACTTATGTTAATGCCCATTGGTTAATGTTACTCTCACTTCTCTTTTCAGATGGCGATGACCACTGGGGAGACACAAGACTCGCCAAAGCGCTGAGAAGAAGCGACCATGGAGTGTTCCGCACTAAGTAAGACATCGCTATCATCCCCTCCAAGGCTCTGCAGAGGAGGTGATGGAAAGAATGCGAGAGCCCAAGGAAGGGAGGAGTGCTTTGAAATGCCGTCCTGTAGACACAAAGTGGCTGTGGTATCCACAACCTCACAGAGGCTCACGCTACCTCCACAAAGCCTGCATAATGGGAGAGAGAAAAATGATGACATCAAAATCAAAGAGGGGGCTGGAGAGATGGCGTAGCAGTTAAGCGCTTGCCTGTGAAGCCTGAGGACCCCGGTTCGAGGCTCGATTCTCCGGGACCCACGTTAGCCAGATGCACAAGGGGGCGCACGTGTCTGGAGTTCGAATTTGCAATGGCTGGAGGCCCTGGTGCGCCCATTCTCTCTCTCTCTATCTGCCTCTTTCTCTCTCTCTGTCGCTCTCAAATAAGTAAAAATAAACAAAAAAAAAATTTAAAAAAATTGAAGAGGGTCTGGAAAAAGAGGAAGGAATTCAGTGGAGGGAGGGTTTGGGAAGGGGAAAAAGGAGGTTGGTGGGAGGATGTTATAATTATTGCTATAATTATGGTATATTGTCTCTGTATATGGACACTGTCAATGAAATTTAGAACAAAACAAAAAACAAACAAACGATGTTTATGTCTTGGGGCGGGCGACACAGCACAGAGCCGGCAGAGACCTCTGTCCACCTATGGTGGCCGTCTGGGACATGCAGGGAGGTTCCGACTCACAAATTTCAACTTGAAAACCTATTGTTTCTCTCCAGGCTACACACAATCATTCAGTGCTATGTGCTCTTGAAATGATAGTTTGGTTTTGCCCTCCCCTCCTTTTTTTTTTTTCTCTCCCTGAGAATCCACTTTTTGAAATTATTTCTCGATGGAAAAACAAGACCTTTGGCAAGTCGGGTGGAAACGTTATGAGCTTTTTGGGACTGTCTCTGGTTCTGACCCACGGCTTCTTCCCTGAGATTCGCTTCCTGTCTTCCGTTCTCTCCTTCCCCCTGTAGACGGTGTCCCAGTGTGGGCACTGCCTGGCGGGAGCAGCATCTACCTACGAAAGTGGGGGTGATGTGTGCATACTTGTGGAAGTGGGCACTCACATGGGCATGAGGGCGGGGCCTGCCTTGCCAGGGAGTCCGAAGTGCACACGAGTGGGCATCCTGAAGGTCACAATTTGAGCTTGAAATGCTGCCAGAAGCCACAGTTGATTTGCGGCTCCAGATGTTGATGCCCAGATGTTCCCGGGCCTCACGCCGGCTCTCCCCTTGTTTGAGAGGCTCTGCCTGACCACCCCCCACACCATCCTGCAGTCAGGATTGTGCATGGAGGGCTGTGCAGGTCTGGCCACTGCGCCCGGATTCGACACATTCTGAAAGCACAAGGGACAAATGCCCAGAACTTCGGTACCCCTTGTTCAACATCAGTGCTCCCCAAAGAGACAAATTCCACAGCCAGAGATTTCTCAGCCAAAGGGGTGGCCTTAAGCACTCTTGTTGTTAATACTTCCCCTATGGTGACTTTCTTTAAAAAAAAAAAATTTTTTTTTAGGCAAGCCCAACAGACTGGCCTTTTTTTTTTTTTTTAAAGTGTGTGTGAGAGAGAGCATGAGAAAGAGAGATAGAGAGAGAGAGAATTGATGCACCAGGGCCTCTAGCCACTGCTATCAAACTCCAGACGCGTGTGCCCCCTTGTGTACATGTGTGACCTTGTGTGCCTGGCTTACATGTTACCTGGAGTGTCAAACATGGGCCCTTCGGTTTTGCAGGCAAGCACCTTCATCACTAACCCATCTCCCCAGCCTCCTTTCTTTATGCCGGGCGTGGGGATGCACGCCTTTATTTATTTACTTGTTTATTTATTTATTTGACAGAGAAAGAGGGGGAGAGAGAAAGAGAGAGAGAAAGACAGAAAGAATGGGTGTGCCAGGGTCTCCAGCCACTGCAAATTAATTCCAGACACATGTGCCACCTTGTGCATCTGGTTTACATGAAGACTGGGGAATTGAACCTGGCTCTAGGCTTCGCAGGCAAGTGCCTTAACCGCTAAGCTGTCTCTCCAGCCCTGTGGTGCCTTTCTTTGCTCAGAGCCATCAGCCTCCTGGATTCACACCCATGTGCACTGTGTACATCTATTTTTCTTCACATTCATTCAAATCTACTTAATCTTTTCTTACTTTCAGCGTCAGTCTTACTGTAGAACAAGCCCTCTGGTGACGAAGACCACCAAAGGACCCTGGCGGCAGCGTCTGGACCCTCAGTGATCATGGTTCGTCTGTGGTGTCTGAGGTCCCAATTGTCATGGTTATTTCTTTCCTCTTTTGCTTCTGTTTTTTTGTTTTTTTCCAAGGTAGGGTGTCACTCAAGCCCAGGCTGACCTGGAATTCGCTATGCAGTCTCTGGGTGGCCTCGAACTCTTGGCGATCCTCCTACCTCTGCCTCCTGAGTGCTGGGATTAAAGGCGTGCGCCACCACGCCCGGATTGTCGTGGGTATTTCTGAGGAGGTGTGGGGACGACTGAGTGAGGAGCTGTCAGTGGGGATTCCCAAACGTGAACTTCAGGAATTTCTTTCCCTTCTGATGCCACTTATAAAGCATATTCAGTCTTCCAGAAGATTCTGTCAGAACCACCCTCCCCCCACTCCTCCAGCATCTGCCGTCTTCATGCTCTGTCTGCCCAGCCCTTCTGTCCACGTGGGGCACGTGGGCCTGAGGTTTTGGGGGTCAATGGCTGACAACACCTCTGGGAACCCCGCAGCACTCTGGGAAATGGAGAGGGTCGAGACTGGCCCCTGTTCTTGGGGAGTTAGCCTTTGTTCCCCACATGGCTGCCTTCTGCCCAGTGGTCTGACACTGTCAAAAGGCCCCGTTCCCATTCATCGTACCTTCCTACCATACCGTCCCTGTGCAACACCCATTTGCACTTGCCGGTGTTCACATTTGTATAGTACATGCAGATACGCCCAAGCACACAGTCACCTGATTTCAGGGCGGAGTGCTTGTCACCAGTGATTCCTAGTGGCCAGATGTGTCCAGGTCACCTGAGGCAACATTTTCGTCCAGTCTCCTCCCTGTGTTGGTCAGATGGACCTCATCTGTGCCACCTGTGGCATCTCTGCCAGTCATCTGTGTCTCCTGTCTCCCCCCCACCCCCACCAAGGAGAAGGAGGACAGGATGGTGGCCTCCTGACCCATAGTCAGGCTCAAGGAACTTCTGACTGCTCCTCCAGCTCAGCCAGAGGCTGTGAGGGCTCCAGGCTCTCCACAGAGCTCCCGGTTCTTCACTGAAACACCCAGACCAGGATTGATTGGGTCGGTTGATTGGGGGAATGCCAGTGTGTCCCTGGTACAGTGGGGAGCGTCTGCCCTCCAGTGTCCTGGAGTGTTGCTAGTCAGGACCAAAAACAGTGGCAGAAATCCTGGTTTCTGGGTATGAAACCTACAGCTGAGAAATCAGCACATGGCGTACCCCCAGGAGACAGGAGGGCAGAGTATCGGGTCACGGGCAGGAGGAGGGCATGCTGTTATCACATGTGTGACCCCATGGATGTGGTCACACTGATGATTATAGTCACAGCGTTCTGTTTTTATTAATATTTTTGTTGATTTTTATTTATTTATTTGAGAGCAACAGAGAGAGAAAGAGGGAGAGAGAGAGAGAGAAAGAGACAGAGAGAGAGAGAGAGAGAGAATGGGTGTGCCAGGGCCTCCAGCCACTGCAAATGAACCCCAGACATATGCGCCCCCTTGTGCATCTGGCTAACGTGGGTCCTGGGGAATCAAACCTTGAACCAGGGTCCTTAGGCTTCACAGGCAAATGCTTAACCACTAAGCCATCACTCCAGACCAGGGTTCTTTGTTTTTTAATTCTTTAATTTTTTTAAAAATTTATTTATGAGAGAGAAAGAGAATGGGCATGCCAGGGCCTCCAGCCACTGTAAAACTCCAAAAGCATGTGTCACCTTGTGCATCTGGCTTACATGGGTCCTGGGGAATTGAACCTGGGTCCTTAGGCTTTGCAGGCAAGTGCCTTAACAGCTAAGCCATCCCTCCAGTCCAAGTCACAGGGTTCTATTACACACCTGTGTTACCTACTTGTACACATATGATTACATGTGTGTCAGTTCATGCATGGTTGCATTAAGTAGCCATACATGCCTACATGGGTATCTCAAATGAATAAAAGTGCCCACTTGTGCTTACATGTATGCTCTTTATGCACATATTAGTACATGTGTGTGGTTGCGTGCATGTGACCTCAGGCCCATCTAAACATGTGGCTTCACACACGTGACTGCAGTGCATGACCACTCAGCAGGTTCTCACTGTGTTCGATTTGCCTTTGGCTACAGGCTGAAAAGGGCTCTGGAAAGCCCGAAGAGTTCATGGCGGCCTGGGGTGTATTGGAACGGCCCTCAGCTCCCTTGGCCCCGTGGACTGTGGGGCTCTAGAGGGTTTTGAGCAGCAGGGAAGGGCTGACTGAGGATGGTTAGGGGCAATGTGTCACATGTGCTGGGTGCTGACTAGGCTCAAGCTTGGAAAGGGGTCGGGACACCAATGGCAGAGGTGGGGGCCACACAACGTCGTTAGAATTACCAAAGCTGCAGAATATGCATCGCCAGACTCCACTGATGACAAGCATGAAGGAGCCCTGAACCCTGAGAAGCCACTGAATGCTATTAGACAACATGATCTTAACGGGCCTGGTGCCTCACGCCTTTGAGCCCAGAACTTTGGAGGCAGAGGTAGGAGGTTTGCTGTAAGTTCAAGGTCAGCCAAGACTACATAGTGAATTATAGGTCAGCTTGGGCTACAGTGAGATCCTACCTTAAAAAAAGGAAGAAGACATATATTTGGTTTTTCGAGGTAGGGTCTCACTGTAGCCCAGGCTGACCTGGAATTCACGATGTAGTCTCAGGGTGGCCTTGAACTCATAGTGATCTTCCTACCTCTGCCTCCCAAGTACTGGGATTAAAGAATGTGCCACTACACCTGGTTTGAAAACATATTTTTATTTATTATTTATTTGCAAGAAAGAGAGAGGCAGAGAAAGAGAGAGAGACAGACAGAAAGAGAGAGAGAGAATGGGTGTACCAGGGCTTCTAGCCACTGCAAACAAACTACAGATACATGAGCCACCTTATACATCTGGTTTACCTGGGTACTGGGGAATCAAACCTGGGTCCTTTGGCTGTGCAGGCAGGCTCCTTAACTGCTAAACCATCTCTTCAGCCCCTGGATTCCTGCCTGAGGAATTTAAAGAATTAAAATCCATACACTGGAGGGTAAGACTCTAAGAGACTTTATTGGAGTAAGAGAAGAAAGGATAGAGAGCTCCTGCTGTGTGGAGGGCAGGAGGGGGTAGAGAGAGGCCACTTGGAAGTAGGGGTGCCCCCCTTCTCAGCCCAGCAGAGCCAGATGAGGGGAGCTTATCGGAGCAGGGCCTATTGCCACTGCGACCAAACTCCAGGTGCATGCGCCACTATGCGCATCTGGCTTTACGTAAGCACCAGGGGAATCGAACCTGGGCCATCAGGCCTTGCAAGCAAGACCCTTAACCACTGAACCACCTCTCCACGCCCAGAAAATGTGATCGTCGAGTTCCTTTGGCTGAAAATAAACAGGGGTTTCAGTTAGTCTCTTGCCTTCTCTTTCCTGCCATGAATTGTTGACAGTTTTATTTATTTATTTATTTATTTATTTATTTATTTGAGAGAGACAGACACAGAGAGAAAGACAGATAGAGGGAGAGAGAGAGAATGGGCGCGCCAGGGCTTCCAGCCTCTGCAAACGAACTCCAGACGCGTGCGCCCCCTTTGTGCATCTGGCTAACGTGGGACCTGGGGAACCAAGCCTCGAACCGGGGTCCGTAGGCTTCACAGGCAAGCGCTTAACCGCTAAGCCATCTCTCCAGCCCCTGTTGACAGTTTTAAATCTGCATGTTTAATTTCCATGTGGAGACGTTCTCATCACCGTGTCCTAATGCTGGGCAACCAGTGTGCACTGAGCTAACATCTCTCCTGGAAGACTGAGCTGAAAACCCACAGGGTTTCAGAGAGGTGAGACATTTCCTAAGGGGGAAGGGGCTGTTTTGGACCCTAGTGAACAAAGTGCAGGAGGGCATGGGACTTCTGACCACAGAGGGCTGGCACTTGATCAGAGTTTGCCACTTGCTGGTCCTGAGTGAGTCCCTTCCTGTCGTTATGGAAACTGTAGGTCAGTGGCTGTTCCTGAGAGAAGAGATGGATATTTGTCTTCTTTCCAGGCTAAAGAAATCTAGTCTTGGGCTGGAGGGATTGCTTAGTGGTTAAGGCATTTGCCTGCAAAGTCAAAGCACCCAGGTTCGATTCCTCAGAACCCATGTTAGCCAGATGCACAAGGAGGTGCACGCATCTGGAGTTCATTTGCAGTGGCTGGAGGCCCTGACGCGCCCATTCTCTCTCTTTCCCCCTCTTTCTTGGTCAAATAAACAAATAAATAATCTTTAAAAAAATTCAATCTTGGACTGGGCGTGGTGGCGCACGCCTTTAATCCCAGAACTCAGGAGGCAGAGGTAGGAGGATCGCCATGAGTTCGAGGTCACCCTGAGACTACATAGTGAATTCCAGGTCAGCCTGGGCTACAGCAAGACACTACCTTGAAAAACAAAAACAAAAAATAAAAACAAACAAACAAAAAACCCAGCTGGGTCCTCAGACTTTTCAGGCGAACGTCTTATACACTGAGCCATCTCTCCAACTCTGCACAGTCTTAGTTTGAGGAGGACCTTCACAGCCACTTGATGACACCAAGGGCTTCTTACATTGAATTTATACAGGGAGAGACTGGGTAGAGGTCAATCTGAAGCTACAAGGAAACAAGTCCCCAGGGCCTTAGAGAGCTGCCACCAGGCTTGTCCTCACCTGGGTGGGCGCGTGGCACACACATGTGCATATACCCACCTGCGTCTTCTGGGGACCCAGGGTTCGAATCCCCTTGCTGCAGTCAGGCTCGGGCTGCTGTCAGAAAACACCCAACCAGAGCTGGAGAGGTGGCTTAGCCGTCAAGCTGCTTGTCTGTGAAGCCCAAGGACCACATTCCACTCTCCAGATCCCACACACGGCAGATGCACAAGGTGGCTCATGTGTCTGAAGTTTATCTCTAGTGGTTAGAGGCCTTGGCGTGTCCATTCTCCTCTCCCTCTCTCTCATATTAAATAAATAAACATATTTTTAAAATTTTATTTAGTTATTTATTTATTTGAGAGAGAGAGAGAGAGAATGGGCACACCAGGACCTCAAGCTGCTGCAAACAAACTCCAAATGCATGAGCCCCCTTGTGATCTGGCTTTTGTGGGTCCTGGGGAATTGAACCTGGGTCCTTTAGCTTTGCAGACAAGTGCCTTAACTGCTAAGCCATTTCTCCAGCCCCCCCACCAATAAATTTTTTTTTAAAAGAAAGAAAACAGTCAACCAAAAGCAGCTTCTAGGAGGAAAGGGTGTATTTCAGCTTACAGACTCGAGGGGAAGCTGCATGATGGCAGGGGAAAACATGTCATGAGCAGAGGGTAGACATCACCTTCTGGCCAACATCAGATGGACCATAGCGACAGAAGAGTGTGCCAAACACTGGCAAGGGGAAGCTGGCTGTAACATCATAAGCCCACTCCCCCCAACACACAAATACATCACGTCCAGGAGGCTCCAATTCTCAAATTGCCACCAGCTGGAGACCTCGCTTTCGGAACACAGAAGTTTATGGAGGACACCTGAACCAAACCATCACACTCCCTCAGAGGAGCCTTTCTGGACACCATGATGCTGTCCAGAGTACAAACAGGTTTTCAGGGAAGTCCCACCCCTCCACACTTTGTTTCTTCCTTCCCTGGGCTTCTCTGGCCTCCCTCAGGCAGGGAGTGACAGCCGAGAATCCAGGAGCATCCGAGGTCTGCACAGTGGCCTTTCCTCGCCTCCTCCTGTCACGTCCTCTCTGCCACCATGCTACTTGGCAGCGTGTCTCTGCTCCAGGACCTGACTTCGGAGTGAGAGCCAGCGCCTGCCAGATGACACCCGTCAGCCGGCCTGAGCGGGCGCCTGACCTCACAGGCCTGCGCCGGGGGATGGGCCGCCACAGTGGCCATCTGGCACATTCCAGAGGTTCAGGGCCGGTGGTGACAGACGCAAGCTCCCCCTTCCGGGAGACTTCCAGAGATCTAGGCTCCCTCAGGGGCCCAACCCCACATCCTCAAAGCTCCAGTTGACTCCTGACACCTACATGCCCTCAACCCCAAAGTGGGGCCAGGAGTGCCAAGTCCTGTCTTTAGGTACCTCCTGCCCACTGCGTGAGACATGCCATCTGCGCAGCCCTCGGCTCAGGAATGTCAAAGAAGCCCATGTCGCCTTATAGGTGTTGGGGACATGGCTCAGGGCTTGTGGTGTTAACAGGGGTCACCTTGGGAGGATCAAATCTGGGACATTTAAGCGCTATCTTCCCCCGTTTGTTACTTTTCTTTGTGTGTGTGTAGTCACTTTTTTACACCGCTGGAAGATCAGTGAAGATTCTTGGACATGCTGGGAAGATGGCTCAGTGGACGGAGTGCGTGCAAGGCAAGCGTGAGAATGAGAGTTTGCACCCTCAGCACCCACGTATGTGCCTGGTGGGTCTGATGTCCCACCTGGAAACCCTGCCCTGCATGGAAGGCGGAGGACCTGATGCCCCATGATAAGCTGGCCAGCTGGACTAGACAAACCCCTGAACTCTGGGTTCAAGTGACGGACCCCACCTCAGAAAGTCAAGTGGAGGTAAATCAAAAGAGACCTCGTGACCAACCTCTGACCTCCAGACACACATGTGTGAGGACACACACACACACACACACACACACACATACACACACTCCAGTAAGTAAATAAATAAAAGCCATTTTATTTTATTTTATTTGGTTTTTTGAGATAGGGTCTCACTCTGGCTCAGGCTGACCTGGAATTCACTATGCAGTCTCAGGGTGGCCTCGAACTCACGGAGATCCTCCTACCTCTGCTTCCCTGGTGCTGGGATTAAAGGCGTGCACCACGACGCCTGGTCTATTTATTTATTTGTTTGAGAGCGATAGACAGAGGAAGATGCAGAGAGAGAGAGAGAGAGAGAGAGAGAGGGAGGGAGGGAGAGAGAGAGAGAGAGAATGGGTACATCAGGGCCTCCAGCCACTGCAAATGAACTCCAGATGCATGCACCACCTTGTGCACCTGGCTAACATGGGTCCTAGGGAATCGAGCCTTGAACTGGGGTCCTTAGGCTTCACAGGCAAGCGCTTAACCACGAAACCATCTCTCCAGCCATATATATATATATATATGTATGTATGTGTATATATATATATATATACACACACATATTTATATATGTTATATATATATGTATAAGCAGATAGAGAAAGGGAGAGATTAGGTACACCAGGGCCTCTAGCCACTGCAAACGAACTTCAGACGCATGCACCACCTTGTGTATCTGGCTTTATGTGGATACTGGGGAATCGAACCTGGGTCCTCGGGCTTTGCAGCAAATGCCTTAATGACTAAGCTGTTTTAAATGATATTAAAACAGTAAACAGTAATCCCAAGGGGAAGCTGGCTGTAAGCCCGCCCCCAACAACACACTGCCCCCAGAGGGCTCCAATTCCCAAACTGCCATCAGCTGGGAACCCAGCATTCAGAACACAGAAGTTCATGGGGAGACACATGAGTCAAACCAACACACACAAACACACACACACACACACACACACACACACACACACACTCGCAAGCACGCACACACACACTCACTCACTCCAGAATCCTCACCCTCCCAGCCACTCCTTACACAGAAGACCAGATATCTCCCCGGCCTCCTGACTCCAATGGGTGGCGAACGTGCTGGCCACAGACAGAGTCATGTGGTATCCTTGGAATGTAGATGTGGATCTTAGGAGGGCTGGCTTCCTTTTTTTTTTTTTTTTTTTGGTCTTTCCAAGTAGGGTCTCACTCTAGCTCAGGCTGACCTGGAATTCAGTATGTAGCCTCAGGGTGGACTGAAACTTCTGGTGATCCTCGGGACTGGGATTAAAGGCGTGCGTCACCACGCCCAGCTTGGCTTCCATTTTTGAACTCAGGGCCTGGCCAAAAAGTTAGACCCCCTTAGCAGGGCATGGTGGTGCATATCTTTAATCTCAGCACTCAGGAGGCAGAGGTAGAAGGATCACCAGAAGTTTGAGTCCACCCTGAGGCTACATAGTGAATTCCAGATCAGCCTGGACCTGAGTGAGACCCTACCTCAAAAAATCAAAACAAAACAATAAAATAAAATAAAAAAGACCTTGCTCCTCCACTCTGGACAGCTTAGTCCACTGATCTGTCGTCCTCCATGCCCCCTCCCCCACCCCACAGCCAGGCCCACTCAGGGAGACAGAAAGAGGAAGGGAACTCTGTTTTACTCTCAAGGGGAAGAGGCCACGGCAGACACACAGCAGATCCATAGTGCCCGTTTCAGTGTGTGGGCATGATGAGAAAGCCACACAGGATGGCCTTGTGGTTAGAGCTGAGGGCAGTGGCCCGGGATGGAGACAGGAGGAGGGGCCTGTGGGATATCCTGGGATGTCACTCTTCCAGCTGAGACCCTGGCCTGGGGACTCCAGTGCCTGGCAGAGGTGGGACTTTTGGAGGGACATGAATTGTCTCTATTTTTTTAAAATATTTTATTTATTTGACAGTAAAAGAAGGAGAGAGAGAGAGAGAGAGAGAGAGAGGGCATGGGCATGCCAGGGCTTCCAGCCATTGCAAACGAACTCCAGATATGTGTGCCCCCTTATGCATCTGGCTAACATGGGTCCTGGGGAATCGAACCTGGGTCATTTGGCTTTACAGGCAAACTCCTTAACTGCTAAGCCATCTCTCCAGCCAGAGTTGTCCCTACTTTATTGAGGGGGCAGCACTGGAGGGGGTACCTGAGGATGGGCTACAGTCAGAAGGCTTAGGTAAACAACTTGTGGCCATTCTTTTGGATCTTGGGGTACACAAGGACAGAGCTGGGGGTGCAGGAAAGAGGAAAACCAAGTCCTTGAGTGAGAACCAGTGGCTCATGCCAGTGTCTAAAGGGGGCGTTGCCACTAGGTGCCAGCCTGAGCAGTCACTCAAACTCCCACATTTAATCCTAGCACTAGGGAGGCAGAGGTAGGAGGATCGCCATGAGTTCAAGGCCACCCTGAGACTACACAGTGAATTCCAGGTCAGCCTGAGCTAGAGGGAGACCCTACCTCAAAAAAAATTACTTATTTATGTATTCATTTGAGAGATACAGGGAGAGAGGGGAAGAAGCAGATGGCAGAGAGAAAGAACGGGCACACCAGGGCCTCCAGGCACTGCAAAAGAGCTCCCGGTGAGTGCACCACCTTGTGTATCTGGCTTACATGGATACTGGGGAACTGAACCTGGGTCCTTAGGCTTCACATGGAAGCACCTTAACCACTAAGCCATCTCTCCCGCCCGGCTAGCCTTTCTTAACTAGAGTCATATAGGAGGTTCAGGGCTTCTGGGGCTCAAGTCCCACCAGCTCATACCCTGTTGGATAAGGCAGGTGACTTGACTAAGCCAAGACGGCTGGGTGGCAGGATCCATATGCCCCTGGAGGTGGCACAGCAGAATCGTGGATGGTTACAAACGAGGGAACAGGGAGCGATGGGTCCCCCATCATGATGTATTGGTAGTGACCCCTCAGGGCCAATAGGGAGACTTAGTGATGGTGGTGGGTGAATGGAGCTCCGCCCACAGCTTGAGAGCTGTGTACCCCTCCCTCTCAGTGGGTGTGTGTGTGTGGGGGTGACTTTCAGATAACCTCATGGACATGACTCCATGCGACATTGCTTCTCAGTGAGGTGTTCTGATAGCACATGCTCACAAGACGGTATACTCTTTTAAGAAGTGAATTTACATGCGAATACAGAGAGCACACTTACTCATTACAACACATGCTATCGAATTTTATAGGTGCCTCATGCCAAAACCCTGCAGTAGACTGAAATGGACAGGCTAAACAAGCTCTGGGTTTGCATTTCACTTTTGCCAAAGGGTCTGAGCACAATCATTAGCTGTAATTGGGTTTCGGAGCTCAGCCAGTGTAAACCGTGGATTCCTCTTTGTCTTTGCGGCCAACCTCAACCCAGTGGGGAGGTAGTAGGGGAGGAGAGAACGGAGGCTGGTTGTTCTGCAGTGCCTGGGCAGCAAGGGTATCTTTCCAAGGGATGCAGGGCTACATGCCAAGCAGGGACCCAGAGCCAAATCCAGCGCTGGGTTATAAGATGGGGTTGCTGTCCAGGTCACTACCTGCCACAGATCTGCCCAGAACAATCTTAGATGTATTTAGGTTATATTGCTATGAGAATAACCAGAAAGACAGCGGGGCACACTACACATTTGGTGACCAAGCAGGCATATCTTCTGCAAATCAAGCTCATGGAGCTGAATGGCATTGTGGCCACAGTCCCATGTATGCTTGACCTTGTAAAATCACCCCTCGGTGATATCTGTAGATACACATCCATGTTTTTTTAAGTTTTTTTTTAAATTGTCTTTGTTTACTTTTATTTATTTATTTGAGAGCAACAGAGAGAGAGAGTGAGAGAAAGAGGCAGATAGATAGATAGGCATGTGCCACCTTGTGCATCTGGCTTACATGGGTCCTGCGGAATCGAGCCTCAAACTGGGGTCCTTAGGCTTCACAGGCAAGTGCTTAACTACTAAGCCATCTCTCCAGACCCATGTTTTTTTTTTTAACTTTTTTTTTTTTAATTTAAGAGAGAGAGTGAATGGGCATGCCAGGGCCTGTAGCCATTGCAAGGTAACTCCAAATGTATGTGCCACCTTGTGCATCTGGCTTACAAGGGTTCTGGGGAATCAAACCTGGGTCCTTAGGCTTCACAGGCAAGTGCCTTGACCACTAAGCCATCTCTCCAGCCCCTCATCCATGATTTTATTCTAATATCCTCCTAGAATCCCTAGGTGCCTTTCTGATGCACACGCATGTGTGTGTACATGTGTGAGCATGTGTGTTCACAAGCATGTGTGAGCATGTGTGTGGAGGACTGAGGTTGACACCAGACATCTTCCTAGCTGCCTCTCACCTGAGTTTTAGAGACAGGGTCTCTTGCTGAACCAAAAGCTCACTGATTCATTTATCTCTCTCTCTCTCTCTCTTTTTTCTCAATTTTTATTAACATCTTCCATGATTACAAAAAATGCCCCATGGTAATAACCTCCCTCCCCCCACTTTCCCCTTTGAAATTCCATCTCCATCATATCCCCTCCCCCTCTCAATCAGTCTCTCTTTTATTTTGATGTCATGGTCTTTTCCTCCTAGTATGATGGTCTTGTGTAGGTAGTGTCAGGCACTGTGAGGTCATGGAGATCCAGGCCATTTTGTGCCTGGAGGGAGCACTTTGTAAGGGGTCCTACCCTTCTTTTGGCTCTTACATTCTTTTTGCCACCCCTTCCGCATTAGACCATGAGTCTTGGAAGGTGTGATAGAGATGCTGCAGTACTGAGCACTCCTCTGTCACTTCTTTCCAGCACCATGATACCTTCTGAGTCATCCCAAGGTCACTACCATCTGAAAAGAGAAGATTCTCTACCAAAAGTGAGAGTAGCATTAATATAAGGGTATGAATATTAGGAGAAGTGCTTACTGGCAGTTTGATAAGCGTAGTACATACATTTAGCCAGACATCAGCAGATGTTACCCCCCTAGGGCTCATGACTACCTGTGTTATAAGTTTTCAGTATCAGGGATGTATTCCTTCCCATGGAGTGGGCCTCCAGTCCAATTAGAGGGCAGTTGGTTTCCACCATGATAGACATGCCACTATTGTACCCGTTGGCTCATTTGGCCTGGCTGGCCAAATATAAGGCTTGCAGTGTCCACTGTTGAGTATCTTCACTGGTGGTATCTCTTTTTCCCATTGAAGTGCGTGCAGAATGGCTTCTTCCAGTTTTCTGTCAGCTGGTCTACATGGAGGAGGTTATCAGCTCAGTTCCAGCAGGATTTCTCGGTGACTTGCAGCCCAAGTATGTGGAGTCTTCAGCAATAGAGTCTTACCGTCTATTCCTGGTGGGAAGCCAAGGGCCTTGGCAATGGCCTGTAATGTTTTGGAGGCATCAGGTCTCTTTTGTTTTTTTGAGGTAGGGTTTCTCACTCTAGTCAAGGATGACCTGGAATTCACTATGTCGTCTCAGGCTGGCCTTGAACTCACAGCCATCCTCCTGCCTCTACCTCCCTAGTGCTGGGATTAAAAGTGTGCGCCACCACGCCTGGCCCAAGCTCACTGATTCAGATAGACCAGCTAGCCAACAAGCTATAGGGATCCACCTGTCTCTGCCTCTGCCTCCCCAGTTGCTGGGATTATAGAATTCTGATATGGGTGCTGGGAACCCAAACTCAGGTCTTCATGCTTATATCCAGGTAACTCAGCATTGCTCACTCTGTTTTGGGGCACACTGAGCTATCTCTATAGCGTATCTTTCTGGATCTTTTTTTTTAAGTCTTTTAAAAAACATTTTATTTATTTATTTTAGAGAGAGAGAGGAAAAGGCAGAGAGAAAGATAGAATGGGCATGCCAGGGCCTCCAGTCACTGCAAATGAACTCCAGACGCATGTGCCCCCTTGTGCATCTGGCTTACGTGGGTCCTGGGGAATCAGACTGGGGTCCTTAGGCTTTGAGGGCAAACTCCTTAACCACTCAGCAATTTTCCTGGCCCACCTTTCTGGATCTTAATGGAAGGACCTGCCTAAGACTTTGGCTGGCAACAGCTTGGCTGGACATCCCTCCGTGGAGGGCTGGAGTCCCTGAGGTGCTTGGACTGTGGCCGGTGCCTTTGCCTTCAACTTGGCTAATTTATGACTAGAGAGAGGGAGAGCCGACTTGAGAAAAGCAGACAGTGGAGCAAATGATTCTCGACCACAGACACAGCGTGAGTTGTGCTGGATGGAACCAGATTGATTATGGCCTGTGGACAGAGCAGTTTGGCCAGCTCATTTCAACGTCTCTGAACTGGGTATAAATCTGCGTTCTGGGACTTCCCAGGACAGGGTGTGACTTCTCTGCAGCCTTGTAAATCGATGGGCACTGGTGGCTCCTCTTCCGTCTCCATCCACGGGCAGGTCACTTAGGGGGATCTGTCCCTGAGCATGTTGGCCTTCCACACCCATTTCCCTTCACCCCAACAGTGGCCTTGGCAGTATGCTGCCTCTGGGGAGTTAGTGCCCGAACCCCCGGGCACGCCTGAGGAGTTCTTGGAACGGGAGGAGGATGGCGGACCAGGGGCATCTTTTAGCAGAGTGTGGCCGTCCCCTGTTCACCAGGCATCCTGGTGATTGTCCCCGCCTAGCTCTTTGAGTTCAGGACACGTTATTTCTGCACGGCCTGCGCTGGGCTCCATGAAGGTGACAGGGCATTCGGCTGGGTAGCCAAAGACACTGGTTAAATGGTATTTACTTGAGAATCCAAGACAAGAGAGTCTCTCTGGAACAGGAATTAGAAGCCATGTCCTCCCCCACCCTTGGCTTTTTTTTTGTTGTTGTTCATTTTTATTTATTTATTTGAGAGTGATAGAGAGAGAAAAAGGCAGAGAGAGAGAGAGAGAGAGAGAGAGAGAGAGAGAGAGAGAATGGGCACGCCAGGGCCTCCAGCCACTGAAAATGAACTCCAGACACGTGAGCCCCTTGTGCATTTGGCTAACGTGGGTCTTGGGGAATCGAGCCTTGAACTGGGGTCCTTAGGCTTCACAGGCAAGGGCTTAACTGCTAAGCCATCTCTCCAGTCCCACCCTTGGCTTTTGAGGGGTAGTGTCTGTGGGTCACGGGGCGATTCTGTCCTGAGTGGGACTGAGGGTGTGTGAGGCCACCTGTAGCAGATGCCTCCGCAGAGCCCTAGACACCTCTGAGCGAGCTGCCCTCACCCAGGACTCGCAATCACCACCTCACTAAATGATGGCACCTATTAGTGCGGGGTAAATAAACAGTTACACACACTTGTGCTTGCACTGCGTCAGCTCTGGTTTAATTGGTGTGTAGGCTGCAAGGCATCAATTACAGCATGTGTAATTTATTTATGCAATAAAATTTACCGTTAACCGAGAGAGGGAAAATAAAGAGAAAAATAATATGTTTCAGGCTATAATTACATAATAAAGTGTAAATTAGAACTATGGCTTGGTCCATGCACTTCCTCTGGCCTGAGAGACATCAGCAAAGCCATCATTTCAATCCCTTGCAGGTTCGTAGGAGGGACTGTTCAGATGCCAAGTGTGGGCCGGATGACAAACTCCGGGGAGCAAGAGTAATTGAGAACCAGCCTGGCCTGATGAGGGGTGAAGGGGGGGCACCAGGTAAGCTGAGAGCTGGGGAAATAGGGGTGATCAGGAGAAAGGTATTTTCTTTTCTTTCTTTTTCTAAAAAATGTATTTTATTTATTTATTTCAGAGAGAGAAAGAGGCAGACAGAAGGAGAGAGGGAGGGAGAGAATGGGCACACCAGGACCTCCAGCCACTGAAAATGACTCCAGATGCATGCACCCCCTTGTTCATCTGGCTTACCTGGGTCCCGGAGAGTCAAACTGGCATCTTTTGGCTTTGCAGGCAAACACCTTAACTGCTAAGCCATCTCTCCAGACCCCCTTTTTTTTGAGGTAGGATCTTACTCTAGCCCAGGCTGACCTAGAATTTGCTATGTAGTCTCAGACTGACCTCAAACTCACAGTGATCCTCCTACCTCTGCCTCCCGAGTGCTGGGATTAAAGATGTGCACCACCAAACCTGGCCCAAGAAACGCATTTTCTTTTGAAAGTATATGTTTCAAAATATTTATTTATTTGAAAGAGAGACAGAAAGAGATACACACAGAGAAAAACAGAGAATGGGCACACCAAGGTCTCTAGCCATTGCAAATGAACTCCAGATGCATTCCTCACCTTGTACATCTGGCTTGCATAGGTGTTGGGGAGACAAACCTGGGTCTTTTGGCTTTGTAGGCTAGTGCCTTAACTGCTAAGCCACCTTTCCAGCCCCCCCCCCCACCCAATGATTTATTTATTTGTAAGCAGAGAAAGACAGAAAAGAGAGAATGGGTACATCAGGGCCTCCAGCCACTACCAACAGGCTCCAGATGCACGCACCACTTTGTGCATCTTATTTTACATGGGACTGGGGAACTGAACCTGGGTCCTTTGGCTTTGTAGGTAAGTGCCTTAACCACTGAGCCATTTGTCCAGCCCAGTACTTTTTCTTTTTTTTTTTTTTTTTTTTTTTTGGTTTTTTGAGGTAGGGTCTCACTCTAGCCCAGGCTGACCTGGAATTCACTATGGAGTCTCAGGGTGGCCTCGAACTTATGGAAATCCTCCTACCTCTGCCTCCCGAGTGCTGGGATTAAAGGCGTGCGCCACCACGCCCGGCACTTTTTCTTATATATAATGACTCACTGGGGAGCCCACAGCTTACTCAGGAAAACAAAAGAAACCGGCTCTTATACCCGTGGGCCTCTGCCATTCTAAGGCCTATCTCAAGGCTGGCCAAGATCCTTCAAGTGCTGAGTCCAGACTCTCATGTGAATCTTGCAGCGGGAGGTGGCCTGTTGTCTACCCAAGGGCTGAAACTCCTCCCAAGTATCCACGTGTCATTACCGTGCTGGTCACCCTACTTGGTGCAGAGTGACTCCAGACACAGGAATGAATGACCCTCCTGCCAGGTGGGACTCCCTGTGTGTGGGGGGCTGGGGCAGGTCCAGGCCAGCAGCGCCCCTGTGGTTCTCCATACTCCACCGAGAGGGGTGTGGTGCGGGCTGTGAGCTTCTGCAGAGCCATTTTCATGTGTATGTGGAGGTTGACATGGGGAGGCAGCTGTGTGCCCCTGGAGATCAGGTCTTGGCAGGGGGATGGTCCCCGCAGACTCAGACCCTGCTGTGGGTCAGGTGGGTGGACAATTGATGTGGGGCCCCTAGCTCATAGGCTGCCCCTCAGTGCTGTGGCTGTCACACGGGGGGAAGGGACGCTCAAGATAGTGGGGCTCACTGGTTTGGGAAGGTCTCAGTGGTCGCATTGAGAGAAGAGATCAGGGCCAGCAACCTGGGGGAAAGAGAGCCTCGGGCCAGGAAAGCTGGTATCCCTGGCGCATGCGGAGTGTTCAGTGACTTGGGTCTGCTCAGAACCTCTCCCTGCCACCCAGCACTTCTGATTACTTGGCTGGAGCAGAGCTGATATCGCCACCTGCCTCCACCCCCGCCCCACAGGGTGGCCCACCTGTCAGGAGGATTACTTCATTCTTGTGTCCAAGTCACTCTGCACGGAGTAGGGAGACCAGCAGGATAGTGACATGTGGATCCTTGGGAGAAGCTTCAGCCATTGAGCAGACTGTGCGGGCCAACGCTGCCTGGAGGAGAGCCTACGCCAAAGGACCCAGGTTCAATTCCCCAGGACCCACGGTAGCCAGATGCACAAGGGGGTGCACGCGTCTGGAGTTCATTTGCAGTGGCTGGAAGCCCTGGTGCGCCCATTCTCTCTCTTTCTCTCTGTCGGTCGCTCTCAAATAAATAAGTAAAAATAAACAAAAAATTAATATATATATGTATATGTATGTATGTATGTATGTATATTTATTTATTTATTTATTTGAGAGCGACTGATGCTTGTGCCCCCTTGTGCATCTGGCTATTGTGACTCCTGGGGAATTGAACCTGGGTCCTTTGGCTTTGCAGGCAAATGCCTTAACCGCTAAGCCATCTCTCCAGTCCACCACTTTCATCTTTTCTACGATTCTTTTCACAGCAATGTCTAATCGGCAAAGTAGCCAGAAAGTTCCAGAGCCTGTGTATGTTGGGGGACACTGGTCACACCTGACTCATGCCTTCCAGCACAAGCAAGCAATCTAGAATCGCCTGGATGAGTTCGGGGGACAACTTGACTTTCCCTAGGAATTCCCAGGGGCCCATTAGCGGATGGAATGTATGTGTTCAGGATACGCACAGCGCGTGCATGTGTGTAGCATACGTTTACAGTAGATGTATGTGGCATGTTGTGTCTCGATGTGTGTGGTGTGTGTAAATACACAGCGTCCACATGGATAGCATGTGTGTGTATTAGCATGCATGTGTGCATGCGCATGGGTGTATGTGTGTGCTTGGGTGTGCGTACATGTGTTTTCATGTGAGCCCATGAAGTAGTCAGGATTCAGCGGCCCATGTTAGTGGGCTTCAGGCATATCTGTGTCAAGGGCTGTCCAAGACAGGCTTCAGAGTTCTCACCCAGCGCTCAAGGAGTCTGCCCTAGGGTGGAAAGTGCAAGCCTCCTATGGTCACCTGCTTCAGTGACAGCGCAGGGCACCAACTACTGCCTGGGCGTGCCAACGGCAGACACCATCGCGTCTCCCTTCTGGAGGCTGGACTCCAAGGCTCAGGCTCTCGCTCATCAGGGTTATTGAAGGCAGTGTCTTCTCCCCGTGTCCTCACGGTGACATTCCTTTTTGTGTGTGTACATGCGAGCTTGTGTTCACATTTTTTAAAAGAGAGACACAGAATTTGCATGCCAGGTCCTCAGCCACGGGCTATCGGATGCCAGATGCTTGCACCACCTAGTGAGCATGTGCAATAGCCTCACCTTTTGTGCGTCTGGCTTACGTGGGATCTGGAGAGAGATCAAACATGGGTCCTTGGGCTTTGCCGGGAAGCGCTTTAACCACTAAGCCATCTCTCTAGCCTTTTTATTCTATTTTAATTTTTAAAATAATTTTTATTTATTTATTTGAGAGAGAGAGAGATTGGGAGAGAGAGAATGAGCACCCCAGGGCCTCCAGCCACTGCAAATGAACTCCAGACACATGGGCATCTGGCTTATGTGGGTCCTGGGGAATTGAATCTGGGTCCTTAGGCTTCACAGGCAAGTGCCTTAACCACTAAGTCATCTCTCCAGCCCAAATTTTCTATTCTTTTTTTTCTTCCAAATTTTTCTTAACAACTTCCATAATTATAAAAAATACCCCATGGTGTAATACCCTCCCTCCCCCCACTTTCCCCTTTGAAACTCCATTTTACATCATACCCTCTCCCCATCTCAATCAGTCTCTTTTATTTTGATGTCACGATCTTTTCCTCCTATTATGATGGTCTTGTGTAGGTAGTGTCAGGCACTGTGAGGTCATGGATATCCAGGCCATTTTGTGTCTGGTGGGAGCACATTGTAAGGAGTCCTTACCTTCCTTTGGCTCTTACATTCTTTCTGCCACCTCTTCTGCAATGGACCCTGAGCCTTGGCAAGTGTGATAGAGATATTTCCATGTTGAGCACTCCTCTGTCACTTCTTCTCAGCACCATGGTGCCTTCTGAGTCATCCCAAGGTCACAGTCATCTGAAAAGGGAAGCTTCTCTAAACAAAAGTGAAAGTAGCATTAATATAAGGATATGAACATTAAGAGGAGTGCTTACTGAACAGTTTGGTGAGCACAGTAAGTACATTTAGCTAGATAGCAGCAGCTGGGACACCCCTAGGGCTCGTGATATCCTCCGTCATAGGTTTTCAGTATCAGGCACATATTCCCTCTAGGGGAGTGGACCTCCAGTCCAATTAGAGAGCCGCTGGTTTCTCCCATAACAGACCTAAGCTTTTAACTTAGATCTCCAGCGCCTGGCTGGAGGAGGTGTCACTGTGGGCAGATCATAGGGTTTAGCCCCAAGGTGTGTTTGAGGGCAGATCTATTTCCAGCCAAAATAAATAAATAAAATAAAGATCTGCAGGCTGCTGGAGTGCTGACTTTCTGGGTCCCTGGAGTGTGCTTGCTTATGTACTGGTGGAGGTTGGTCTGCTCTCTCTGTGGTCCTGTGAAGGCAGGCCAGCGTCTTCTGCCATTATGGAACTTCCCCCGGATCTGTAAGCGTCAATAAATCCCTTCCTCCGTAACTCTGCCCGGGCTGGACGCTCATCCCAGCGACGCAAGGCTGACCGCGACACCCAGACAACGCACATGACTAAGGGAAGCTCAGCTTGTGGTTGGAAGCGCTGCTCGGACACGGGGCGCATGGTCCCAGGCTCTCTCCCGAGTCCCACTACGTGCCCAGCTGTGCCTGGGGTGCTCTGGAGGCCCAGAGCTCGGGGAGGGTGGGGCAGCTGGTGTTTGAAGCACCCAGCTGGGTTCGGTGCCACTTCAGAGTGAGCATATTAGCTATGTCTCTTTTGGAGCATGATGAGGGAGGGGCTTTGGAGACCTGAGTGGGACCAAGGGGGGTTGGCATGTGGTGGGCTGCTGACTGGGTTACACTCCTCTCCCAGTTTTTGAGGGGGAAGGAGGGGCAGATTGTCCCCCTGACCATAAGCATGGGCCTTGATCATGGCTCTAGAATAGGGACTGTGTCAAGGATACCTTCTCTTTTGGTGGAAGGAGGGATAATAACATGGGAAATTTGGGGTTATACCAACATGCCAATGCGCCAATACATTTAGAGTACCCCGATACTTACCTTACGAATTTAAAGAATTAAAATCCATAGACCAGGGCCAGGTGTGGTGGTGCATGCCTTTAATCCCAGCACTTGGGAGGCAGAGGTAGGAGGATCACCATGAGTTCAAGGCCACCCTGAGACTCCATAGTGAATTCCAGGTCAACCTGAGCTAGAGTGAGACCCTACCTCAAAAAACCAAAAAAATCCATAGACCAGAGGGTAAGGTTTACAGAGACTTTATTAGATAAGGCAAAGCGGGACTGGTGAAATGGCTTAGCAGTTAAGGCGTTTGCTTGCAAAGCCTGAGGACCCTGGTTCGATTCCCCAGAACCCATGTAAGCCAGATGCACAAGGGGGCACATGCGTCTGGAGTTTGTTTGCAGTGGCTAAAGGCCCATTCTCTCTATCTGCCTCTCTCTCCCTCTCTCAAATAAGTAAATAAACTATTTAGATAAGAGAAGGAAAAGTGCAGAGAGCTCCGGCCATGTGGAGGACGGGGTGGGTAGAGAGCCCATGTGGGAGGAAGGGGGGGGTCACCCCTTGTCTTGGTCCAGCTGGGTTGGCCAACATGAGGGAAGCTTTCCAGAACCTTGAAGTTCAGCCAAGAGAGAGCTGTCCCCAGCACACATCTGTTTATAACCTCATTGGGGTGGGTTTCAGGTAACTCCAAGTAAGGGCTGATGGGTCTGGGCCAGAGGCTGGCTCAGGAAGACGCCAGCCACAATGCCAAGTTTGAACTTGACCAACCACAGTGTCAGGATTAGATTTAAGTTCTAGGAAAGAGGACCTCCCTCTCTGGAGGAGCTCAGGTTGTTTGTGGAAAAACAGATCTAGGGAACTTCTTTAGGCAAGAGATAAGAAGTCCGATCATCCTTTGATCTCTGGCAAACTGGAGATTGTGAGGGCAGACATTCACCCTAAACTCCCTAACAAAGCCTCCTGACTCCCTCTCAGGAAGTCATACATGGGCCGGGCATGGTGGCACACACCTTTAATCCCAGCACTCGGGAGGCAGAGGTAGGAGCATTGCCACAAGTTTGAGGCCAGCCTGAGACTACATAGTGAATTCCAGGTCAGCCTGAGCTAGACTGAGACCCTACCTCAGAAAAAAAACAAAAGTTATAGATGCATGATGGGCTGGAGAGACAGCCTAGTGGTTAAGGTGTTTGCCTGCAAATCCAAAGGGCCCAGGTTAGAATGCCCCAGGACCCACATAAGCCAGAGTCACAAGGTGGCACACGCATCTGGAGTTCGTTTGCAGTGGCTAGAGGCCCTGGTGCGCCCTCTCTCTTTCTCTCTCTCTCTCTCTCTCTCTCTCTCTCTCTCTCTGCCTCTTTCTCTGTCATAAATAAATAAGGTCAAAATATAAATAAAATATTTTTAAAAATAAAAGAAAGAAAATAAAAGAAAGCCTGCCTTTAATCCCAGCACTTTGGAGACAGAAGTGGGAGGATCACCATGAGTTCGAGGCCACCCTGAGACTACATAGTGAATTCCAGGTCAACCTGGGTTAGAGTGAGACCCTACCTTGATTAAAACAAAAGCAAAAACAAAAAACAAAGAGGGCTGGGGAAATGGCTTAGCAGTTAAGGCATTTGCCTGCAAAGCCTAAGGACTCTAGCTCGATTCCCCAGGATCCACATAAGCCAGATGCACAAGGGGGCACATGCGTCTGGAGTTCGTTTGCAGTGGCTGGAGGCCCTGGAGTGTCCATTCTCTCTATCTGCCTCTTTCTTTCTCTCTCAAATAAATCAATATAAAAAAGACAAGAAGTCATAGATGCACGATATTAAAAACAAAAATATAAATGTTAGAACTATGAATGATTCTCAACAGATGGTATTATTTTTATTTACTTATTTTTGGAGTGGGCACACACATGCCACAGCTGAGTGTAGAGGTAAGAGGACAGCCTCAGGTGTGCCCTAACCCTCCAGTTCACCTGAGGCAAGGGCTTTCATCGGCCACGGCTGTGTTTGCCATACTGCTTGGCCCGCAGACTTCCCAAGGAGCCTCGGGTCTCGGGGTCCCATGCCGCCACGGCTTGTGCTGGGGTTACAGACACCTGCCGCGGTGTTCAGCTTTGCATGAGTTCTAGAATCTGACTTCGGGTTCTCACACTTGCCTATCAAGCACTTTATTCACTGATCCACCTACTCAGGATCACAACACAGGAGCCCCGAAACGCTCATCCATGTGCCCCCGCTTCTGGGACATTGGCACGCGGCTCTTGTTTCTAAGTGCTTGTGTTACTTTGTGCCCATTCTCCTCCTCTCCCCCCCAGAAACGCAGCCCCAAGGTCAGCCAACTCCGCTGCAACAGCCTGAGGTCTGGAGGGAAGGGATTGTGTGAGAAGGGGCCGGCACTTGTCAAGTGACAGGCAAGCCTGCCGTGAGAACCTGCAGACACCCTTCGACTATCTGGAAACTTCTGTGAGGGAGCCTGATAAACCAAAGTCTATTTTAAACACAATGGGCCTGTGAGAAGAACAGCGAGTGAGTTCGCTTTTGAAAGCCAGACAATTTGTCCGTCTGGCTGCCTGGTCCAAAGGCGTTTATGTTTTCCACACGAGGTGTGTTGGTATAAAGACTATTCAAGATGTTGTGTTGGGGCTGCAGAGATGGCTTAGCGGTTAAGACATCTGTCTGCAAGGCCAAAGGACTCAGATTTGATTCCCCAGGACCCACGTAAGCCAGAGGCAGAAGGTGGCACATGTGTCTGGAGTTTGTTTGCAGTGGCTGGAGGCCCTGGTGTGCCCATTCTCTCTTCCAAATAAATAAATGATATTTTTTTCTCAATTTTTATTAACATTTTCCATGATTATAAAAAATATCCCATAGTGATATCCTCCCCCCCCCCACTTTCCCCTTTGAAATTCCATTCTCCATCATATCCCCTCCCCATCTCAATCAGTCTCTCTCTTATTGTGATGTCATGATCTTTTCTTCCTATAATGAGGGTCTTGTGTAGGTAGTGTCAGGCACTATGAGGTCATGGATATCCAGGCCATTTTATGTCTGGGGGGAGCACATTGTAAGGAGTCCTATCCTTCCTTTGGCTCTTACATTCTTTCTGCCACCTCTTCCACATTAGACCCTCAGCCTTGGAAGTTGTGATCGAGATGTTACTCAGTACTCCAGTCACTTCTTTCCAGCACCATGATACCTTCTGAGTCGTCCCAAGGTCACTGCCATCTGAAAAGAGAAGATTCTCTACCCAAAGTGAAAGTAGCATTAATATAAGGGTATGAATATTAAGAGAAGTGCTTACTGGGATAAGTAATATTTTTTAATCAATTTTTAAAAATTTTTATTAACATTTTCCATGATTATAAAATATATCCCATGGTAATTCTCTCCCTCCCCACCCCCACACTTTCCCATTTGAAATTCCATTCTCCATCATATTACCTCCCCATTACAATCATTGTAATTACATATATACAATATCATCCTATTAAGTATCCTCCTCCCTTCCTTTCTCTACCCTTTATGTCTCCTTTTTAACTTACTGGCCTCTGCTACTAAGTATTTTCATTCTCACGCAGAAGCCCAGTCATCTGTAGCTAGGATCCACATATGAGAGAGAACATGTGGCGCTTGGCTTTCTGGGTCTGGGTTACCTCACTTAGTATAATACTTTCCAGGTCCATCCATTTTTCTGCAAATTTCATAACTTCATTTTTCTTTACCGCTGAGTAGAACTCCATTGTATAAATGTACCACATCTTCATTATCCACTCATCTGTTGAGGGACATCGAGGCTGGTTCCATTTCCCAGCTATTACAAATTGAGCAGCAATAAACATGGTTGAGCACGTACTTCTAAGGAAATGAGATGAGTCCTTTGGATATATGCCTAGGAGTCCTATAGCTGGGTCATATGGTAGATCAATCTCTAGCTGTTTTAGGAACCTCCACACTGATTTCCACAATGGCTGGACCAGATTGCATTCCCACCAGCAGTGCAGAAGGGTTCCTTTTTTTCCACATCCCCACCAACATTTATGATCATTTGTTTTCATGATGGTGGCCAATCTGACAGGAGTGAGATGGAATCTCAATGTAGTTTTCATCTGCATTTCCCTGATGACTAGTGACGTAGAACATTTTTTTAGATGCTTATATGCCATTTGTATTTCTTCCTTTGAGAACTCTCTATTTAGCTCCATAGCCCATTTTTTGATTGGCTTGTTTGATTCCTTATTATTTAACTTTTTGAGTTCTTTGTATATCCTAGATATTAATCCTCTATCAGATATATAGCTGGCGAAGATTTTTTCCCATTCTGTAGGTTGCCTCTTTGCTTTTTTCACAGTGTCCTTTGTGGTGCAAAATCTTTGTAATTTCATTAGGTCCCAGTGGTTAATCTGTGGTTTTATTGCCTGAGCAATTGGGGTTATATTCAGAAAGTCTTTGCCAAGACTAATATGTTGAAGGGTTTCCCCTACTTTTTCCTCTAGCAGTTTCAGAGTTTCCGGTCTGATGTTAAGGTCTTTAATCCATTTGGACTTAATTCTTGTGCATGGCGAGAGAGAAGAATCTATTTTCATCCTTCTGCAGATATATATCCAGTTTTCAAAACACCATTTGCTGAAGATTCTGTCTCTTCTCCAATGAGTATTTTTGGCATTTTTATCGAATATCAGGTGGCTATAGCTACTTGGGCTCACATCTGGGTCCTCTATTCTGTTCCACTGATCTACATGTCTGTTTTTGTGACAGTACCATGCTGTTTTTGTTACTATGGCTCTGTAGTATAGGTTAAAATCAGGTATGGTGATACCACCAGCCTCTTTTTTGTTGCTCAGTATTATTTTAGATATTCGAGGTTTTTTATGATTCCAAATGAATTTTTGGATTGTTTTTTCTATTTCCATGAAGAAAGCCTTTGGAATTTTGATAGGGATTGCATTAAATGTATAGATTGCTTTAGGTAAGATTGCCATTTTCACAATATTGATTCTTCCAATCCAGGAACAAGGGATGTTTCTCCACTTTCTAGTGTCTTCTGCAATTTCTCGCTTGAGTGTTTTAAAGTTCTCATTGTATAGATTCTTTACTTCCTTGGTTAGGTTTATTCCAAGGTACTTTATTTTTTTTGATGCAATTGTGAATGGGAGTGATTCCCTGATTTCATCCTCTGTGTGTTTGTTGTTAGCATATATGAAGGCTACTGAGTTCTGTGTATTTATTTTGTATCCTGCTACATTGCTGTAGGTTCTGATCAGCTCTAACAGCTTGCTAGTAGAGTCTTTAGGGTCCTTTATGTATAGAATCATGTCATCTGCAAATAATGATAACTTGATTTCTTCCTTTCCAATTTGTATCCCTTTTATGTGTGTCTCTTGCCTAGATAAGTAATATTTTTAAGAAAGGGTGTGTTGCATGAAGTTAGGGAAGAAGAGGGCAATGAGGAAGATGGTTCATTCTGTATTAGGCAAAGGTGTGTGTGTGTGTGTGTGTGTGTGTGTGTGTGTGTGTGTGTGTGTATCAGAGAGAGAGAATTCTGAAGTAGGCAATTTCCTTCCATGGTTGTCTAGACACAGGTGGCAAGTCCCCTAATCAGCCATGCTGAGGCTCACCATGCTGAGAAATGGACAAAATGTCACAAAGGCGGGCTGGAGAGATGGCTTAGCGGTTAGGCGCTTGCCCGTGAAACCTAAGGACCCCGGTTCAAGGCTTGATTCTCCAGGACCCACATTAGCCAGATGCGCAAGGGGGTGCACGCGTCTGGAGTTCGTTTGCGATCGCTGAAAGCCCTGGTGTGCCCATTCTCTCCCTCTCTCTCTCTCTGCCTCTTTCTCTCTCTGTCACTCTCAAAAAAAAAAAAAAATCCTATTATTAAAAAAAAAAGTCACAAAGGCTATGATGACAACTCCTTACCCAGCGATAGCTGATACCAACAGCAAAGGGACAAGGCCAGGCTGCAGGGACAGTCCAGGAGGCATGGCCTATGTGGACAGCTGAGGAAGTCACTGAGTCTGTCACAGATGCACCCCCCCACACACACACATACAGGCCCTATGCGCTTGTAGGAGTTCTGCGTAGGGACTTTGGGTAAAATCTGTCCACACAGCTATGTGCCTCCAGGGTGCTGGGCTCTGCAGGGCACAACTGTGCCCTATCTACCCACAGGGCCTATACCAGCCTCAGCAAATCTGCAGGGATTCAGGGGCAGGCACTGCACACACATGCCAGGGACATGTGTGGACGCCCACTGTGTCAGTCTGTCCACTGTGTTTGCCTGCCTTGGGAACAAGAGGCAATTGGAGCTGTACCTGGAGGTTTTGAACCGTGGAAGTCCCAGAGCATCCTTGTCTCTGCAGTGCCTTGGTGCGGCCACATGGGCTGTGTCCCCTCTCTGTTACCAGCTGCCAATTAGAACCCAGCTAGAGTGGCAGGTGGGCAGTGTGTACCCTGACGTCAGGAAGGAAAGCCCTATACAGAGGACTGAAGTGTAAAGGGGGCTGAGGGATGGCTTAGCGGTTAAAGCGTTTGCCTACAAAGCCAAAGGACCCAGGTTCGACGCTCTAGGACCCACGTTAGTCAGATGCACAAGGGGGCGCACGCAACTGGAGATCTCTTGCAATGGCTGGAGGCCCTGGCGCACCCCTTCTCTCTCTCTCTCTTTCCCTCTTTCTCTGTCAAATAAATAAATAAATAAAATTTTTTAAAAAGTAAAATGTCACTGCCTTACGTCCCTGTGTGTGTGTGTAGGGGGGGGGTGCAAGGTTCTCTTCCCAAGTCCTCTAGGCTCAACCCGATATTGTGAGGCCCAGCATGGGTGGGCTACATTGCCCGCTCCCTAGCCATCAGAAGTACAGAGCTGTTTCTCATCCTCATCCTCACTGGAGATCTGCTGCTGCCTGTCATTTGCAGGCCCTGTGGTGGTTTGGTTCAGGCGTCCCCCATAAACCTAGGTGTTCTGGATGTTAGGTCCCCAGCTGGTGGCAATTTGGGAATTGGAACCTCCTGGAGGCAGTGTATTGCTGGGGGCGGGCTTATGGGTATTATAGCCAGTGTCCCCTTGCCAGTGTTTGGCACACTCTCCTGTTGCTGTTGTCCACCTGACGTTGGTCAGGATGTGATGTCCACCCTCTGCTCATGCCATCATTCCCCCCCGCCATCGTGAAGCTTCCTCTCGGGCCTGTAAGCCAAAAAGAAACCCTTTTCTCCCCGACAAGCTGCTCTTCGGTGTTTTCTGCCAGCAGTGCGAACCTGACTGCGACATACCTGTGAAGCAGTCGCCAGGTGACAGCCCACCTCCGATGGTCCTGTGATGGTCTCTATCTCTACAGCCAATGACTATGTTGCAGTGACCCCTGAACTTTGAGGTTCCTGCACACGTCAGCCTTCCCCTTTGGGGCCCACATTCACAAGGTGTGTGTAGAAAGGTCACCAGACATCAGCTTAGAGGGTGGGATTATTGGAACGTTAACAACTCTCACCATATACACATGTACTGAGCATGGCACGCTGGGTGTCTGCCAGTCTCTCACAGCGTCATGTGTCCACTACCTCGCTGGCATAAATTACGTTCTTGCCTCAGGTGCGCTCTGTTGTGAAGCTGGGGGGCTGAGGGTCTGTGTTCAGGCTGATTGTTGTGAACTTAAGCTAATGTACCATGAAACAAAGACTCTTATTATCAAATTCATTAATTAAGGTCCCATTTACTGTGTGGCTGTTAATGTGAACCACTTGTATTGGGACGGGCCATTCTTCCTGTTGGTGAGCCTGCTCCGGCCTGGGTGGGGGGGCGGCTGGGCTGGCATCAGGAGAGGAGATCAGTCCGAAGCATCCTGGCTGGAGAGGTAGGACCAGGTTCTCTTCGGACCACAGAGGTTGTACTTACCCTAGGCAGGAAGTGTTGGGCTGGGTGGGTGTCAGTTGCGTTCCTAAGACAAGTACGCACCAGAGAGGAGTGTGAACCCCAGGGTCCTCCAATGGGTGAGGCAGTGGCCTCTCAGGACAAACCATAGGGTGCTTGGTGTAAAGGAACTGGCACACAGCTCCTCTAGGAAAGATCTGGGCCTGAAGGAGACAACGATTGAGCCTGCGAGACTTCAGACAGTACCCAGCAGCAAGAACTCGCTGTGTGTGCAAACACAGGTGAGTGTGCATGGACGTGAGTGTGTGCAGTAACGGAAGTGAGGATGTGTGAGCGCACATATGCTCATGGTGATAGGCGAGAATGAGCACGTGTGTGTGTGTGTGTGTGTGTGTGTGTGTGTGTGTGTGTGTCTGCACGTGTGTCTGTCTGTCCGCACACCAGTCATATGAGGCTGCCTCCTGGGAGCTTCCCCTGAGCCGGGGGGTGGCAGTAGTCAGGAAGCTGGCTTTTATCCTCACTGGTTGTTCCAGCTTGCTCTACTGAGAGAGTGGGAGGCAGCGGTTACACCTGGGGACCCTGACGATCAAGATGCCCTGTGTGTCCTTTGGGTACCCAGAGACTCCGGGCAGTCCATGCCAATCCTCATCTGGCCTCAGCCTGGTTGGTGGGGGGAGGGCCTCAGGGCAAGTGTGTCGAGTGAGTGGCTGCCATGCTAAGTGTGGGTTCGGGGCCTCCTGACCCCATGCTCTCTCGAGAGGCGGCCTCATTTACTGAGCCCAGGTGACGGGATCCATCCTATGGCACACCACGCAGAGTGTGCACCCCGCCCCCTGAACGTGTTGGTGATTTCTGTTATCCCACAAGCTGCCAATTGATTAGCTCAGCTCAAAGGCTTCCTGACACAAAAGCTTAGCTCCAATTTCTCCTGCCACGTCTGCTTAGGTGACTGCGCTGCCAACCCATCCATGAACGCGGAGGAACGCGGCTCCCTGCCACCCTTCCCTCTGCCCGCTCTGCCGCCTGCATGCAGGAAGCCCGTTGGATCTCTGCCTTCAACTTTTTGGAACGTCCATGCCAAGCGAAATCCAGCCTAGCAGCAGCTTCCATGACCCCCACCCCCACCCCTGCTATCCTCCCCAGCAGCGTGGAGGCTTCACCCCATGTTGCAGAGTCCTCCTCTCAGGCTCCCTCATCCCTGCACCCTTTTTCCTGTGCCTCTTGTTATGGGATGAAGCGCTTCCACACTGAAGGTTCCCGCCCCCCAAAACAAGTCAATGCCCTTCCACTTTCCCCAGGCTAACCCCTAACCCCCTTCCCTTGCACGTCAATTGAGTTGGGAATTGTCTTTCTCCAGTGGCCTCGTGTCTGGTCTGGGCCACCCTCTGCCACAGACACCTTTCCCCTCTCAGTTTTGTCTGTCAAAACCCTAGCGGCCCACGCAGCTGCAAGTTGGGGGTCACGCGCGAATATGATCTCTGTCCACTACGGGTAGGGGCCGCTGCTTCTGAAGGAGTATACACAGCAGTACACACAGAAGGGGCAGGTAGGAAGATGGAGACCTGGCATGTTCTCTGTTAAGGTTCTGGACAAGGGTCAGCCTAGCAGAAAAAGTGGGTGTCGCACAAATATTGTCCATATTCTTCCTTTAGCTGTATCTTCTGCAAGTTTACACCTCAAATGAAAATGTGTCTTTAAGAATGCAAACACTTGCTGGTCGTGGTGGCACATGCCTTGCATCCCAGCACTCGGGGAGTCAGAGGTAGGAGGATTCCAGGGAGTTCGAGGCCACCCTGAGACTGCAAAGTGACTTCCAGGTCAGCCTGGGCTAGAGTGAGACCCTACCTCAAAAAACAAACAAACAAGCCAGGCGCGGTGGCTCAGGCCTTTAATCCCAGCACTCAGGAGGCAGAGGAAAGAGGATGGCCAAGAGTTTGAGGCCAGCCTGACTACATAGTGAATTCCAGGTCAGCCTGGGTTAGAGTGAGACCCTACCTCAACACACACACACATACACACACAACCCAAAACAACAAAAAAAGAAGGCAACGCCTTAAAAAGCAAAGGTTTAAGCCAACTGGGCTGGATGACACCCTGCTGATGACCGTCCAGCCCTTCTGGGGAGCCGTCCACCTCCACTTCTCTATGGCCTGCTCAGTTATCTGACTCTGCTCCAGTACAGCCAGTGGCAAGAACCACAGAGAAGCCCTGGAACCGGAACCAGGTGCTCTGCAGGACCCTCTGCCCCCCCTCATTTTAAGGACTATGTATTTGGTGGGGGCTTCACTTACTGCAAAAGGCTAGGAGAGAGAGAGAGCAGAGGGCTTCTGGATCTACTCTTGGCTTTTGATCTTTTTAAAACAATTATTTATTTATTTGAGAGAGAGAGGCCGAGCAAGGATGGTTGCGCCAGGGTCACTATCCACTACAAAGGAACGACAGATGCCTTTGCGCCTTGTGCATCTGGCCTTATGTGGGCGCTGGGGAATCGAACCTGGGTGCTTTGGCTTTGCCGACAAGCACCTTAACCACTAAGCCATCTCTCCAGCCCTCTTTATGATCTTTTTTTTTTAAAGGTTTATTTATTTATTTATTTACTTACTTATTTATTTATTTTTACACAGAGAGAAAGACAGATAGAGGGAGAGAGAGAGAAGGGGCGCGCCAGGGCTTCCAGCCTCTGCAAACGAACTCCAGATGCGTGCGCCCCCTTGTGCATCTGGCTAACGTGGGACCTGGGGAACTGAGCCTCGAACCGGGGTCCTTAGGCTTCACAGGCAAGCACTTAACTGCTAAGCCAGCTCTCCAGCCCATAAGGTTTATTTCTTTATTAGAGAGAAAGAATGGATATGGCAGGGCCTGTAGCTACTGCAAAGGAACTTCAGGTGCATGCGTCACCCTGTACATCTGGCTTACGTGGGTCCTGGGGAATCGAACCTGGGTCCTTGGGCTTTGCTGCCATGTGCCTTAACCGCTAAGCCATCTCTCCAGCCCATCTTTATGAGCTTTTGAGGAGCCATGGCAACTGAAGTCCTGGGGCCACTCCTCAGAGTCCTGCTTGGAGAGATGGGAGTCGTGGAAACCCTGGGTGGGTTGCAGGATGATGCCTGAACACTGCTATGAGGATGAGGGGCCTGTTTTTTTCCCAGGGCAGCTACAGCCGGGGCTCCCCCGGGGGGAGTGTGCTTTGGGCCTGTGCTGGGCTCCACAGGGGAGACCTTTTGTCCGGCACTCCGTGGCTCGTGATCTCTCGAGAAAAGAAGAAATAGTTTGCTCACCAGCACTCAGGCTGATAACTGGCCCCTGGGCGGGGGGCCCCCTCTGCTCCCCCACAGAGTCTCCCTCCCTCCCCAGTGGCTCTCCTGCCTCCTCTCCCCTCCAACCTCCCTTTCTTTTTCTTCCTCTTTCTCTCTTCTTGTCCCACACCCCTCCGCCTCTCTCCTGCCCATTGTTTACGATGCCTTCCTGGGGTCAAAGGGTCATGGTGTCCCTTCCAGGGCCTTGTGGACTTCCCACGAGGTGACCCAAGCTTTGTCCCTTGGGTAAGCACCAACCGTGTGGAGAGAGGAGAGATGGTCCCAGAGGAAGGGCTTACAACTTCTTGGAGCGACTATAAACTGACCTCCTCCTGGGGGGCTGGCAGAGAGAAAAGGAGGGTCGCTAGCTGCTGCGCAGGGAAGGGAGAGTGGGGAATCCCCCTGCGGCAGCTGGTCCGGGTCGAAGGCTCAGGTCTGAGGGAAGCTTGTGACACTGTCACCTATCCACTGTCCCTGTGCTGGAGGCCACCGTCCTGTGACAGTGGGACATCGGTGAGGGGAGCAGAGGCAGCTTAGCTTGTCCTCCTGCCCTGGGAGGACATAGTGTCCCCATCCCGAGGCCAACAGAAGTCCCTCTGGGGTAGCTGAACCTTCAGGAAAGGGGCAGGAGGATGAAGAGAGAGACAGAGAGAGACAGAGAGGAGAGAGAGAGAGAGAGAGAGAGAGAGGGAGGGAGAGGGAGAGAGAGAGAGGGGGGGAGGAGAGAGAGAGAGAGAGAGAGAGAGAGGAGAGAGGGAGGGAGGGAGGGAGGGAGGGAGGGAGGGAGGGAGAGGGAGGGGGGAGGAGAGAGAGAGAGAGAGAGAGAGAGGGGGGAGAGAGAGAGAGAAGGAGACCCCCCCCCACCAGGCTGTCTGCTCTGCTGCTCACAGGGCCTCCCCGCGCCCAGGGAGAAAGAAGTAGGTGGCATAAATCCCATGCATAATCTCTGGAGACAACCACTTTAAATCTTAATTGGTTGCCTTTTAAATATCATTTAAGGGCTGGCTTCCCAGGCTCTCTAGTTAAGAAGGTGTCCGTGTCAAACTCTATTACCTTGCAGGATGTCTCTCCCTTAAGTTAAAAAAAAAAAAAAGAAAAAGAAAAGGAGAAAAAGAGAGAGAGAGAGAGAGAGGTAAAAAAAAAAAAAAAAAAAGGGAAAAATGGAACCATCAGTGGCGTTTGAGGGGTCGATAAAGCTTTTAGATTTGGAGCCGGTTTCCTGCGGCTAGCAGTTGTTAATGGAGCTCCGGGAATGATGGGCGGCCCGGGCTGTAGATTCCCCGCGCCGGCGGCTCCCGGCTCCCTCCGTGGGGCTGAATATGCCGCTGTCACACTCGCTTAATGAAAAGTAACGCGCCGCTGATTACAGTTTTATTTGGCTCTATGTAAAGAGCGCCGTTAATTTAGCCTTCTCCTCTCCGCGTGTTTGCGCTCGCCACGCCTGAGCGGCTGAGCGCGTCCCTGACTCCCGTCCCGGGCCAGGCTTGACAGTCTGCACCAAGGGACAGGGGCGGGCGCCCCGCCCCTGGGTGCCCCCCAACGCTGTGTGCCCTCCCCTGCACCCAGGGGTCACCCCCTCCCACTCTGGGTCACCCCCCTCCTCCTTCACCCCAGTGTTGGGGCCCTTCCCCTGGATCTCCCCCACACTCTGTGTTTCCTCTCCATCCTGGTGTTGCACTCCACCCCTGGGTGCCCCCCAACGCTGTGTGCCCTCCCCTCCACCCAGGGGTTACCCCCCTCTCCTGGGTCCTGCCCCACACTCTCGTGTGTTTCCCTCCATCCTGGTGTCACAGCCCCTCCCCTGTGTCCCCCCCCACACACACACCCTGTGCACACCCCCAACCCCGCGGGAACTTCACCCCATCGCAGGTCACCTTTGAACCTCCAAGATCCCTAAAGCAAATCTTTCAGACTCTGTGGCCAAGTGACAGGTTCTTGCCTCCCTGTCCCCTTGGATGTCTGTGTCCCTGGCATGTGGCTGGTGTCTCTTGCATGTCTTTATTCAGAGTTGGGGAGTTGATCCAATTCAGCCTCTGTACTCAGTTAGTGCCCCCCCCGCCTCCCAACACACACACACACACACACACACACACACACACACACACGCACGCACGCGCGCACACACACACATCTCAGGCTCCATCAGGTCCACCAGGACACAAGACAGAGGGCCAAGCTTAGATTTCTGTCTTCCCAGCCTTACCCCACTTAGCCTCCACATCTGAATCAGTAAAGCCTGCTTTTTTTGTTGTTGTTGAAAATACTTCGCTTTGTCTAGGGTGGGGTTGAGGCCAGCTCCTGGGCTGCCCTCCGCAGCATTAAAATTCTTTGCGCCCGAGCTTGGGCAAGCAACAGCATCTCCCCTGAGACTCCACTTTCGCTATTACTGTCAAGTACCCTTGACTCTTTATTTTTGCCCTTTTATCTATTACAACTAATTCGAGTTCTTTTGCCCTTTTCAGTCTAAGACGTGGGCTTTCTGCAAAGCCTCCCCTGCCAGCCCGCTCTCGCAGCGCGGAGCCTTTAGAAATTGAGGGGTTTACTGTCAAAATGAAAATTTCACTTCAAATTATCTTGGCTGATGCTCGCTCACTAGGCCGGGGGCTCCCGCCGCAGCCTTTTGACAGGCACATCAGCCGTGAGCTTCCGCACCTCGATAATATCATCCAAGAGAGCGAAAGTCAATGCGGTGACAGCGTGCGGGCCAGGGACAATCCAATTACTGAGTGGCTGGCCGGGGCAGGCCTCTGGCTCACAGGGTGGGTTGGACACTCAGAATGAAGGGCTAAGGTCCCAGCACTAGGATTTAGGGCCTGAGTGGATCCCAATGGGCCCCCAGGGTCGTCTGGTCCAGTTTGGCGGCTAGGACGCATCCTCTCCCTAAGGGCCTGGCAACCCAACCCTAGGACTGTAGGCCTCGGTCCAGTTCCACCCAGCCACGTAACTGTAGAACCAAACCCTGTCCCCCAGAGTTGTTTGAAGGCCAGACTCTGGGGTGGGTGTGAAAAGGGCCAAAACACACAGCTAGTGTCTCTGTGGCTGTTTAGAATCCAGGGGACTGGGGGTGTGGGCTCTCTTCATCTCATGGGGGCATGTCCTGAGCCTCCCTGCCTTCATAGGACCCTCTGGTTGCCTTTCCTACCTTCCTTTAAAAAAAAAAACAAACCTTTTTTTTTGCCGGGCGTGGTGGCGCACACCTTTGAACCCAGCACTCCGGAGGCAGAAGTAGGAGGATCGCCATGAGTTCAAGGCCACCCTGAGACTACAGAGTTAATTCCAGGTCAGTCTGGACCAGAGTGAGACCCTACCTCGAAAAACCAATATATATATATATATATATATATATATATATATATATATATATATATGTATGTATGTATGTATGTATTTCTTTGTTTATGAGAGAGAGGGGATGGGGGAGAATGGGCTTGCTAGGGCCTTCAGCCATGGCAAACAAACTCCAAATGCATGTGCTACCTTGTGCATCTGGCTTACGTGTGTCCTAGGGAATCGAACTGACATCCTTTGGCTTTGTAGGCAAATGCTCCAGCCCATACTTTCCTTTTTTTAAAACTTTCATTTATGTGAGGGGGTGGTGGAGAGACAGAGAGGAGAGAATGGGCATGCCAGGGCCTCTAGCCACTACAAACTCCAACCTCATGCACCACGTTGCGCATCTGGCTTATATGAGTACTGGAGAATCGAACCCAGGTCCTTAGGCTTCACAGGCAAGTGCCTTCACCACTAAGCCATCTCTCCAGCCCCACTTGTACTGTCTTAGACACCATGGGGGCATTTATCAGAAGCAGGAAGTCTGGAGCAGCTTTCGGAAGTGCAGGGGAGCCAGGGCTGGGTGTTGGGCAGGTGCCTCTGGGCGATGCCAAAAGGCCAGTGGAGGACCCGAGGCCAGAGACCTTCCCGAGATGAGATGAGGGTATCTGGGGATGTCGAAGTCTGGCAGGCTCCGCTGAGACACTCCCTCTCCTCAAGTCCCTAAAGACTGGACTTATCCTCTGACCCCAGCCGGTTCTTCACTGCCCTTAGGCTCTTCCTCCCAACTTCTAGACTTTCTGAAGCCTTGATAACTGAATGGAAGTGCCTGGGCTCTGGCTGGGTCTCTGGGAGAAGGGAAGTTGTTGGGGGCGGGGCGCTTAGGCCCTTGTGACAAGCCTCTAGGCTCAGAGAATGACGCCTTTAGGGGCCCTGAGGAGACGAGACCTCAAGAGCAGCATTCCTTCTACTAGGACAAGGTCCCAGGAAGCTTAGAAAGGTAAAGTCGTTTTAATTCAAAGAAATCTCTCTTTGCTCAAAATTCTGCTACCTGGTGTGTGTGTGGGGGGAGGGGCGGGGGGTTTAAGGTGTCCGGTCTCACACTCACTTGTGAGTTCAACAGAGTTCTTCCCACCTTACACTTGTTTAAAAAAAATTGTTTATTTTTATTTATTTGAGAGCGACACCTCCAGCCACTGCAAAGGAACTCCTTGTGCATCTGGCTAACGTGGGTCCTGGGGAATGGAGCCTCGAACTGGGGTCCTTAGGCTTCACAGGCAAGTGCTTAACCGCTAAGCCACCTCTCCAGCCCCCACTTGTTACATTTTTTTTTTTTTAAGACTGAGTTTACTGAGACTCGGATTGCCAACCACTTTATTGGGATGGAGTCTGGGTGGGTCCATCCACTCCTCCTTCGCCTGGAGGTCACCACCACCACTTCCTCCTCCTCCTCTCCCCACCCCGACCCCGCCCCCACTCCTCCAGCCCCTGGGTGTGAAGCCCATGTGTCATTTTGCAATGCAAACACCATCACGGAGGGCTTTATTGGTTCTGGTATATTAAGCCCCTCTCTGAAGCAGGCCATTACTGGTGTGAACATACATTTTAGAAAACATAATTTTTTTTTTTTTATCGAGTCAAGAGTGCAATCGTGTGAACTCGGCGGAAGTGCTGTTGGTGAGCTATGTGCTGAGGATGGAGTCAGGACGGACGGACACTGGCATGCCTTAAACCGAGAACACAAAACAAAAGCCTCAGGAACCCAAAGGCCTTCTTCCATGTAAACTTCAGACGTAAACTTTATGCTTCGGGGGACTCCGGGACACGCTGCGAGCATTCTTCTCCTCCCCCCTTCCCAGAGAAGTTGGGGGATGGCTCAGACCAACTCATAACCAGGTGGGGCGCAGACCTGGTGCCACCTCACACAGGACTCTTCCGTGGCCCTGGAGCCGCTGCCATCTCGGGTGGGTTGGCAGCCCTCGGGGGTGGGTTGGCAGCCTGGGCCTGGCCACACCCTCGCCTTCCTTTGGAAGCCAATAAAAAGAAAGTCCCGGAGTCAGAGCTGCAGTCCAGGCGCCACTTCCCTCCTCCGCGCGCTCTGCAGGTCCACGTTAGGTGCAGAAGGGCTTGCCACCGGCTTTGGGCATAGCCCGCAGCTCCTGGGCCGCCCCGGCAGCTGGGGCGTCTTGGGGTGGGGTGGGCGGGAAGGAGCGTGCCAGGGGAGTCGCCAGCACATTGGTGCCTGCCCCCAGCGCGCGTCCCAGAGGCCCCGGATCCAGAAGTGCGCCCTTAGCGGTGGCCCAGGCCTGGTTCAAAGTGCTGTGCCTAAGGATGGGGTCGTGGAAGACCCCGTCCACCCAGTTTCTGAGACTGGTCACTGGGGAGTCCTGGTGTCTGTCCAGGGTCCCGGAAGAGGCCGGGATGGCGGGCGAGGACGCACCCGCGGGACCTTGGCGCTTGAGCATGCAGGAGGGAAACTCAGTCTGGCTCAGGGCGGTGGCCGTGGCCGTGTGCGCCAGGGACCAGATGCGCGGCTTGGCCTCCAGACTTGCCGGCGCCCCCACGGGCGCGAAGCTCAGCTTGGCTTCGCAGGCCTGCGGGCCACCCTCGGCGCCCGCCTGCGGCTCGGGCGCGGCCACTGCGCTCCGGAGACAGCCCCGGGCCCTCTCCAGGTCCTCCTCCAGGGCACCTCCACAAGTGGCGGCCAGCGGCATCCGGAGTGTGCCAGAGGAGGCCTCTTTGCCCTGGATCCCAGAGCCATCCTTAGCGGCAGGAACGCGCTCCAGGCCACCACCGTCCAGGGGCCGGAAGGGTGTCTTCAGCTCGCACTCCGGGGTCTCCGCCTCCAGAGGGTCAAAGTCTTCCAGGTCACTGAGCTCTAACTCCTTGTCACCTTTGCCAGCGGGCTCTGCCAAGAAAGAACACGTGGCCAGTGAGGGGAAAAGGGAGACAGCGGCGGCGACCTTCCATCCTAGGCCTGTAGTTAACGGGGATCCCGTCCTGAACTATCAAAGGACCCAGGGTTTTCTGTGCCCTCCCCTCCCTTCTGCGGAGACTCACAGATGATATCCAACTGCGAACAGAAAGCTGGGCAGAAGTGGGTTCAAACTAACTGCCTATTCGATGTTTTAAAACCTGTGGGCTGGAGAGATGGCTTAGTGGTTAAGGCGTTTGCCTGAGAAGCCCAAGGACCCTGGTTCAGTTCCCCAGGGCCCACGTTAGCCAGATGCACAAGGTGGCGCATGCATATGGAGTTCGTTTGCAGAGGCTGGAGGCCCTGGTGCATCCATCCTCTCTCTCTCTAATAAATAAATGAAATGTTTTTTTTTTAAACCCTTCTTTGTATTTCTTTGCGCATGCTCAGAGGCCCAGTACCCTCTCCCCAGGCGCTGGAACCCTCTCACTCATTTGCTGCGCAGGAAACCTCCAACCCACCTTCGCGCTCGACGCTCTTGAGTTTCTCCTCCCTGGGCTCCTCACCCAGCTCCTCCTCCTCCTCCTCGCCTTCCCCGTAGGGTCTCTTCTCCTCCGCACACTTGTTCCTCGGCGGCCACGTCATCTTGTTCTCCTTCTTGAGCCGCCGGCGCGCGTTGGCGAACCAGGTGGACACCTGCGTGAGGGTCATCTTGGTGATGATGGCCAGCATGATCTTCTCGCCCTTGGTGGGGTACGGGTTCTTGCGGTGCTCCTGCAGCCAGGCCTTCAGCGTGCTGGTGGTCTCGCGGGTGGCGTTCTTGCGCCGCGTGCCGCTGTCCATGGTTCCGTACCTGGAGACAGGCTCTGCAGTGGGGCGCCAGGCACCGCGGGGGAGACCGCGGGGAACCAGCAGGACGGGGGCCTAGGGGACGGGGACAGGCTGCGCCTCCCTGGGGTGGTTTGTGTTGATGGGCACAGCCTTGCCTTTTGTGGGCCCAGGGCGAAGATAATGCCATTAAAATGACAGGGAGCTCCGACTCCTTCACAAGCTGGAGGCAAGGTCACGGCCTCTGTCACTCTATGGAGATTTCTTTGAGTTCCTTTATGGGGTTTTCCTTCTAACCCTTTGATTCCCAGACCATAAAAATGTATACCACAGACCATACAAACCCCGAGCTCACAGGCAGAGAGAGGGCCAGGGAAAGCAAGGAAAGTCAGGGAGCCAGAAGGGAGACCTCAGTTAAAATGGTAAAGGCCCAGCTGGGAGATGGGGAGATGTGTTAACTGGGCTCCCCCCCCCACCCCCACGTATTCCCATTGTAGGAGTAGTGGGCTGGCCCTCTTGGGGTGCGGGAAGCTGTCCAAGGCTCTGTAAGGAAGCAGCCTGTTGGACTTGGCTTTCCAGACCCTGCTTGTAGGAAAATCTCAGCACCAGGAAGATTTCTGTTTCTCAGCTGTCCCCAACAGCATGAGGGGGGTAGACATGGAGGGACGGCAGGACGGACTGGGGTACCCCTCTTCTTAGCCTCCTCACCTCCCAGGAAGAATCTGGTGGTGGTGGCGGAGGGCAGGGGTGGGGGGGGGGGTCCCTCACCTGTCGTATGAGTACTGGCCCAGAGCCGGCTCGTAAGGGTAATAGGCCGTGGCCGTGGCTGGTGCGAGCCCCGCATGCGCAGAGCCGGTCCCGTCCTTGGCGTCGAAGCCGTTCTGTAAGAGTGAAGGCATGCAGGGTCACAGCTTCTGGGGTGGGGGTCCCAGCGAGAAACCGTCACTCAGACCCTCTCACTGCTGCTAAGCTCAGTCCCCTTGAGTATACCCAACTTCCCCCAGAGCCGGCCCCCCCCCCCTTCCCAGACGCTTCTTCCAGCCCCTCTCTGGCGGGTCTCAACACTCTGTCCCCATTCTTGCTGTGTGGGGAACCCAAAGAGTTGTGGGAGGGATCTGGAACCGCAGATAGACTGGAGGCGGAAAGTGGAGGGGAGAGGAGACAGGAAGAAGGGAGAAGGCAAGAAAGCTAGAGGAGATGGGGATGAGGAGGGAAGCTACTGGGGACTTGAGGGCGGAGGCCCGGCCGGCAGGTGGGAGGCTGAGCGGGTGGGAGACCTGAGTGGGCGGGGCTAGGGTGTGAGGCCGGGAAGAAGGGTGCAGGGTGGAGAAGGGCGTTGGAGCCTAAGTCAGGGGGCTGCCGGGAAAGGAGAGGGGGCTTGGAGTTTTGAGGAGGAGAGGAGGAACGGGGTAGGGGAGGAGGAGGGAAGGGAGGAGAGCCCGGTCAGCAGAGGCAAGAGTCTGATAAGAATTTTTGGGGCGTGCGCACGCACGCACGTGCGCGCACACACACACACACCACACTCCTTTACTTTTTTTTAGACACAGCAGGTTCACTTGCTCCCTTGAGTCTGGGTGTGTGTGTGGGGGGGGTATTTAGGGGATCCGTCTAAGAGGCACAAGTGAATGAAGTCCTGCGTCCTACACCACGCCCCCAAGAGTGGGCTTGGCACACCCAGGGGTTCAGGCCCTGTGGGACTGGGGTGGAGGGTGCATGCAGCGTTCCCTTACCAGCGAATAGAAAGCAGATGCCTCAGAGCCATAGGTCACGTAGTTGCCGTAGCCCTGCGAACTGCCGTAGGGACCCCCGTAGACGCCGAGCGCTGCCGCCGAGTTGAGTTCGTGGCGCGCAGTGGCCAGCAGCCGGCTCTCGTAGACCGGGCAGTAGACCGGCGCCTGGGCCGAGGCAGCGTGCCCGGAGTCGGCCAGCGTGCGGCCACCGGACTCACAGCACGCGCTCAGGGAGTTGGTGGTCATCAGAAACTAGGGACAGAGAAGGGTGGGGTGGTGGTGGTTCGTGGAAGCATGGCACCTAGGTGAGAGGCTGGGGCGCTGGGCCTTGGCCAGCCCCACGTGTCCCTAGGGACACTGGGCTGTCCATCACAGCCGGCTTTGGTCACATGGGGCCCAGAAAGGTGTGCACATTCTCCAGGGGTTCCCAACTGCCTTGTAAACCTTCTCATCAAGTGAGCCTGCGCGTCCCAAGTGTCCCTGGGTCCCCTGTCCAATCCAGACCCGCCCACCAGATTTTACTGGGCTCCCGCAAGGTGGAGGCAGGGGCCCTGCCATCTGGGAAGTGATTTGGTGTGTCCTCGCCCCTGTCCCCAGGCCCTGGCGGGGTCCCCTTACCTGGGGAGTGGAGGAATAGGGGTATCCAAACTGCGGGTAGGACATGGCGGGCAAGGCCAAGGGCGGTGGGGCCCTGGGGGGCCGTTGGGGTCCTGCGCTGGCGGTGGCCACTCCTGGGGGCTGCGGCCTCCTAGGCGCTGGGAGGGAGAAGCAAGAGCAGGTTAATTCACCCAGCAAACTTTTCTGACCGAATCACAGAGTGAGTGACGGACTCTTTTTAGCTTGTAAGTTTGAACCCTCCAGCAGCGCTCCTTTGGGACCCATTGGCTTCATGGCGGTGACAGACATGTGTATTTCTGGGGTGGTGTGTGTGTTTGGGGGGGGGGATAAAAATAGAAAATAAAAAAAGGAGTCGCAGCAAATCGTCCTGTCGGATGAAGCGGCCGGAGGTGTTGGGCGGTCAGCCCAGAGCCACAGTGTGCAGGCCACTGGGCAAGGGACGCCAAGCGGACGGGGCCATCGGGTTTAAGAAATGGACTCCATCCAAGGAGTCAATACGGGCCCCGAAGAAAGAACGGAGCTGCTCCTTACCCAGGACGGAAGGCACTTTTAATTAGAAATTAATTAACGAGCAGCTGCTCTTAGACCCCACTGTAATCAGTCTCAATTACAAATGAGACCTATGAAGGGACACACGAGTGAGTCTTCAGTGGAGATGTAATCAACGGTTGAAATTAGCCGGGCGGGCGCAGGCTGCAGCCGCTCGCTCGCTCGCCCGCTGCCCTCGCCGGGCCGCGCGCTGACCGCGAGCTCCGCAGGCCTCGGGGCGCCGGACACCCCGGCGCACTTCTCGCCACGGCGGTTCAGACCTGGACCCGGGACGCTCCTGGAGGCGCGCGCGTGTCTGTGGGTGCTGTGTGTGTGTGTGTGTGTGTGGGGGGGTTCCAGGGTCTCTCTCGCGCCCGGTGTGGGGGTCCCACCGTGCGGCTCAGAGTCCCTGGAGAATTCCCGCCCCCAGCCCGCCCCGCACCCTTCCTCAGGTCGCCCTTGGCGGCCTTCCCCTACGCCCCAAGGGCTGAGACAGAGATTGCCAGACATTCCTGCTTGCGCGAAACAAAGGTTTCCCAACTCAGCTTGGGGCCCCTATCTGTAAGCTCTCTCATCCTGGAGGGCTACGGGGCGGGGTGCAGCGTGCTGGGGGCGTTGGCACGCTCACCCCGGTCTGCCTTGCACGGCTTTCTGCCTGGGGCGCAAGGCACCTCCAAGAGGAGCCCAGTGCCCTCTCCAGCGATTATTTCCCAAGGCTAATGCAAGGCCCCAGACCTTGCCGGCCTGGATCTCCAAGCAGAGGCCAGTGTGCAGACAGCTGGGGGGCGCTGGGCCACTGGCAACTCCCTCCCTGCCCTTCAGGCTCCAGACCCCGGGGGCGGAGGCCAGGCTCGCCCTGAAGTCTCGCCCCCGCCAGCCCGTCCGGCCTCCCGCGCTCCGCCGGCAGCAGAGCCGAGCACCGCAGCGCTGTGCAGACTTGCACGGAGAGATTCCTGGGTTCAGACCTGTGAATAGCCCCAGGGTCACCCTCTAATTAATGATGACGTTTTTGCTTTCTCCCCAGCTGCAAGGCTGCCGCTCAGAAACGAAATCTGCCGGCTCTGACAGCTCGGTAGAAGGTGTGATTGATGACTATCCGGAGACCGCAGCACACATCATATAATATCTGCTGCGTAATTGCTTTAATTTACAGATGAAAATACGAGTTCTCCGATCGCGTCGGACCGCAGCAGCCGGCCACGTCCGAGCTGTTTGCAAAACGGAAAAAAAAAAAACCAACAACAAAACATCGCTAATAATGAATAGTCGCCCCATGCAAATTATTCAGACAGTTTAACGTCGGTAGCCGGGAGAGATATATAAAGAACACGAGTCAAATGACATTAATAATTGTTTTTGAATTCTGTATTGATTTCATGGCAGGCTGTGTTTATTTCTTTCTCACCTGAATTGCTAATACCACCTTCCTGTAAATAATAAAGAAACTAGCCACCGGGGCTTCTCTCCTGGAAATGGATCTGACTCTCTCCCTCTTCCCTCCCCCGTCTCCCTCCTCCGCGTTCCTTCCAGTTCTCAACCTTTGCGGAGGCTTTCGCGGAGCCCCCACCTTACTTTCTCTTTTTTTTTCCAACAACTTGCTTTCTCTCGGTAGCAATAAGGAGGGTCTGGGAGAGAGATGGGGGGCGGGGTGCTCTGCACTGGACTGCCAAGGGCTCAGGGGGCCAGAATCTGGAGAGAGATGATATTCCTTAGTCTCTTTTTTTTGGTCCCCTTATTCCCACAGCACTGGCCTCAGTGATTGTGAGCGCTCCCTGGCCGGGACAGACAGTAAGGCCAGGCCTTCGGTTTAGCAGTCAGTATGGGGCACCCTGGGTTTCAGCGGGCAGCGAGAGAAGCCGCGCTTCCCGCCTGAGCCGGCACTGTTTCCTTTTCAGGAGACCCAGCCTAGACTCCAGGGGGAATGCTGGCCTTGGAGACCACCGTTCATCTTCTCTGTGGACGGGGTGGTCCTCTGCATTGGAGCAGGTGGGTGGGTGCCCAGCACAGAGCCCCAGGTCTCTGGATGAGGGGGTTTCAGGATTTCCCTTGGGATCAGGGAAACCTTCTCTTGTCCGCCTTCCAGCCTGAGCTTTCAGAGGCCTCTAATACTACTTGCTGCTGGTTCACACTCCAGTCACCCCTTCTCCCCTGAAATTTGGTGTACTGGACTCCACGTCTCTGGAAGATGTACTCTTGTTACTGTACAGTTCTGCCTGCCCTGACCCAGGCCTCACTGTCCGATTCTGACCATCCACCTAGCCTGCTTCTGGCTAGCACTCAAAGTGGACATCCTGCCGAGAAACTGTGGCCCGGTTGAGGCTCCTCTGCCTAAACAGGACCCTCTCTAAACCATCCTTCCCCATAGATTATATGGGAGCAACTGTCCCAGTACCCTTCCTCAATGGCCAACCCCTGAGCTGAGGCGCCTGCTGCCCTCCAAGAGCCACACCAGTCTCAGAATACTCAGAGGAGTTTGCATAGATGACCACGAACTCAAAGGCCCCCCCCCCCCAGATTTAAGTGGACCCCTGGATGGCCGGGACTCGACTCCCTGCGGGCTCCGATTGCTCTTGGTAAGGGCTTCAAATGCACAGGGCCTGAGGAGGGTGGTACGGGAGTGGGGTTGAGAGGGGGCACTGAACAGTTAGCCCCAAGTATTGTCCACGACCACCTGTTTTATCTGGGTTTGATGTCGGTGGTGGATGTGGGTAAAGACCCCGTGGGACAAGCCTGGTCCTGACCTTCCAGCGACCAGGTAAGTCCTGTCACACCAGGGGCCACCTCTTCCTTACACCAAGGGTGCCACAGGGACTCATTCCAAGAGAGTTGAGGGCCCAGCGAGCGGCGCCCGGAATGGGCCTTCTCTCTTGAGCTGCAGGACCGAGCTTGGGGCGCCTGAGTCCATCCGTTGCCCTCAGACGGGCGGAAACCCAGTTGGGTTGCTCCAGGTGCGCGAGATGCCCCGAGGGTGGACCCCAAAGTCAGCAGGTCATTTCTTGGCAGTTAGCCTCTACAGACACCCCAAAGCCGGCTGCAGGGGCCGTGGCGCTGTCCCTCAAAGCGCCCTCGCTCAGCTCCGGCCCCATCTTCCCCGCTGTGCTGGCCCGGCGCTGCCCAGGCGCACTTGGGGAGTCCCAGAAAGCAGACCCCCCTACCGTCCAAAGGCTCACACCAAACACTCGCGGGCGATCTCTGAGCCCAGCTCACATCCAAGCCATCCATCCCGCTTCCGAGAAACTTGCACCACCGGAGACCCCCCCCCCCCACCACCACATCGGATAATTGTAAACTTTGTCCCCTCGGGGCGCAAAGACCGATCCCGGCAAAGTTTGTGCGCCCAAGCCCCACTCCCTTACCTGTGCCGGGGAAGCGCCGCTCGGGGCGCCGCCGGGGCCGCGGGGAGCCGCGCACAGCCGGGGGACGCACCGGGGAGTCGCCGCCACCGCCTCCGCCGCCGCCTCCGCCCTCCGCCCGCCCGCGCCCCTCGGCGGGCGTCCGCGCGCGGAGCCTCCGCCTCCTCGGCAGGAGGTGGGGGGAGGGGTCTCGGGACCCCGGGGCGGGGACGGGGACCCGGGGGACCTCTGCCCTACCTGCGGTGGAACCGGGCCACTCCTGGCCGCCCGCGAGGGCTCCGCGCGGCCGCTGGGCGCGCGCGCTCCGGCGGGGAACCGGCGACTAATGGAGACATTTCCAGGCGGAGCACCTGGAGAGCTGGCGGAGCGCGCTGGCGTCCCCAGGCGCCGCGGTCGGTCGGTCGTCAGCCGAGCCGAGCCCGCACCCGCGTGACGTGGGCGAGCGAGCGAGCGAGAGGAGAGCGAGAGAGCGAGCGAGGGAGCTGCTCCCACCCGGACGCCCATTAACGCGGTTCCCCCCCGCGGGCGCCCAGCTCGTGCCAACTTTCCCCTCCGCCCGGGCCACTGCGCACGCGGGAGGTGGGGTGGTGGTGGCATAGGGTGAGGGGTGCCCGATGATGGTACTGGCAGGGACAATGGGGGCGGGCTGCAAGTGGACACTGTCCCCTCCAAACCCCCAGAAGACACGCAGCAGCGGCTGTGATTTGGCTAAGCCCTAGGCCTGCTTTCTGGATCCAGTGGTGGGGGGCCCTCAGGGGTCTTCGTCCCGTGCGCTACTGCTCGCTAGGCGGGAGATAGTTGCTTTCCTTCTGGGCTGGAGCACCGTCAGCCCCCCACCCCCCAGGTCACAGTGACCCCTCTCTTCTGCGGAAGCCCATTCCTGGGACGCTCAGGCCCTACCCTTCCTTCCCCGCCCCTCCCCCACGCACAGTGTATCCTGGGCACTGGGTATCCACAACCACCTGGGGTCTTGGTGTCGGGGCAGTAGGCCTTGGGCACGGACTTGGGATAGTAAGGGTGAATGGACCAAGGTGACAGCGGATCTGTGACCTCCCTACCTGCGAGGGGCTTGCTCAGAGCCAGGAAGCTGGGCTCCTGCCTGGAGGGGGGGCAGGGGGGGACCAGATCCTCAAGTGCGGATGGCCTTTGGCTAAAGCCTGAGACTGGAGCCCAAGGCCGGAGAGGTGATCCCAGGTTAAGGCTCGGACATTGTCGCTCTCCCTTAGTGGGGAGTCCTAGTATGGGTCACCCTGAAAATCCCTCTTCTGGATTTGCAGTTCCGCAAAGGTTAGAGGAAGTGAGGTGCCACCTACCCAGGTCAGAGCCCCCCTTTCTCCCTTTCTCCTCCTCCCCCATCATCTTCATTTTAAAGAACCGTAAACTTATTTCTCTTCCTCATCTGCGGCGGGGCCACTGACAGCTAAGATTTGTTGCTTTAGATAATCTCTGAGAAAGTTACTTGCAGATTTTCTCCTTCTATGTTCTTTCAGAGCTGCCTGAAGCTATCTGCAGGGAAATTCCAAGCTGCCAGCTTCTCCCCGCAGCCTTCCTCCGCAGCCTGGCTCATCTCTCATCCCTGCTGGGATGGAGGAGGCCACAGTGCCCAGCCAGACTGAGCCAGAGCCCCGGGTCTCCTATGAGCGAGGTGCTGCTGGGACCTCTGCCTGCCTTGGAAATGTAAAGCCACCTGGCTATCAGTATAGCCCGGAGGACCATTGGCTGAGCATAGGCAAGAGACCCTGGATTAAATACACATGCGCCACCTTGTGCATCTGGCTTATGTGGGTACTGGGGAATCGAATCTGGGTCCTTAGGCTTCACAGACAAGCATCTTAACCACTAAGCTATCCTCAAGCCCCCGGATCTGGGGCTTTCTCACCTTCCCTGGGGAGACAGATGGCTGGGCACCTTTACATAGGCACAGATACAAGTGCCCACCTTGGAAGGTGAGGAGGCTTGCTTGATTGTAGGTGGAAGGAAGCTGAGAAAGAGCTTGTCTACCGGCAGGAGAGCAGCAGGATTGCTCTGATTCTTAGCCTGTCCCAAGCCTCTCTTCAGGCTGCGTGGAGAGTTCCTTGGGCAGTGCTGGGGTCAATGGGGACAGGCCCCGGGGCCCTTCCTCCTAAGCTCAGTTTGGGCCTTGGGTTCGTTTCAAAGCGAAATCCAAGCAAGGCTCGTGAGTGTTCCAACCATGAGCTAGTTTCAGAGGCCCCTGGGGCTCTGCAGAGCTCCACGTTGTCCCCATGTCTCACAGAAAATGGGGTGGCATCTGGAACCCCAACGCCCTCAGAGTTCAAGCATGATGCCCGCCCTTCCCTGAGAGGAAGAGTCCGACATCTTCTCCTGAGCCAGAGGCACTAGGATGCTGCCAGGCCTGAATCACCAAGTGTCTGCTGCCCTCTGCCCTTGCCCGGCTGGGCAGGACAACTCCCTGGGCCCCTTCACTGTGTTCCTCCTGGGCTGACGCTGTGAGGAAATGACGGAAATACCCCGGGTTTTGGCCAAGGGGCCTGCAGGGAAAGTCCCCGTCTGGCTTCAGAGTGGGTGGTCAATCTGGAAAGTGGGCCTGCAGCCGGGGGGATGCCTCTGCGGGAGACCAGAAGGTGGGCGGCCCTGGCAGCTGACGGGGCTGACGTTGCCCCCACCCCACTGCTGTGCCCCTCAGATCCTTTTTCAATCCCTCTTTTGTCTTTCCTGCTAGCACAGCTGCCAGAGTGAGATCTGGAATGAACGGCTCTGTGCCCGCGGGGCTTGGCTAGGCGGCAGCCTCCTCATCACGTGGACCTTGCTACAGCATGCACAGGCATCTGGGGCTGAGCCACCTGCTGGAGCTCTGGAGACCGGCCCTGGGGCTGGCCGCTATCACCAAGGGATCCAGGGCGTCATCCTCTTTTCTTTTATATTTATTTATGAGAGAGAGAGACAGAGAGATCACCAGGGCCTCTGGCGACTGCGAACTCCAGACGCTTGCGCCACCTTGTGCAGCTGGCTTTACGTGGGTCCTGGGGAATGGAACCTGGATCCTTTGGCCTTGTAGGCAAGTGCCTTAACCGCTAAGCCATCTCTCCAGTCTCTCCTCATCTTCTTGCCTTTACCTCTCTAATGATCCCAGAAAAAAGACCAGGCCGAGAAATAGTCAGGGCTGAAGAACGGGCATCCTTGGACGGGTCCAGGGGTCCAGGTGTCCATGGTCGCTTTCCTGATGTAGCCGTAGAGTAGACTGGCGTCTGTGGAGTCACAGCCGTAGGGCGTCTTCCTGAGGCTGGTGGCATGTGGTTGTGGTGGTTTGGCCAAGGGGCCTATGGGGAAAGTCTCTGTCTGGCTTCCGAGTGGGTGGTCAATCTGGAAAGTGGGCCTGCAGCTGGGAATGCCTCTGTCAGTACTTTGAGTGCTTGGTCCCCAGCTGATGGCAACTTGGGAATTACAGCCTTGTGTTGTTGGGGGCGGCCTTATGGGTGTTAGAGCCAGCTTCCCCTTGCCAGTGTTTGGCACACTTTCCTGCTGCTGTTGTCCACCTGATGTTGGCCACGAGGTGATGTCTACCCTTTGCTCATGCCGTCATCTTCTCCTGCCATCATGGAGCTTCCCCCTTGAGCCTGTAAGCCAAAATAAACTTTTCCCGCCACAAGGTGATTTTGGTCGAGGGCTTTCTACCAGCAATGCGTAGGCGGTGGCAGCAGTGCATGGTCCTGCCTGATAGACGTTGCTTTTTTTTTTGTTGTTGTTTCCTTTTTGGTTTTTCAAGATAAGGTTTCACTCTAGCCCAGGCTAACCTGGAACTCACTATGGAGTCTCAGCGTGGCCTCGAACTCTTGGCAATCCTCCTACCTCTGCCTCCTGAGTGCTGGGATCAAAGGCGTGCGCCACCAAGCCCAGCTCGTTGCTCTGTTTCTGTGGCATTTGGAATAAGGTACAGGGACCGAAGTGGGGACGTACTTTCTTCATCTCCCTTCAGGATCACCAGGCTGGGTCTTAATATCAAAACACATCAGTAAATTTTCAGGGAGGCTTCAATAATGAACAACAAAAGGTTATTAATTCAAATAATGTCTGCCGTCTGCTTGCATATATATCAAAGGCTTATCCAGCAGAGCCTCAAGACGTGAAGACAGGTCAGAAAGGACATCAGCACAGATGGAGAAGTGAGGGTCTCACAGGAACCTCCTGAGCTAGGGAAATGCAAGCACGCAGCTTCAGTACGTAGAGGAGAAAGGTCAGAAGGTGTCCTAGGTGAGTGGGCGAGCGCTTGTGGAAGGTTTCTCAAAACAGTAACAATAGCAGCGGCTGCACAGCGCACAGGTGTGGGGCTCAGGTAGGACCCTCATGGATTTCCTACCTGCAATTTGAAATTTTCACAAAGAATACATTCCCCATAGTAAGAAAATGCGAAACTTGGGCTGGAGAGATGGGATGGCAGTGAAGGCGCTTGCCTGTGAAGCCTAAGGACCCAAGTTTGATTCCCCAGGGTCCACATAAGCTAAATGCACAGGGGGTGATATGGGGTCTGTCTGGAGGTTGTCTGCAGTGACTGGAGGCCCTGGCGTGCCCATTCTCTTTCTCTCTCTTGCTCTCTGCCTCTTTCTCTCTCTCTCTCTTTCTTTAAAAATTTTTTTTGGTTTATTTTTATTTATTTATTTGAAAGTGACCGAGAAAGAAAGAGGGAGAGAGAGAGAATGAATGAATGGGGTCGCCAGGGCCTCCAGCCACTGCAGACGAACTCCAGATGTGTGCGCCCCCTTGTGCATCTGGCTAACGTGGGTCCTGGGGAATCGAGCCTCGAACCGGGGTCCTTAGGCTTCATAGGCAAGCGCTTAACCGCTAAGCCATCTCTCCAGCCCTCTTTCTCTCTCTTAAATAAATAAATAAAGATGGGAAACTTCACTGCTGCCTTTCAAGGACTCATATTCCCATGCACCCGTTCTCAGCAAGAAATGCTCTCACCTGTGGAAGGCGACACGCAACTCAGTGGTGTGTCCACCACTGAGCCATGCAGACGCAGGAGGAGAGAGGAGCTTGCTGACGTCACGTGGGGTCTGCCGCCCCTTGCAGGGCTGGGCTCTCCGCAGGCTTGTTCCACATCACTCTGGCATTATGACTTGTTTCCCATCTGGACTTTCCATCAAGTCCTGTCAATTATGTTCCAGAAAGAGCCTGTGAAGCCAGGGAATGTTTATGAATGGACTTGGGCTTGCTGTGGGCTGTCCTGTGCACACTGGCATGTCCCCTTTCAGAGGTCATTCAGAAAGTGTCAGCACCCCCAAAACAGCCCTGAAGAATTATTTTGTTTTGTTTTTTTGAGGTAGGGTCTCACTCTAGTTCAGGCTGACCTGGAGTTCACTATGTAGTCTCAGGGTGGCCTCGAACTCTCCGTGATCCTCCTACCTCTGCCTTCCAAGTACTGGGATTAAAGGCATGTGCCACCACACCCGGCTCCCTGAAGAATTTTTTTGTTGTTGTTGTTACCGTTTTGATTTTTTGAGGTACAGTCTTGCTCCAGCCCAGGCTGACTTTGAATTCACACTGTAGTCTTGGGTTGGCTTCGAACTCACAGTGATATTCTTACCTTGACTTCTGAGTTTTGGAATTAAAGGGGTGTGCCACCACACTCGGTGTTTATTTACTTATTTAGAAGAATTTTAAAGTGTTCTTCTGGCTGGCTCGGTGGAGGGGACATCACAGCCCCCCAGTTAAACCTGAGAGTAGCCAGAGGCAGTGGCCAGTGTAATGGCCACCACTAATGACTGTGGGAGCAGATCACAGGAGCACGTGCCCCAGGAGGGCACCGAGTTTTATGTAGAAAACATTTTGGAGTATTTTTTTTTTTTTGAAATTCAATTAATTGGAGGACCCAGATAAAAGGAACACATTCTTAATGGCTATAAAATAACCTGAGGGGGGGAGTCAAAGCTACGGAGCTCCACTTCAAAGCGTGACAGAAAGGCTCACTTGTCTTTGCTTTAAAAGAGTACTCAGACCAACGAATGCATCAATTAAAATGACTTGGACATTTAGCAACCTTTTCATTTTGCGTTCGGAGACAATGGGGAGATGCTCTCATTGTCTGTGATCAGAGGAAGCTGGGCTGACTGATGTCGGGTTGGATCGGGCTTGGGCGCTGGATTCTAGGTTTGCGTGGGGGGACGGCTGTGGACGGTGGCCTTCCTTCCCCCATCAGGCTGTGTGTGTGTCCCCCGCCACCCCCTGAACACAGGCTGAAGGCAGGGTTTCTGCCAGCAGAACCTCGGTGTCTCGCCACTCTGGACGCCAGAGGCATGAGCTCAAGAGGTTGGCATGAGGGCTTTTGGAGAGGCAGCTGGGCTAGGCTTCTCCTTCCTCCTGCCGTTGCTGGCAAACTTTGGAGCTGCCTGTAGACACTTGGTTGGCCTCTGCCTTCTCTCCCTGTAACACTCTCTCTGGATCCAGTGCCCACTTTCCCTTTTTATAAAGACTGCAATCACACTAGATAGGATCCATCCTATTTTAGCATGACATCACCTTGACCATGCCTACCACCATCCTATTTCCAAATAAGGTCACAGTCTGATATGCTGGGCGTATAGATTTGGGTAGTATATAATTCATGTTACTAAGGAGAGGTGCCTGGTCTGGTTCTGTTGCCCTTTAGGCCCTGTGCTTTAGACTGAACCCTGCCCCTAGTCGACACTTTCCTTTTTTATTTATTATTTATTAATATTTTAGTTTTTCAAGGTAGGGTTTCACTTTAGCCCAGGCTGACCTGGAATTCACTCTAGTCTCAAGGTGGCCTCGAACTCACAGTGATCCTCATACCTCTGCTCTAGAGCGCTAGGATTAGAGATGTGCACCACTGTGCCTGGCTATAAGTTTTTATTTTATTTTATTTATTTATGAGAGAGAGAGAGAATGAGAACATGGCACACCAGGGCCTCTTGTGGCTGCAAGTGAAACTCCAGACACAAGTGCCACATTGTACATCTGGCTCTACATGGGCACTGGAGAATTGTACCCAAATCTGACAGACTGCAAGCCGGCACCTTTAACTACTGAGTGAATTTCCTCATCCCTTGTTCCCTTTTTACAGCTCTTAGTGGGTCTGCATGACCCTTGGGAACTCCCAGTGTTCTCTGGGGCAGACCAAACTTGGTCTCCAACTTCTTGAGATTGTCCCAGGTCTCGTTGGCAATGAGACTCAGCCCCCTCCTTCATTTATTGGTACCCAACATCTTTTGTGTAGTTACAAGATTTCTTCTCGGTCGTTCTTCGTTTTCTAACCATGCTGCAGTGCGTGCTCCGTGAGGCTGGGCGTTTCCTGTGCTCTGACTCTCGGATCTCTGCTGCAGAGGTCCTGGAGATTCTGGATGGAGCCTGAGCACACAGCCACCCACTGGGTGCTTAGTCAGTGCTTGAAACCTCCTGAGGCCCTACAGGCTCCAGGGTGCTCAGGGACCTGGGGAAGGGGACGTTACATGTGAGACCCAAAGAGTGAACTCACGAGAACCTCATAGCAGAATGCATGTGTGAATGGCAGGCTTCCAGCAAGACGGGGCCCTTCAGTCTTTTATTCCATAAGCTAGAGCTCGGCCACAGAACGTGAGTCACGGTGGGCCACAGGGTGAGTGCCACCAAGAGGTGGGGATCCTGGGCCTATGTGCTGCTGGAGACCAAGAAGCAACCAGAGGGGCAGGTGCCCAGGCAAGGGCGGCTCCTGGCCGAGCGTCCCTGGCCTCTCCTTGTCCTTTTTCTCCTGAGCTCTGTTGGCCTGCTCCATTGTGGATCTTGCCAAGGAACTGCGGGGAACTGGCCACGTGTGGTGGCAAGGACGCCAGGACAGCTTGCTGCGGAGTGAGACTGCTCCCCTGCTATCTCAGAGTGCTCTTGTCCAGCAGAATGAAAGCAGGGGTGACTGGGTCACTTCCACACAGAAGCCTTTAAGATCAAGTGAGCAATTTCCCCCTGCCCATCTAGGCTGGGCATAGGGCCAGAACAGGAGGCAACTACAGTTTTAAGGCCTGAGACAGTGGGGCTGCTTGTTACAGCAGCAGACTTCCACCACACTGATATACAGTATTCTTTTGCAAGTCACATTAATAAGATCGTAACATGATTGTATATCATTATGTAATTGTACTGTAATAAAATGGTGAGTTGTGCAGTTATATAGTATAATGCAACTGTGTACATTACATTTTTAAATATAAAAATATCAGATTGAGGGCTAGAGAGATGGCTCAGCAGTTAAAAGCACTTGCTTGCAAAGCCTGACAGCTTGGATTCCATTCCCCAATACCTATGGAAAGCCAAATGCACATAGTGGTACATCCATCTGGAGTTCATTGGCAGTGGCAAGAGGCCCTGGAACACACCCCTCATATTCTCTCTCTCTCTCTGTCAAATCAATAAATATTTTTTATAAGTTTATTTTATTTATTTGAGAGACAGAAAGAGGCAGAGTGAGAATGGGCACGCCAGGGCCTCCAGCACTGCCAATGAACTCCAGATGCATGTGGCACCTTGTGCATCTGGCTTACATGGGTACTGGGGAATCTAACCAGGGTCTTTTGGCTTTGCAGGCAAGTACCTTAGCTGCTAAGCTATCTCTTCAGCCCCTCAATAAATATTTTTTTAAAAAATTGTTGAATATTGATACTGCAAACAAACTCTAGATGCATGTGTCACTTTGTGCATCTAGCTTTATGTGGGTACTGGGGAATTGAACCCAGGCCATCAGGCTTTGCAAGCAAGCGCCTTTAACTGCTGGACCATCTCTCTAACCTGTTTGTGAGGTAAGAATTTCACTCTAGCCCAGGCTAATCTCAAACCCACAGCAATCCTTCTACCTCAGCCTCCCAAGTGGATATTTATTTAGTTTTTTTTTTTTTTTGAAGTAGGGGCTCACTCTAGCTCAGGCTGACTTGGAATTCACTATATAGTCTCAAGGTGGCCTCGAACTCATGGCAATCCTCCTACCGCTACCTTCTAAGCAATGGGATTAAAAGTGTGTGTTACCACGCCTGGTGGATATTTGATATTTTAATGAAAACATTTGACATTACCTGTTTAACAGAAATGTTTTCATTTTGCTGTAGCTAAATCTATAATTTCCTATATCTCTCTCCTCATTTATCTATACTTTAGATATATTCCTCATTATTGCATTTTTCTTTTATTTTGATAATTTTAATTTGACATTTTGGCTCTTGATCTGTGTGTTTAAGCTTTGGTAACATAGTGTGAGGCAGGGATCAGCATCTGTTTGTTTATAACTGTAGGTACTTTTCCTATGATAAGTCACTGAAATCACTGTTTTTGCCATGTAGACTTGTCACTCATTTTTATACTCTTCAAATACAAAACTTCCATCATAAAATCTGCCAGAAGAAAATAATCCATCCAGGGGCTGGAGAGATGGCTCAGTGGTTAAACACTTGCCTGCAAAGTCCAACGACCCAGGTTCCATTCCCCAGTACCCATGTAAAGCCAGATGCACCGGGTGGTGCATGCATCTGGAGTTCACTGGGGCACCCATTTACTCTCTCTCTCTCTCTCCTTGCTAATAAACAACATAATAAAGTAAAATAACCAGCCAGGTGTGGTGGCGCACACCGTTAGTCCCTGCACTCTGGAGGCAGAGGTAGGAGGATCACCGTGAGTTCGAGGTCAGCCTGAGACTATATAGTGAATTCCAGGTCAGCCTGGGCTAGAGTGAGACCCTATCTTGAAAAACAAAACAACAACAACAAAAATAGAAAAAAAACGAAGTCCCACGACACCAGCATGGTCACCCTGTCACCTTTCAGCTGCTTCATGGAAAGCCCATGGAGCACTCTGATTTACCAACAGATGTGCTTGGATTCCGCATGGGGGCCGGGGGCAGACTAGGCATGTTGGCAGGAGGAAGTGATGGTGTCAGAGGCAGTGGGGTCACGAAGGGTCTGCAACAGGCAGCAACCATGACCAACGCTCATAGGGATCCTGCCTTCCTTTTCCCTTCATTAGGAGCTAGCCTCTGCCTTTCACGTTGGGGTTTCTGGGGCTCCCCAGATGGCACTGCACTCCGCAACCACGCCACCAGCTGGGCTCCAATTCAATTTTAGGAGCCCCTGAGGGGCAGTTCACAGTGAGCCTTTGAGAGCTGGGGAGGAGGAATGGGAGAAGCTGCCTCCTGTGTGTGTCAGATGTAGAAGCCAGGTACTGAGCAGGAAGAGCTGCTGTTCTGGACGACCCCTGAACTCCGTGTCTGGTCTCTTGACTGAGAAGAGTGACTTGTTCTTGTCAGCTGCCCCGTGCGTGGCGTCGCTGTAGTAACAGCTGCGCTGGCCTTGAATAATGATGACTGGATTGACCTGTGGACTGACCAAGGGGATGAAGGGGACAGCGTCCCTGCCTAGTGGACCTGGTGTGTGTGTGTGTGTGTGTGCATGCATGTGTGTTTATGTGAAATGATGGGCTCTGTGTGTGTTTATGGGAAGTGATGTGGGGTGTGTGTGTGTGTTTATGGGAAGTGATGTGGGGTGTATGTGTGTGTTTATGTGAAGTAATGTGGGATGTGTGCGTGTGTGCATGCGTGTGTGTTTATGTGAAGTGATGTGGTGTGTGTGTGTGTGTGTGTGTTTTTGGGAAGTGATGTGGGGTGTATGTGTGTGTTTATGTGAAGTGATGTGGTGTGTGTGTGTGTGTGTGTTTTTGGGAAGTGATGTGGGGTGTATGTGTGTGTTTATGTGAAGTAATGTGGGGTATGTGTGTGTGTGCATGCGTGTGTGTTTATGTGAAGTGATGTGGGGTGTGTGTGTGAAGTGATGTGATGTGTGTGTGATGTGGTGTGTATGTAAGTGTGTGTGGCGTGCTTGTGTATGTGATATGGTGTATGTGTGTGATGTGATGTGTATGTGCTATGTGTGTGAATGTGTGTGATGTGGTACATATGTATGTGAAGTGATGTGGTGTGCATGTGATGTGTGTGAGTGTGTGTGTTATGGTGTGTGTGTCATGTGTGTGTGTGAAGTGATGTGGTATGCATGATGTGATGTGACGTGGCGTGTATGTGATATGTATGTGAGTGTGTGTGATATGGTATTTGTGACGTGTTTGTGAGTGTGATGTATGTTTGTGAAGTGATGTTATATGTGTGTGTGATGTGGTATATGTGTGATGTTATGTGGTGTGTATGTGTGTGTGATGTAGTGTGTGTGAGAGAGATGTGTCGTGTGTGTGATTGATGTGACATGTGTACGATGTTGTGTGGTTTTATGTGTGTGTAACGTGATATATGTGTAATATGTGTGATGTGGTGTGTGTGTGATGTGATGTGTGTATGTGTGTAAGATGTGATGGGTGTGTATGTATATGACATGTGATGTGTGTGTGTGTGATGTGGTGTGCGTACGCAAAGGGGCCATCATTTTGCTCGAGACGGAAGCCCTTCAGACCCTTGCCACACCGACCAGGCGGCAGTCTCTTTGATTTGGGCTTTGAGAACGGGGCACGCAGACTGAGCCCCGGGGCGTCCAGAGCTGAGCTTTCTCAGGAAGAAGCAGTGAGGACGGCTCAGTGTGGGCATGGGATTCATCCCAACTCTTGCCCTGCAGCTGGCACGACACAGAAGCTACCCCTGTGCCACGGCTGATGCCCCCAGAACAACATGGGTGGGGGGCAGTATTCACAGGGGTGCCCTCTCCCCCGTAAGTCAAGGCAACCCTGTAGAATATTGCGAGTCCCGCTCGGAGGGGACAGAGGGGCGGGCAGGCATGATTGTCACACCGTGAGCGAGATCTCTTTATTGACTGCAGATCCCTGAAGTCAGCGCCCAAGCGGAAATCAATGTGCATCCCTGGCCTCACTGCCTCCAGGAGCCTATTTCCTGGCTGGTTGTGTGTGTTTGGCTCTGATTGTTTTTTTTTTTTTTTTTTTTTTTTTTTGTTGGTTTGATATAGCCATTTCACAATCCGCTTCCAACTCCGGATTACAGCTTTGGCCTGAACTGGAGCCTTTCTGACATCGCCTTGACGTGGGTGGTAGCAGAGCAAAGTGCATGTCGTGAGCCTGGCTGCCCCTCTCCCCAGGGCGGGGAGTTTTCTCTGTCTGGTTTTCTCCGGGGACTTTGGTTTGGAGGCCATTTGTAGTGAGCCTCCTGGGGACAAGAGGCTGACATCACAGGCAGCCTGAAGAGTCAAGGGACAGGCTGGGAAGTCCTGGCCTGGGTGGGGATGGGTGGGATATATCCTGACTACATGTCACCCACAGGGGAGAAGAAGGAGTCAGGTCGTGAGACTCCCTCTGCCTCACAGGGCTCTGAGGACAGTGACCATGTGGCGAGAGCTCCCTGGCTGAGTGGACCTGCGAGGGCCAGCGAGGCTCTGGACACTCAGACATCACCGTCTGTATGGACAACGGAGTGTGGCATGCAGAGGATGCTGGCATCGCCTAGTTTCAGCTCCACAGGTTTCAAATACTTCTCCTGGAATGCCCCCTGTTCCTCTGCCACCACCCCAAGCAAAACCCCTGAACAAAAACCAGGGAAATTCTAGAACAGGGAGAACTCCTGAGTGGCCATCACCATTCCCAGCACGGTCCCAGTTCTTAGCAGCCTCACCTGTTTCCAAAACAAGTGACTCTGAGGCACATTCTGTCTGTAAATAACGATCATGGGGCAGAAGAGGTAGATACCTCAGCACTTGGGGGACTTGCTTGCAAAGTCTGCCAGCAGCCTGGCTGGATGCCACAACCCCCACACAGAGCTATAAAAAGTGGTGCAGAGCCGGCCGTGGGGTGGCGCACACCTTTAATCCCAGCACTCGGGAGCCAGAGGTAGGAGGATTGCCGTGAGTTTGAGGCCACCCTGAGACTACAGAGTGAATTCCAGGTCAGCTTGGGTTAGAGTGAGACCCTCTCTCGAAAAACCAAAACAATAAAAAAATAAAAATAAAAAGTGGGCAAACACCTAGCACTCATTTGCAGTGGCACAACACCCTGGCATGCCTCCGTGCCACATGCAAATAAAGAAATCAAAAGCAAACAACAACAGCAACAAAACACGTCACAAACATCACACCTAAAAATCAGTTATTCTTCAGTATCTTCAAACACATTGTCAATATTCCCACCTCGCTGGTTTCTGCTTGTATATATTATTTTCTCATTTAAAAACAATAGTTTTGGGGCTGGGGAGAGGGCTCAGTAGTTGAAGATGCTTGCTGGCAAAGCCTGCCAGGCAAGGGTTAGTTTCCTTGTATTCATGTAAAGTGATGCATGGGTACAGCAAGAGACTCTAGTGCACTTATACACACACACACAAAATAAATAGCTGGGCATGGTGGTGGCATGCCTTTAATCCCAGCACTCAGGAGGCAGAGGTAGGAGGATCACTTTGAGTTGGAGGCCAGTCTGGGAATAAAGAGTGAGTCCCAGGTCAGCCCTGGGCTAGAGTGAGACCCTACCTTGACAAAAACGAAAACAAAACAACAACAACAAAATCAATATGTGGAAATTTAAAAATACATAATAGCCCTGTTGAGATCTGTTTCGCACAACACACCCATTTAGAGGATACACTGATGATGTTTTAGCTGCTCACAGATTTGAGTGACAATGACAATCCTCTGACACAGAACGCTGTGGCCATCCAAAGAGAAGACAGTAGCAGTCATGGCTGGCAGTCCTTGACCCCAGTCCTCACTGCTGGAGAAGCGGCTGGCTCTCTCTGTCCATGAACTTGACCTTCGGATCCAGTCTGTCCTCATTCTCAGGGTCCAGTGAGGTTCATATCCTGCTCAGGCAAAAGACCCCTTAAGCTCTCAACCCTCCAGGCTACTGGTCTGTCTTGTGGTCTGTCTTGCACTTAATATATGTATATATTTATGTATATATATAAATTTATTTATTTGAGAAAGAGAGACAGAGAGGGAAAGGGAAAACGGGTGCACCAGGGTCTTTTACCACTGCCAACAGACTCCAGATGCGTGCACTGCTTTAAAATTTTTTTTGTTTATTTTTATTTATTTATTTGAGAGTGAAAGACAGAGAGAGAAAGAGGGAGAGAGAGAGAGAGAGAGAGAAAGTGAGAGAGAGAGAATGGGCGCATCAGGGCCTCCAGCCTTTGCAAAAGAACTCCAGATGTGTGTGCCCCTTGTGCATCTGGCTTACATGGGTCCTGGGGAATCAAACTGGGGTCCTTTGGCTTTGTGGGCAAGCACTTAACCGCTAAGCCATCTCTCCAGCCCCTTTTTAATTTTTTTTTTGTTTATTTTTATTTATTGCATGCACTGCTTTGTGCACCTGGTTTTATGTGGGTGCTGGGGAATTGAACTTGGCCTGGCAAACAAATGCCTTTAATGGCTAAGCCATCTCCCCAGAACTGCCTTGCTTTTTTTTTTTTTGTTTGTTTGTTTTTTGAGATAGGGCTACAGGGCTGCATATATCTGTGTTTGTTTGTTTGTTTTGCGAGGTAGGGTCTCACTCTAGCCCAGGCTGACCTGGAATTCACTATGTAGTCTTAGGGTGTCCTCGAACTCACGGTGATCCTCCTACCACTGCCTCCTGAGTGCTGGGATTAAAGGTGTGCATCACCACACCCTGCTTTTTAAAAATAATTATTTATTTATTTGACAGAGAAAGAGAGAGAGAGAGAGAGAGAAAATGAGTGTGTCAAGGCCTCCAGCCACCACAAATGAACTCCAGATGTGTGCACTCCCTTATGCATCCGGCTAATGTGGGTGCTGGGGGAATCAAATCTGGGTCCTTTGGCTTTGCAGGCAAATGCCTTAACAACCAAGCCATCCCTCCAGCCAGACACGGCTCTTTTTTTGTTTTTAAAAAATTATTTATTTATTTGAGAGGAAGAGAGAGACAGAGAGAGAATGGGCCTCTAGCCATAGCAAACCGTGTACATCTGGCTTTTCTTGAGTGCTGGTGAATCGAACTTGGGTCCTTTGGCTTTGCAGGCAAACACCTTCATCGCTAAGCCATCTCTCCAGCCCTGTACTGCATTTTTTATGTGCTCTCTTGTTACCGTGGCTGAAAAGGGAGCTCGCACAATCCAATCTTGGCTGCTTCTCCCCGCCTGGTGCTAGTTAACTGGCTCCTCTGTCCTCTGGCTCTCAGGTCTGGAAATCTTGTGGAGGGGCCAGGGGAGTTTGTGTCAGTGTTGGCAGGATGGCTCCTCCAACCTGGTCATACTTCCCTCTCACGTCCTGTTCTCAGGCTGGCTTCTTATTATGCGATCAATGCACTAAAAAGTGGTGGGATCTGACTTCTCCCAAATTCTCATCTGCCGACCGAAGTAGTTTTGTGGAGCTGGATCTCATGGTCAACGCTTTGATGATACTGCAGACACAAGGGTGGATGATGGCCAGTCATCAATGACCCTGACTTCGCAGAATCCACCGGAGTGGGAGGCCAGAGATTAGAGACTTAGTACCTCCCGCCACACACACACCTTGACTTGAACACGTTCCACAGGTGTTTTTTTTTTTTTTTTTTTTGCATGTGTGTGGTATGTGTAGTGGCGTGTGTGTGGTGTATGGTGTCTAAGCCAAAATGCACATGCCCCTTGCACATGTCTGCAGAGGCTGGAGTCCGTCCTCAATTGTTCAGCTGCTTGTTTCCATGAGTCTCTTCCTGATTCTAGAGCTTTCTGATCTTTACAAGCCTCGGGGCTCTGCAGCCCACAGGACCGAGGCGGCAGGCTGGTATGGCTTGCTGTTTATAATGGGGTGGTGGGGCATCAAGCTCCCATGGCCACAGTCCCCCTCAGACCCTCATGCTTGTTGTTCAGTTTTTTAAAAAAAGACTTTATTTTTTTTAAAAAATTTTATTTTTATTTATTTGAGAACGACAGACACAGAGAGAAAGACAGATAGAGGGAGAGAGAGAGAATGGGCGCGCCAGGGCTTCCAGCCTCTGCAAATGAACTCCAGACGCGTGCGCCCCCTTGTGCATCTGGCTAATGTGGGACCTGGGGAATCAAGCCTCGAACCGGGGTCCTTAGGCTTCACAGGCAAGTGCTTAACCACTAAGCCATCTCTCCAGCCCTAAAAAACTTTATTATTAATTATTTTATTTAAAATTATTATTTATTTATTTATTTATTTGAGAGAGAGAAAGAGAGATAATGGCTTATGTGGATCTTGGGGAATCGAACCTGGGTCCTTTGGCTTTGCAGGCAAGTACCTGAACTGCTAAGCCATTTCTTCCAGCCCCAGGAAGCACTCTTAACTACCAAACCACGTCTCCTGGGCATGGTCCTCAAGTTTCTGATCTGTCATAGTTATTGCTGCCTCACTTTGGGCCACTGGGAGCCTTGCCAGGTTGTCTCCTTCTGTCTGGGCCTCTTGGGGTCCTGATGACATCTACTTTCCAGAACACAAGGCTCTAGGCTCATCCTGAATACTTCCTACCCCAGATCTCGGGCTGGCCCTTCCACCTCCCATGAGTCCTGTCTGCTTCTCCAGACTGGCAGCATTTATAACGCGGAACTCAGGAGCCATGTGGAGGTGTGGCCAGCTCTTCATCCTATCCTCACGGTGAGTTTTCCCTTTGCGCTGTGAGGCTGTCCTGTGTTGTAGAGAACTTGCAGGAATATCTGCTAAGCACGGGGGAATCTTTACCCTAGAATTTGGGACAAGGCCAATATGAGCCACTGCAGCTGAAGTTGGCTGCCTGGGGGCTCCCCTACACTCTGGGCCCCCAGGTTCCTGCTGTCTCCTTCATTATCCTCAGCCCTTGTCATTCTTGCTCCCCTAGCCAGCATCTTGAGGGGCTCTGGGATAAAGGGTATATTTTCTTCCTCCCTCCCTCCCTCCCTCCCTCCCTCCCTCCCTCTCTCTCTCTCTCTCTTTCTTTTTTCCTGAGGTACTCTAGTCCAGGCTGACCTGGAATTCACTATGTAGTCTCAGGCTGGCCTCAAACTCATGATTATCCTTCTATCTCTGCCTCACAGTGCTGGGATCAAAGGTGTGTGTCACTATGCCTGGCTAAGGGTACATTTTCTTTTCTTTTTTAAAAAATATTTATTATTTATTTATGTATTTGAGAGAGACAGATTCAGACAGAGGGAAAGAGAAGGAGAGAGAGAGAGAGAGAGAGAGAGAGAGAGAGAGAGAATGGGCGTACCAGAGCATCAAGCTATTGCAAATGAACTCCAGATGCATGCGTCATCTTGCGCATCTGGCTTACGTGGGTCCTGGGGAATCGAACCTAGGTTCTTTGGCTTTGCAGGCAAGTGCCATAACCACTAAGCCATCTCTCCAGCCCAAGGGTACGTTTTCTGCAAGCAAAGCTATGCCCCTGGACAGTCCTAAGGACAGCATGGCTGGCTGGCCGAGATTCAGTCAGCAGAGGAAGGCGGATCTGCCACTGACCTCTCAACATTGCCAGAAGTTGGGGATAGTACCCCCATAAGATAGGACACCCCAGTCTCTTCTGAAAAGTCACACTGCAACACTTCCACTGAAGTGGAGAGCTGGTTGGCTCCATGCATTGCCTGTTGGACTGCCCCCTCAGACCAGGATGGGGGTTCACTCAGGGCGCACATAGTGGGCTCACTGTGGCTTGCCTTCCTTCTATGCTCTGTCGAGGCCCCTTCATTTTTTATTTTTTAACAGCAATGTTCCCGGGAACAGCGAGCTTTCTTTTATGAACCAATTGATTTTATGGTGCTCAGAAATGTTTCTCCCAAGCCCCTCATTGGAGAAGTATTCTTCAGTATGTCTGCCAGCAAGTCGACATAAAAAAAAAAAGAAAAGGAAAGGAAAGAGTTCACTCGACCACTTTTCCACGGTTTAATCCATTGCCCTGTTTCTGAGGACTCAGGAAGAGGCAGCCAACGACAGGCATCCCAGGGCACCATGGGGACGGCTCTGATCACAGTGCAGCCGGATGCCAAGCCTGAGACAAGCCATCATGCTCCTTGCCAGGAAGGCTCCACAGCCAGTCCTCAGGGTCCACATGCACAGAATTTCTTTCTGGCTCCCACCGATGTTTACTGAAGCCCCAAGCCAGCCTAGAAGGTGGTGGGCTCTTAGCAGACACGTCTGAAGGAAGGCGTGAGCACATTCATTGGCTCTCAGTCACCCCCACCCAGATACAACTCTGCACCAGCATGCAGTTGACTATGCATCAGTTAACTGTTCTTATCGTTGTGACAGAATGCAACTTATGGGGTGAAGAGTTTATTTTGGCTCATCACAATTTGAAGGTACAGTCCAGTAAGGTGGGAGAGGTGTGGTGGTGGTAGAAACATGAAGTGGCTGGTCACATTGCCCTATAGTGAGAAAGCACAAAAAATGCTGGCCCTCAGGTAGCTTCCATTTTGTTTTCAAGGTAGGGTCTCACTCTAGCTCAGGCTGACCTGGAATTCACTATGGAGTCTCAGGGTGGCCTCGAACTCACGGCGATCCTCCTACCTCTGCCTCCTCAGTGCTGAGATTAAAGGCGTATGCCACCATGCCTGACATTAGCTTCCATTTTTTTTTCCCAAGGTAGTATCTCACTCTAACTCAGGCTGACCTGGAATTCAGTATGGAGTCTCAGGGTGGCCTCAAACTTAAGGTGATCTTCCTACCTCTGCCTCCTCAGTGCTGGGATTAAAGGCATGTGCCACCATGTCTGACATTAGCTTCCTCTTTTTTTTTTTTTTTGTTTGTTTGTTTTTGATTTTGTTTTTCCGAGCTAGGGTCTCTCTCTAGCTCAGGCTGACCTGGAATTCACTATGCTGTCTCAGGCTGGTCTCAAACTCACAGCAATCCTCCTACCTCTGCCTCCCGAGTGCTGGGATTAAAAGCGTGTGCCACCACGCCTCACTAGCTTTCTCCTTCTTATTCAGTCCAGGACGCCAGCCTATGGGATGACACTGTCCACTGTTAGGGCGGGTCTTCCTATATCAATTAATCCACTCTAGCAACTGCCTCACAGCCATGCCCGGAGATCTGTCTCCTGGGTGATTCTACATCCTGTCAAATTGATACCATTAACTGTCACAGAGAGCCCCAGTCAGGCCCCATAGGCTCCACGGAATGAGGCATCCATGGCTCCAAGGATGACCTGCAGCTGAGGGCCCATTGCTGCCCCAGCAGTTCCTCCAGCATTGCACAGATCCCTGTGGCCACATGGGCCATATGACCTTGGGCTCCTGGCCCCAGGTGACCAGAGTTTCGGTGGGCTGTGGCTCTGGACACAACTTCAGCCTCTCTTACGACTTCCTCAGCTGTAACATGGGCTTCATGTGAGCCCTCTGGAGACGTGCCTTCCCCAGAAGACACTCCCATGGGGCTGGACACACAACACCTTCTGCTCCCTATAGAAACAGTGGCTTAATTACAGAAAACACAGACAGCATTTTCCTATGGTTATTTCTCATCGTGCATCAAACTAGTCTATCCCTGATTGTGTTGTGTTCGATAAGCAAGCACATTTGTCTCATTAGAATGCAAAATTGACTTAGTTTTTAATAAATGGTAAAATGGCACATATATCAAAGCATTTAAAAAGTAAATAAAGCCAGGCGTGGTGGCACACGCCTTTAATCCCAGCCCTTGGGAGGCAGAGGTAGGGGGATCACCATGAGTTTGAGGCCACCCTGAGACTCCATAGTGAATTCCAGGTCAGCCTGAGATAGAGTGAGATCCTACCTAGAAAAAAAAAAAAAGTAAATAAGTTTATATTTCGTTATCAGTATATTTTGGTTTTATATACCTATGTATTTTCACTTTGTCCCTGGTGTTGTCACGTGAAAACTTCTCTGGTGCAAAGGTGGCACAAGTGGAGGAATTTAGGAAGCTGTGCGCTGAGGTGAGGATGTATTTGAAGGCAAATGTATGTCCTCCATAGATTTAGGGCTTTTAAAAAAAATTTTGGGGTTTTGAGGTTGGGTCTCCCTCTAGGCCAGGCTGGCCTGGAATTCTCTATGCACTCTCAGGCTGCTTTGAACTCATAGCAAGCCTCCTACTTCAGCCTCCCAAATGCTGGAATTAAAAGCGTGCAGCTTGCCGGGTGTGGTGGTGCACGCCTTTAATCCCAGCACTCGGGAGGCGGAGGTAGGAGGATCGCCGTGAGTTCGAGGTCACCCTGAGACTACATAGTGAATTCCAGGTCAGCCTGAGCTAGAACGAGACTCTACCTCGAAAAACAACAACAAAAAAAAGCATGCACCACCATCCCTGGGAGAGAGGGGAAGGGGAGAATAGGTGCAAAAGGGCCTCTAACCACTGCAAATGAACTCCAGATACATGCACCACCTTGTACATCTGGCTTTACTGGGGAATCAAACTTGGGTCATTAGGCTTTATGGGCAAGTAAGTGCCTTAACCTCTGAGCCATCTCTCCAGGCCAACTTAGTTTTTTTTTTTTTTTTTTCCCCAAGATAGGGTCTCACTCTAGCTTGGGCTGACCTGGAATTCACTATGGAGTCTCAGGTGGCCTCAAACTCATGGCGATCCTCCTACCTCTGCCTCCCGAGTGCTGGGATTCAAGGCGTGCACCACCATGACCAGCTAATTTAGGTGTTTTTGATTAAGGTCTTTGCTTCTCCAGCAGGCACAGTCCTGGAGGAGGCGTGTAGCTGGTGCAGATCTTCATTCCAGCCCTACTAGGTGCACGGAGAACCTTTTGGAGCTCTGGCTGTGTGTGCTCATGGCTACTGGCGGTCGTTTCTCTTCTCTGTGGACGCTGAAGGGAGCCAGCTTCCTCCATCACCGATGGTGCATCGCCTGTATTCTGTAAGCCTTTCCTCTCACAAGTTGCTTTGGCCAGATGTTTGTCCTAGCAATGAAAAGGTAAACTGTTCCAGGTACCTTCTTGGCCACCACCACGGCCACCAGTGTGGCTGAGCTATGTGTCCAAGGTAACTCCTGAGTCTGGGAGCCAGTCAGGTACAGAGTGCCCGCTTGCTCATCCCTCCCTCGGCAGAGCAGGGTCAAGTGCCTGTCTGCTTTCTCCAGTCCACCTTGCCAAAGGCTGCCGGATGGAGCTCAACTCAGGCCCAGATTCAGCGGCTCCCAGAAGGCATGCTTCACAGTGACTCTTCCAAGTCGCTGAGCTGGAGGCAGGTTTCACGTGACCAAAGCCCCACTTCTTTGTCTTTTCAAATTGCATATTTGTATCTTTCTCTTATACAACCAGGGAGCCTAAGAGCAAAAAGGTCACCATCGCCGCGTGTGGTCATCTCACTTAACAGAAACACTTCTCAGAAGTCGTGTCCCACATGGTTCTGATGGCTGGCGTGGGCTGAGGGCTTTCTGGTTTTCCAGTGCCATGCAAATGCTGGGTGCATACATTGCAGGACACCTCTGTGTCTGCTATTCATTCTTGTTAGTTCTCAGAGCTCGGAGCCCTGGCCTAATGTCAGAGACCTCAAGTATGGGATAGACCAGCTTTACAGAAACAGAGGAAAGATGGTTAACTGGTGAGCTCATTTCTGTAGCTGTGCTGCGGGCATAAAAAGGAGCATCTACAATCGGGGCTGCGTAGCTCTGTATGTTTGCCTATGGAACCCCGTGCGCTTGCCTGTGGTGGCCAGAGGACTTCAGGCGTCTTCCTTCATCCCTCCCCTGCCTGTTTTCTCCTTGTGACGGAGTCTCTTACTGATTCCGGAGCTCGCCATTACCAGCGATTCTCTGGTCTCCGCTCCCCATGAGACTAGGTTCACGGACAAGCTTGGTGTGGCGGTTTGAACAAATGGCCCTCTAGACTCTGTCTGGAGTCTTGAGTCACCCATGGGCAAAGCACTGCTGGGGAAGAGAAGGTGTCCCTGGGGGATGGATCTTGGAGCCCAGCCCTAAGGCGTGCGGAGAGCAGTTTTTGGAGCTGCGATGGCTCGTGCGTCCTCATATCGGTGTGGGCTTGCTGCGGTGGTTGCTCTCTGTTTGGATCTGTGGAAGTGAATCGCTTCTTCCACCATTGATAGAGCTGTGCCTAGATTTTGTAAGCCTTAAATAAACCCCTTCCTCCTGGAAGCTAGGTCTGGTTCGACCCTTGTGCCAGCAACTAGTAGCTGACTATAACACATGGTCATGCTCAGCAGTTGGCATGCTTTTGGGGATTTGAACTTGGGTGGACTTGGGCTCCCTTAGGCTTGAGCAGGAAGCACACTTAACTGTTGAGCCATGTCCTCAGCTCCTCATTGGATTTTTTTTTTTTCTTTTTTGGTTTTTGAGGTAGGGTCTCACTCTGGCCCAGGCTGACCTGGAATTCACTATGTAGTCTCAGGGTGGCCTCAAACTCACAGTGATCCTCCTACCTCTGCCTCCCGAGTGCTGGGATTAAAGGCGTGTGCCACCACTCCCTGATGGATTTTTTTTTTTAATGCAGTTCACAGTTTAAAATCAAACAGTCTAACACAAGGTAACATAAAGATACACCAATTACCTTACGTGCTGAGGATGGATGATAGGAAAATGCCAAGAATCTTTGTTTTCGCCAGGCGTGGTGGTACACACCTTTAATCCCAGCACTCAAGAGGCAAAGGTAGGAGGATTGCCATGAGTTCAAGGCCACCCTGAGACTGCATAGTGAATTCCAGGTCGACCTGGGCAATAGCGAGACCCTTCCTTGGAAAAGAAAAGCAAGCGAATGAACAAACAAATCTTTGTCTTCTGTTTGGATATGTACAGTAAAAACATGGCAATAAGTAACATACCATAATCTTACATTGGAGCAGGGTGTATAATCAACACTCACTGGTGCTGTGCAGGGTGATGGCGCACAAGCTAGGTGTTCACAACCAAGTCTGCAGTCACATGACCCAACCTGGGTGAGTGCTGCCAGAAACTCCTCACACTCATCGTGATTGTGAAATGATTTCTGGCTACTGTGTATTTAGAAACTTAAAAAAATGTTTCATAAAATTTTTATTTATTTATTTATGAGAGAGAGAGATAGTGGGTGCCAGAGCCTTCAACCACTGCACATGAACTCCAAATGCATGTGCCACCTTGAGCATTTAATTTAAATTTATTTACTTGAGAACAAGACATTGAGAAAGAGAGAATGGTGCACCAGGGCCTCTAGCTATTGCAAATGAACTCCATGTGCCACCTTGTGCATCTGGCTTACGTGGGACTTGGAGAATCAAACCAAGGTCTTTTGGCTTTGCAGGCAAGCGCCTTAACTGCTAAGCCAAGGAGCGAAGGAGTTCTCTTCTCTTTTTGTATGTAAGTGTGTGCGTGTGTGTATATGTTCTCATGGGTGTGGGCACATGGATAGGTGCAGGCACAATCCTTCTGCACTTTACAAACAATTCTATTTATTTACTTATTTGAGAGAGAGAGAGGGAGGGAGGGAGAGAATAAAGCAGATAAAGAGAATAGGCCCATCAGGGCCTCTTGCCCCTACAGAAGAACTCCAGATGTATGTACCACCTTGTGCATCTGGCTTTACATGGGTACTGGGGAATCGAACCTTGGTCCTTGTGTTTTGCAGGCAAGTGCCTTAACTGCTGAGCCATCTCTCCAGGCCCTCCATCTTAGTTGTTGGATACAGGATCACTCTCTGAACCTAGAGCTCACCAATTCAGCTACATTAGCTAGCCCGAAAGCCCTGGGGATCCTCTGTCTTCTTCCCAGTGCTGGGAATATAGGCACCATGCCTATAGTTTATATAGGTGCTAGGATTCCCGGTTCAGCTCCACACACTTGTGCAGCGTTATTGAAAGAGCCACCTGCCCAGCCCATGGGCTAGCTCTCTTCTCGCCCTAATCTCTGTGTTCTGGAAGAGCAGCGGCCCTCTTGCTCAGGTTCTGTGATTTTCCCACCCATCTGGATCCAGACAGCTGGCCTCAGAGGCTGAGGGCCAAACTTAGGGGCAGAGAGAGTCATGGGCAGTGCATCTTTTGGAGGCCAGCCTCACAGAGGGGACCAATGATGACTCTGAAGGAGTTGTGCACTTGGAGGAGGGGACGTTGTCTCCTGTTCTCTCTCTGTCTCTTCCAATCTCATACTTCAAGAAGCCCTTTGCTCAGATCCTGGAGAGATGTTATTAAATTGTCTCCTTGGAGGAAAGGGTTTTCGCTTTGCTGGATCGCAGGAGTACTGGGCTTCCAAAGCGACGCTCTACTCTGGAGTGATTCAATTATGTGATGGGATATTAAGAGATGACCTGTTCAGTCAGGGCAGCTTGTGTCACCTATATTAAGAGCCATTGTGGGGACAAGCCCATCACACCTTGCCTGGTCACCTGCAGGGACCTGTGGGCTCCCCTCATGGGCTCTGGGAGTCTGGCCATGGGGGTCTGTCCACGTCCACACGGCCCAGGTCTTAGTTGCTTTCACGGACTGGGACTCATTTTACCCCTCTTTCCCTAGGAAGATTATTTACGGCAGGCTTTTGTTCCTCTCCCTTCTATTCCTCCAAAGGCAATGAAAAGCAATTCTGAAAGCACAGCAGAAAATCAGTTTTTAATCAAGAAGAAAACAATCTGTAGGAAATAGAGATGTGCCCGCCGTTTCGCCCGCCGAAATTCCCGCAGCCGTTGAAGCGTGCCGCCAGCCCGCCACTGAGGCCCGGCCCTCTTCCCCCAGCACCTCTGGCCAAGGCCCTGGAGGGTGCTGGTGAGGACCCCTCTGAACTCTGGTGGGGGCAGGAGGCAGGCACCCTGCTGCCCCAAGCTGGGTGGGGGGTGAGGTTTCTTGATCTGTAGCGAGTGTCACCTTTGCTTGAGAACTTATGTTATAGGGCACTCACTGATGCACAAATGTCACTGACCTGACCTGGCTCTTTAAAAATTTTATTTATTTATTTAATCTTTTTGTTTTGTTTTGTTTTCTTTTGATTTTTTTTTTTTTTCCCAAGGTAGGGTCTCACTCTAGCCCAGGCTGACTTGGAATTCACTATGTAGTCTCAGGGTGGCCTTGAACTCACAGAGATCCTCCTATCTCTGCCTCCTGAGTGCTGGAATTAAAGGCGTGCGCCACCACGCCCAGCGTTATTTAATTTTTTTTTTTTTTTGACTTAAGCTATCACTCTAGCTCAGGCTGACATGGAATTCACTATGTAGTCTCAGGGTGGCCTTGAACTCACAGCAATCTTCCTACTTCTGCCTTCTGAGTGCTGGGATTAAAGACGTGCACTATCACGCCTGGCAAGTTCCATAGATTCTTAGCAGAGAGAGACATCACCCAGACAGCCAGCAAACATGCACAGCCAGAGCTCAAACTAGTTCTTTACACACTTTGGGGCAGGAATACAGGATCTGCCCCTAGTGATGCCTCCTCCCGAGCAAGGCTCTGCCAAGTTGCAAGCCTAATCTTCTTTTTTAAAATATTTTTTTATTTTTATTTGAGTGTGCGTGTTGGGGGGGAGGGGGAAAGATAGAGAAAATAGGCATACCAGGGCCCCTGGCCCCTGCAAATGAACTCCAGATGCATACATCACCTTGAGCATCTGGCTTATGTGGCTCCTGGAGAATTGAACCTGGGTCCTTTGGCTTTGCAGGAAAGTGCTTTAACCACTAAACCATCTCTTCATCCTGCAAGCTCAATCTTAATAATAATAATAATAAGAAGAAAGGTCTCTGAGGCTATGGAGACAAACATTCTCATTCAAAACCACCACAGTGGGTTGGCAGTGATCGATCACATGTCTCCAGCAGCTCCAGGCTGCAGAACTGAGTTGCCCACACTCCAGGACATGGGCAGGGCCTCAATACTGACCTGACCCATGGCATAAACAGATTCACGTGTCCTGGGTGCACTGGCCCCTGCTGTCCTGGGCGCCCTGCTGGGAGAGGTGGACACTTAGCACCTGGGTGTGCTGAAGACCTCTCCAAATGTCCAACTCTGGGGAGTTGGAGAACCAAAGAATAAAATGCACAGATGAGTTTAGGGACATGCTGATCACCCCCCTGACCTCCAGGATCAAGTAACCCAGTCTTTGTGCCCTGCCTGGGGACCACAGCCAGCTAGCAAGAAGCTGTGCTCCCTGAATGCAGTGTGACCCTATGTTGTAGTGGAGCTGGAATTTTGGGGCTCCTCTCCAATGTACCAGTATATGCCAATGCACCCATATGACATAGGTATTGGGGTTCATCTGCCAATGCACTAATATGCACAAATGCATTAATAATTTTGGGGGTATCCCCAAATTCTTGTCATATGAAATCAAAGCATTGAAATCCACAGACTGGAGGGTAAAGTTTAGAAAGACTTCATTAGATGAGATGGCTTAACGGTTAAGGCATCCGAAACCTAAGGACCCCAGTTGCATTCCCCAGGACCCACGTAAACCGGATGCACAAGGTGGTGCGTGCATCTGGAGTTCGTTTGCTGTGGCTGGAGACCCTGCCAGGCCTATTGTCTCTCTCTCTATCTGCCTCTTCTCCTCCCTCTCTTTCTCTATCTCTCTCCACTCCCGTCAAATAACTAAATAAATTAATTTAATAAAATATTAAAAAGGAAATACTTCATTAGAGTAAGAGAAGGAAATTATAAAGAGCTCCTGCCCATGAGGGGGTAAAGCTCAGGCTCAGAGTACAAAGAACTCTGGTCTAAAAAAAGCCAGGAGAGGGCTGGAGAGATGGCTTAGTGGTTAAGCACTTGCCTGTGAAGCCTGAGGACCCCAGTTCGAGGCTCCATTCCCCAGGACTCATGTTAGCCAGATGCACAAGGGGGTGCACGTGTCTGGAGTTTGATTGCAGTGGTTGGAGGCCCTGGTGTGCCCATTCTCTCTCTCTCTGCCTCTTTCTCTCTCTGTCTGTTGCTCTCAAATAAATAAAAATAAACAAAAAAATTTTTTTTTTTAAAAAGAAAAGCCAGGAGAGGGCTAAGCCCAGATTGGAGTCTCTCTCTCTCTCTCTCTCTTTTTCTTTTTTGGTCTTTTAAGGTAGGGTCTCACTCTAGCCCAAGCTGACCTGGAATTCACTGTATCGTCTCAGGGTGGCCTCGAACTCACGGTGATCCTTCTACCTCTGCCTCCCGAGTGTTGGGATTAAAGGCGTGTGCCACCACGCCCGGGTTTGGAATCTTAATTCTAGGAAAGGGGAACTCCTTCCTAGGAGGGGCAGTGGTTGTTCATTTGTTATGGAAAAAACAGATCTTTCTCTGAGCCTTAGCAAAGTGAAGACTCGAAGGGCAGGCTCAAGAACACCCCCTGCTTTGACTTTCAGGGGCCCAGTCACCCTAAAGTGCCTCAGTGATTTCCTCCACACAAGCGAATGTCAGAAAGTAGCCCACAGGGCATGCACCCTGCTTGTCTTGAAGCTTTCCAGTGTCGTGTAACTGTATTTACAGAGCACACACATGACTTACAAATGCATTACGGGATAATTAACTTAAGGCTCTTAACAAAGCCATTCTCACCGTGTTTTGTGGTGTCCCCCCACTCCGAGTGCAGTGAAAGGACTCTTACTTCCCCTGCAGAGCTCTGCTGGACCTCGTTGTGGAAATGGTGTCCTTTGCTAAGGGCTCCAGGAGCAGGGCTTCGAGGCTGGGAGGCTCTGCCGCAAGCCACCTAACTGTGGCTTCTGAGCAGCCCTGGGGCTCTTGTGTCACTGGGGTGTTTCCCCTTTTCTGACATACTCCTGGGGTGGACACCCACCCTTCCCACAGCGGAGCCCCTGACCCACAGAGGAGAGCTGAGGGTGTGGGAAGAATACCCGCATTCACTCATCAAGCCTGGTTTTCTGCTGCCTGTCCAGAGGCCCGTAGATGTGGCAGCCATGGTCACCTTTCTCTCTCTCCCGCTTCCTATCCAGACTCCCCTTGCTAGTCCTCCTGGTCTTTGCCTCCCTCCCCTCCCCTCCTCCCCCCCCCCACCCAGCCCCTCTCGTGCTGTTAGCTCCCTAGGGTGCATCTTTATTACTTTTCATCTCCCAGCCTTCTTGTTTGATCTCCTTCAGTGGACAGCTCCTGGGAGGTAATTCAGTTTCGTGTGATGACAACGACCATAACTTTTCTTTTCTTTTTTTTTTTTTTTAAATATACAATGCTCATTTTAGAAAATACTGGACGTATCAAAGTAACATTAGAAATTGTTCATAATCCTCCTACTCAGAGATACTTGCTGACAAGGTATTTGCCTTTCTTTCCTGAATTTGCTCCAACCACTCACTATGAAATGCACTGTTCTTGCCTCCTGGTGGTCTGTTGTGAGGATCAGTAAGCTTCTAGAAAGGGTCGCCTTGGCCTTGGAAACCCTGATTCTCCTGCTGTAGTGGGAAAACAAGCAGGGTCCCGTGTCAATGGATCTGTGTGGCATGGGGGAGACTTTCCTTACGAACACGTAAGCGCAGCGGTGCATCATGTATGGATAAAACTTTGTTGATAAACATATCAGCAGATCTATATGGCGTGTGTGGATAAAACTTTATTGATAAACATGTAAGCAGATCTGTGTGGCGTGTATGGATAAAACTTTATTGATAAACATGTAAGCAGATCTGTGTGGCGTGTGTGGATAAAACTTTATTGATAAACATGTAAGCAGATCTGTGTGGCGTGTGTGGATAAAACTTTATTGATAAACATGTAAGCAGGTCTGTGTGGCATGTGTGGATAAAACTTTATTGATAAACATGTAAGCAGATCTGTGTGGCGTGTGTGGATAAAACTTTATTGATAAACATGTAAGCAGATCTGTGTGGCGTGTATGGATAAAACTTGATTGATAAGCATGTAAGCAGGTCTGTGTGGCGTGTGTGGATAAAACTTTATTGATAAACATGTAAGCAGATCTGTGTGGCACGTGTGGATAAAACTTTATTGATAACCATATAAGCAGGTCTGTGTGGCTTGTGTGGCTAAAGCTTTGTTCACAAATATGAAAAGAGGTCTGCATTGTGTGTGAAGAGAAACCTGGATTTACACATGCAGGCAGGTTAGTGTGGCGTGTGGGGATGAAATCTGGCTTGCAGACACATGAGATTAGGTGGTGGCGTACATAGATGTAGTAAGCCAAAACCTATGGCAGTCACCAGTCACCTTCTTGTTGCAGGCACAAAGAACCTGGCCAAAAGCAGCTTGTGGGAGGGAAGGGTCTATTTTGGCTTATAGGCTTGAGGGGAAACTCTGCAATGGCAGGGGAAAATGTGGCATGAGCAGAGGGTGGACATCACCTCCTGGCCCACATCAAGTGGACAATAGCAGCAGGAGAGTGTGTCAACACTATCAAGGGGAAGCTGGCTATAACGCCCATAAACCAACCCCCAATAACATGCCTTCTCCAGCAAGGTTCCAATTCCAAATCGCCATCAGCTAGGAAGCAAGCATTCAAAACACGTGAGGTTAGGGGGGACATCAAATTCAACCCCTACACCTTCCTTATAACTAACATGTAGGATTATGGGTTGGTGTGGGCCCATGAAAGCTTATTTGCCATCCCCAGCGAAGTGGATCTGCATGGTGTGTGCGATCCACCTTTACCCACGAAACCAGCTGACGGTCAATTTATTCATCAGCTATTTGAAAGGGAAACGTGGTCTTCAACTGAAATCTCTGAAACCTAGGTGCATCTGAGGCATGCGAGCAGAGAGAAAGACACTGGGTAGTTTTCTTTTCTCTCTTCCTTCTGCAATCTTTTTAATTTTTATTTATTTATTTTGTTTGTTTTTAGAGGCACGGTTTCACTCTAGTCCAGGCTAACCTGCAATTCACTGTGTAGTCTCAGGCTGGCCTTGAACTCATGGTGATCCTCCTACCTCCGCCTCCCGAGTGCTGGGATTAAAGGCGTGCGCCACCACGCCCGGCGAAGCAGGCTATTTGTGAAATAGACTTGTCCAGGGTCGCTCCTGTGAATGCCACGCTGGACTCTGAGGAGCCAGTGACACAGGGACAAGGGACCTATTAAGCTGAGCGAGAAGGAGTGCTCTGCAGGGGGTCCACAGGAGGGCAGTTCCTTTAGCACGCGAGGTGTCCTCGCCTCAGGCATGGAGCCCATCCCGTACCCTTCAGGCCACGGTATGCAGACACCTGGCAGGTGAAAGACTTTCTTTTCTTAAAAAAAATTATTTAAGAGAGAGAGAGAGAGAGAGAGAGAGAGAGAGAGAGAATGAGCACACCTGGGCCTTCAGCTGCTGCAAATGAACTCAGAAGCATGTGCCACCTTCTACATCTGGCTTATGTGGGTCCTGGAGACTTGAACCTGGCTTTGTAGTCAAGTGCTGTAATTGCTAAACCATCCGTCTAGCCTTGTTTTCTTTTATTTATTTATTTATTTATTTTTTTAATTATTTATTTATTTATTTGAGAGCGACAGACACAGAGAGAAAGACAGATAGAGGGAGAGAGAGAGAATGGGCGCGCCAGGGCTTCCAGCCCCTGCAAACGAACTCCAGACGCGTGCTCCCCCTTGTGCATCTGGCTAACGTGGGACCTGGGAATCCGAGCCTCGAACCGGGGTCCTTAGGCTTCACAGGCAAGTGCTTAACCGCTAAGCCATCTCTCCAGCCCCTAGCCTTGTTTTCTTTTTGATATTTTATTTCTATTTATTTGAGAGGGAAAGATAGATAGATAGATAGATAGATAGATAGATAGATAGATAGATAGATAGATAGAGAGAATGGGAACACCAGGGATTCCTCCAGCCACTGCAGACCAACTCCAGATGCATGCGTCCCCTTTGCTTCTGGCTTATGTGGTTCCTGGGGAATCAAACCTGGGTCCTTTGGCTTTGCAGGCAAGTGTCTTAACCGCTAAACCATCCCTCTGGCCCAAGACTGGTTTTCAAATGCAGGGAGGCAATGGCAATGCGGTTTAAATTCCAGGAACATTTCCTTCTGTGGTTTTGGAGATCAAACACTTGAGATTGCAATGTGGTAGTGCCGTAACACCCTGGGGCTCCAGGAAGGAAACTCAGCTTCCCTGGCTCCAGGCCTTCGTGGGCTTGTGGATGCCTCTCTCCCCTGTGCCTCCACGCCCTCCTGGCATCTGCCCGTGACTTGACCAGTCTCTCTCAACCTCACCTTCACAAGGACAGCTGTCCCTGGACTTGGAGTCCAGCCAGGGAGCGCCGGCAGGATCTTCATGTCAAAACCCTCAAACACATCACATCTTTCCATGGGAGGTCACGTTCACAGACGTTCACAGGTGGGGTGTAGAGATCTTTTTTTTTTTTTTTTCGAGGTAGGGTCTCACTCTAGCCCAGGCTGACCTGGAATTCACTATGTAGTCTCAGGGTGGCCTCGAACTCACAGTGATCCTCCTACCTCTGCCTCCCGAGTGTTGGGATGAAAAGAGTATACCACCATGCCTGGCTTGAAAAGTTTTCTGATCAGTACTGACAAAGCTTTGAAATGAGGGTGACCTGAAGTGGGAAGGGCTATTCTAGAAAGCAAGTGTTTCTAGCCCTCAGCATTAAAAAAAATTTTTTTTGGTCATTTTTATTTATTTATTTGAGAGAGAAACAGGTAGGGGGAGAGAGAGAGAGAATAGGCATGCCAGGGCCTCCAGACACTGCAAACAAACTTCAGACATGTGCGCCCCTTGTTCATCTGGCTAACATGGGTCCTGGGGAATGGAGCCTTGAACCGGGGTCCTTAGGCTTCACAGGCAAGCACTTAACCGCTAAGCCATTTCTCCAGCCCTACACCTCTCTTTTAACATGATTTTCCTGTCTCCTTAACACTTTACCACTAGCTTTGATTTTTTTAATTAAAAAAAAAATTTTGTTTATTTATTTGGGAGAGAGTGAGAATGAATGAGAAAGAATGCTCCAGGACCTTCAGCTGCTGCAAATGAACTCCAGATGCATGCACCACCTTGTGCATCTGGCTTATGTGGATCCTGGGAATTGAACCAGGCTCTTTTGGCCTTACAGGCAAGCTCCTTAACTGCTAAGCCATCTCTCTAGCTTGATTAATTTTTAAAATATTTTATTTAATTATTTATTTGACACACACAGAGAGGCAGATACAGAGAAAGAGAAAATGGGTGCACCAGAGCTTCTAGCCACTGCAAACAAACTCCAGACAAGTGCTCCCCTTGTGCATTTGGCTTATGTGGTTCCTGGGGAATCGAACCAGGGTCCTTAGGCTTCACAGGTAAATACCTTAACTGTTAAGCCACTTCACCAGCCCTTGATAAATTAAAAAAAAATTTTTTTTTTATTTGCAAGGAGAGAGAGCACATGAGAGAAATGTGAGGATGGGCACACCAGGGCCTGTACTCATTGCAAACCATCTCCAGATGCATGTACCACCTTTTGTACCTGGCTTTATGTGGGAACTGGGGAACTGAACCCAGCCTGTCAAGCTTTGCATATAAACCCCTTTAACCAGCGAGCCACTCCCCAGCCCCACTTTGATTAATTTTTTTAAAAAATATTTTACTTTTATTTATTTGACGAAGAAAGAGGGAGAGAGAGAGAGAGAGAATGGGCACGCCAGGGCCTCTAGCCACTGCAAACAAACTCCAGACGCATGTGCCCCCTTGTGCATCTGGCTAACGTGGGTTCTGGTGAGTCGAACCTGGATCCTTTGGCTTTGTAGGCTAACACCTTAACCATTAAGCCATCTCTCCAGCACCACTTTGATTAATTTTTTAACTTCCTGTTAAGCCATTTGATGCACTGTGATTATTTTTCCCTATGATATAACTTGTCATTTTTCCTGGAGTTAATATTTGCCGGGATGTTTTCATTGCTTTATTCTTTATGAAAATAGTAACATGTTTTTATTCAGGCTACCACAGACCTGATAAATGCCAGCAACACTGTCTCTGGGCATCTAAACACATCAAACATAGAGGTGATCCTCCCCTCCCTCCTCACTGTGAGGCAGATTTCTTCTTGTTTACTGCTCCGTTCTCCAGGTTAGCTGGGTCAGGGACTCCTGACAGATTCCTCTGGCTCCATCTTCCCTCCTGCCATAGGCATGCCAGGATTATACCCACCCACCACAGCTTCTGCCTTTTATTTTTTATTTATGTTTAAAAATATTTTTAGGGCTGGAGAGATGGCTTAGCAGTTAAACGCTTGCCTGTGAAGCCTAAGGACCCCGGTTCGAGGCTCAGTTCCCCAGGTCCCACGTTAGCCAGATGCACAAGGGGGCGCACGCGTCTGGAGTTCGTTTGCAGAGGCTGGAAGCCCTGGCGTGCCCATTCTCTCTCTCTCCCTCTATCTGTCTTTCTCTCTGTGTCTGTCACTCTCAAATTAAAAAAAAAAAAATTTTGTTTAGTTTGTGTGTGTGTGAGAGAGAGACAGAGAGAAAGAGAGAGAGACAAAGAGGGTATGACCACGCCAGGGCCTCCGACTACTCACTGCAAATGCATCCCAGACTCATGCATCATTTGGTGCATCTGGATTTACGTGGGCACCAGGGAACTGAACCCAAGCCATCAGGCTTTGCAAGCAAGTTCCTTTAACTGCTGAGCCATCCCTCCTGCCAGTGATGGCTAATTATTATTGTCACTTTATTGGATTAAGAAATACCTAGAGAATTAGTGAAAGCACACCTCTAGGTGTATGTGAGGTGGTCTTTTCAGAGACAATTAGATACAAGAGCTCTGCCTCATTAGTGAGCTAATCTCTTGATGGATTCATAATGCGATGGTATAATTGGGATGTGGCCAAGGCGAGCTGTGGTTGGAGCCAGGAACAGGCTGTTTTCCCCCTGACTCTTCTGACAGCCCAATATCACTGCCCTGTGGCACTAAGGAACAAGGTGCCTACTAAGGAACCCTTTTGGGGGACTTTCATATACCCTCTGGGTTTGATAGGATCTCACTATTTTCACCTCATTTGCATACACCCAGCCAATGAGAGCCTGCTTGTTTTTTTTTTTTTAAGTCTTTGCTTTTTAATATTTTATGTTTATTTTTTTGCAGGGTCTCTAGCTTCTGCAAATGAACTCCAGACGCATGTGCCACCATGTGCATCTGGCTTACATGGTGTTGCAGTCAGGTTGGCATTGCTGGCAGAAATCACCCAACCAAGGGGAGCTTGTGGGAACAAAGAGGTTTATCATGGCTTACATGTTTGAGAGGAAGCTCCATGACGGCAGGGGAATGATGGCATGATCAGAGGGTGGACATCACCCCCTGGCCAACATAAGGTGGACCACAGCAACAGGAGACTGTGCCAAACACTGGCATGGGGAAACTGGCTATAACACCCATAAGCCCGCCCCCAACAATACACTGCCTCCTGGAGGAGTTAATTTCCAATTATCTTCATCTGGGGAGACTAGCATCCATGTCTCTTCTCACCATAGATGTCACAGGGTGACATATAGTCACCATAGCATCCATATTTTTTAAAAAAACATTCTATTTATTTCATTTTATTTGCAAGTGGTTGGGGGGAGGAGGAATATAATGGGCATACCAGGATCTCTAGCTGCTGCAGAGGATCTCCAGATGCATCCACCACTTTGTGAGTCTGGCTTTACATGGGTCCTGGGGAATCGAACCCAGGACGTCAGGCTGTGCAGGCAAGTACCCTAACTGCTGTGCAATCTCTCCAGCCCTAGCATCCAGGTTTGTTTTTACATGGATTGTGGGGCCCAGAATCAGGTATCCACACGTGTGCAGCAAGTGATTATCCGCAGATAAACCTTTTCGGCCTGGGCATCACTTTTGCAATAACTCCCGTGGTTCCCTCTCCTGCCGCTGGTAACAGACCTCCCTCCACTCTTCTCTCTATTTCTTGGCCACGTAGGCTTTGGTTTCAGGCCCACCAAGATGCAAACCCACTGCGTGGGTACTTCACTGTTGGTTGGCACGTGTCTGTCATGGGCAGGAACAGGTCAGCATGGGTATGAACGTGCACTGGCTTGGCATCCTACTGTAGTGTGTGAGGTTATCATTTTGTTTCTTAGTTTTTGATTTTTTTGTTTTTGTTTTTGTTTTTCGAGGTAGGGTCTCACTCTAGCCCAGGCTGACCTGGAATTCACTATGGAGTCTCAGGGTGGCCTCGAACTCATGGCGATCCTCCTACCTCTGTCTCCTGAGTGCTGGGATTAAAGGTGTGCGCCACCATGCCTGGCAGTTTTTGATTTTTTTCAAGGTAGGGTCTTACTCTATTCCAGGCTGACCTGGAATTTGCTCTGTAGTCTCAAGGTGGCCTCAAACTCACAGTGATCCTCCTACTTCAGCCTCCCAAGTGCTGGGATTGAAGGCATGCACCACTTTAAGAGACCTCAAGCTGGGCCTCAGTAACCCCAGGATCGCCAGCTTGGACTATATGACCTGTTTAAAAACACAAGCAAAAGAGGGACAATAAATAAACTTTATCTATTTGTAAAATAAATAAATAAATAAAATAAAAACACAAGCAAGCAAGCAACAAACAAACAAACAAACAAAAAAGCTGGGCTGGGCGTGGTGGCGCACGCCTTTGATCCCAGCACTCGGGAGGCAGAGGTAGGAGGATCGCCGCGAGTTCAAAGTCACCCTGAGACTACAGAGTGAATTCCAGGTCAGCCTGGGCTAGAGTGAGACCCTACCTCAAAAAACAAAATCAAACAAACAAAAACCCCAACAACCCGGGGCTGGAGGCATGGGTCTGCGTCTAAGGGTGGCTTCTTGCAGAGCCTGAGGCCTGGGTTCAATTCCCCAGTATCTCCATAAAGAGTGTGACTGCCTCTGACCTCCACATGTGTGTATGGCACATGCATATGCACACACACACACACACACACACACACACACGCACACACACGCACAAATAAAATTTCCACTGTTCCCCAAGTTTGTAAAGAAAAGCCTATTCCTTGCAGAAGTGGCCTCAGAACTTACACCTCCTTCTGTTTGCAATATTTTATTGGCTCCAGTGGGTTGTGTAGCCGCATTACCTGGATCCCCCCCACCCTGAGCTCACAGTGCAGCGAAGATGGTAAGGTACGCTGTCTCTGCAATGAATCAAACAGTCAGTTGGAAAATAGGCTGAGATTTACCCTTGTCATTTTAGAAACCAGTTCCACCCACAGAATGCCCTTTCTTCTGAGAAGACGGAAGGAAGAAACTTAGCAAGTTTTCTCCTTCCAGAAGATTCCCTGCCTAGCGGCCCTCTCTAGTTCACCTGGCTCAGCTCCCGGTAATGGCATCCACTATTCCCTTGGCCTGAGCAAGTGCAAGCCTGGCCTCTGGGGGTGAGGCTCTGAATCCTAGCCTCTTCCCTCTCTGGAAGCCTCCAGAGAAACCTGGGCAGCCGACCCTGACATGGGGAAGCTCACTTCTGGGTCACTTGCCGTGCCTCCCAGCTTTCTTTGGGAAGCCAGAGGGAGTTGAACGCCCCACGCGAGATGGCCCGAGCATCCAGGCGTCAGCACCCTTTCCTTCCACTTGGCCGCACAGGCTCCTTGGAAGCAAGGTCCAACTCCTGGCTCTGTCGCCGGCAAGCTGGGGCCAGGCTGCACTCAGGGCCTGTGGGAGACACTGTGCCTTTTCTCAAAGTTGTTTTGGTCCTTCTCCACACAGGCATGTGGCCTTTAGCGGCACACACAGGTTCTGTCCATAACTATTCATATCTGCAGTGAATAAACATGGGCCAAGTGATGCCCGTCTGCTTCGGAGCTCAAGGAGAGCAAGTGTGGAGCACCCGTCGCCCTCTCTATGGAGGTTTGCTGACCCACAACAGGACAGCTCTGCAGGAGAGCTGCCCGGCTTTGAATTTCTTCATTTCTTTCCCTTTTCCTATTTTTAAAAATATTTATTTACTTATTCACAAACATAGAGAGATAGAGACAAGAGAGACGGACAGAATGGGCACACCAGGGCCTCTAGTCGCTGCAAATGAAAGTCAGATGCATGCACCACTGTGTGCATCTGGCTTTAGGTGGGTACTGGGGAATTGAACTTGGGTCCTGAGGCTTTGCAGGCAAGTGCCTTAACAGCCGAGCCATCTCTCCAGCCTCTTCATCATCATCATCATCATCATTATTTATTTATTTGAGAGAGAGAAAGAGGCAGAGAGAGGGAGAGAGGATGGGCACACCAGGGCATCCAACCACTGCAAACAAACTCTAGACGCGTGCGCCCCCTTGTGCATCTGGCTAACGTGGGACCTGGGGAACCGAGCCTCGAACCGGGGTCCTTAGGCTTCACAGGCAAGCGCTTAACCACTAAGCCATCTCTCCAGCCCTTGTGTGTGTTTTTGACTATGGCAGTGACCGCGGCATCCCGGCTTGTCCTCTGGCCATCTCTGCCCCAGATGGCAGAATGCACTAAGCAGAGCAGTTGGGCATGGACACCTTCCATAACCCAGATCTTGCCAGAGACCCTACTGGGAGGTGTGACCAGGAAAGCTGAGCCCCACCTGAGTGATAAGCCGGGCTGAGGTAGCCACACTGCGCAGGATCACAGGGACTAGGCGGGGCAAGCGGAGACAAGAACGGTGGGCGTGCCTGTGATACCAGCCCTCAGCAGGCCAAGGCAGGAGGATCTACATAGTGAGGCCCTTACTCCTTCAAGTGAAAGAAAAAATTATTTAAAAAAAATGAGGGGCTGGAGGGATGGCTTAGCAGTTGAGGTATTTGCCTGCAAGACGAAAGGACCCAGGTTCGATTCCCCAGGACCCACGTTAGCCAGACGCACAAGGGGGCGCATGTGTCTGGAATTTGTCTGCACTGGCTGGAGGCCCTGGCGTGTCCATTCTCTCTCTCACCCTCCCTCTTTCTCTGTAAATAAATAAATAAAAATAAATATTAAAAGAAGAGGTTGGAGAGATGGTTTAGTGGTTAAGGCTCTTTCCTACAAAGCCTAACCACCTGAGTTCAGTTTCCCAGTGCCCATGTAAAGCCAGGTGCACAAGGTGGCACATGCATCTGGAGTTTGTTTACAGCAGCTGGAGGCCCTGGCGTGCCCATTCTGTCTGTCTTTCTTCTCTCTCTGCTTGAAAATAAATAAATTTAAAAAAATTAAAAAATTTAAAAAAATGAATGTGGAATACTGGTATAATTTTAACTCTGTTTATCACAGAGACAGCATACTAGGTGAACGTGAACCAGCCTCCTCGGAGCTTCAATGGAATATGCAATAGAACTCACAAACGTTCACACAGAATGTGGCCCTCCCTTCAGACCAGAGGTCTATCGTGGACCAAGCTCCTGTCATTGGCTTTGCTGAACCTTGTCCCCATAGGCCTTGACCTTGTACAACGGAGCCCAGCATTGGCAAGAATTGTTTCTTCACATCCCTGTAGCAGTTACCTTGTTATTGTTAGGGAGAAGCAAAGCAAAACAAATAAACAAACAAACAAAAACCAAACACCCGAGCAGAAGCAGCTGATGGAAGGAAAGGGCTTATTTATGGCTTACACTTTTTAAAATATTATTTACTTATTTGACAGAGAAAGGGGGGGGGGAGAGAGAGAGAGAGAAAGAGAGAGGGAGAGAGAATGGGAATGCCAGGGCCTCCAGTCACTGCAGACGAACTCCAGACATATGCGCCCCTTGTGCATCTGGCTAACGTGGGTCCTGGGGAATCGAAATTGAGTCCTTTGGCTTTGCAGGCAAATGCCTTAACTGCTAAGCCATCCCTCCAGCCCACAGTTTTTTTTTTTCTCAATTTTTTATTAACATTTTCCATGATTATAAAAAATATCCCCTGGTAATACCCTCCCCCACCACTTTCCCCTTTGAAACTCCATTCTCCATCATATCCCCTCCCCATCTCAATCAGTCTCTCTCTCTCTCTTTTTTTTTTTTTTGATGTCATGATCTTTTCCTCCTCTTATGATGGTCTTGTGTAGATAGTGTCAGGCACTGTGAGGTCATGGATATCCAGGTCATTTTGTGTCTGGGGGGAACACGTTATAAGGAGTCCTACCCTTCCTTTGGCTCTTACATTCTTTCCTCCACCTCTTCTGCAATGGACCCTGAGCCTTCGAAGGTGTGATAGAGATGTTTCAGTGCTGAGCACTCCTCTGTCACTTCTTCTCAGCACCATGGTACCTTCTGAGTCATCCCAAGGTCACCACCATTGGATAAGAGAAGCTTCTCTAACAAAAAGTGAGAGTAGAATTAATATGTGATGTTTAATCTTTTTTATCCTTATAGGTAAACTATTTTAGCTGAAGCACTTGCCTGAAAAGCCTACGGACCCAGGTTTGATTCCCCAGTACCCATGTAAGCCATGTAATGCACAAGGTGATGCATGTGTCTGGAGTTCATTTGCATCAGCTAGAAGCCCTGGCATACACATTCTCTCTCTCTCTCTTCTCTATTTTCTCTCTCACTCTGTTCTTGCAAATAAATAGTTTTTTTAAAAGGTCATTCTTACTGAATATGACATTGTGTCTTGATATTTATTTATCTCAACATATTTCTGTGACCTTCTATGTACATCTGCAACAGAAAACATTTCCCCCAAACTCATGTCCCAAGATGGCTTGTAGGCATCTCAGGGGCTGCCGCTCACAAAGAAAAGTGTCCTTGAAGTAGCTTCTATGTCAACGTGGAGTCACTTTTTCACGACTGCATTTCCACTGAGGTTTGCAAAGTAGGAGGCAACAGCATCTCTCCTCTCTCTCCCTGTTCACGTCTTGTGCAGAAAGACAGGCTCTCAAGGCTTCCAGAGAGTCTTCTCCCAGCTATGCAAGAGGCCAAGGAGGAACGCAGCTTCAACACAGGGATGAGGCCATCGATTATCTGCATCCCCACCTGCACTAAATTCTTGCCTTTGTTCTTCAGAGCTTTTAAATTTTGTGAAATTCCATTTGCCAGTTGTTGGCCTTCTTTCTTTCTTTTTTTCTTTTTTTTTTTTCATTATGGACAACTTCCATAATTATAGACAATAAACCATAATAATTCCCTCTCTGCCCCACTTTCCCCTTTGAAACTCCATTCTCCATCATATCCCCTCCCCATCCCAATCAGTCTCTCTTTTATTTTGATGTCATGATCTTTTCCTCCTCTTATGACTATGGTCTTGTGTAGGTAGTGTCAGGCACTGTGAGGTCATGGATATCCAGGCCATTTTATATCTGGAAGAGTGCATTGTCAGGAGTTCTACCCTTCCTTTGGCTCTTACATTCTTTTTTTTTTTTATTCTTACATTCTTCCTGCCACCTCTTCCACAATGGACCCTGAGCCATGGAAGGTGTGATAGAGATGTTTCAGTGCTGAACAGAATTGACGGAGGAGTGTCCAGCCTCAAAGCCTCCAAGGCTCAGGGTCCATTGTGGAAGAGGTGGCGGAAAGAATATAAGAGCCAAAGGAAGGGTAGGACTCCTTACAATGCAACTGACCAGACAGAAATTGGTCTTGATATACGTGACCTCACAGTGCCTGGCACTATCTTCACAACACCCCCATAATAGGAGGAAAAGGCCATGACATTAAAATAAAAGAGAGACTCAAGGAAAAACGGAAGGGATGTGATGGAGAGCCGAGTTGTGAAGGGGAAAGAGGGGAGGGGAGGAAATTATCATGGTTCATTGTCTGTAATTATAGACGTTGTCAATAAAAAGTTATATATTGGGCTGGAGAGATGGAGTAGTGGTTGGGCGCTTGCCTGTGAAGCCTAAGGACCCCTGTTCGAGGCTCGATTCCCCAGGACCCACATTAGCCAGATGCACAAGGGGGCGCATGCGTCTGGAGTTTGTTTGCAGTGGCTGGAGGCCCTGGAGCGCTCATTCTCTCGCTCTCTATCTGCCTCTTTCTCTCTCTGTCACTCTCAAATAAATAAATAAAAATCTTAAAAAAAGTTATATATTAAACAAAAGAAATCTAGAATATCAGTAAACCATATGGTCCTGTTTAAATTTTTTTTTTTTTATTTGAGAGCGACAGACACAGAGAGAAAGACAGATAGAGGGAGAGAGAGAGAATGGGGCGCGCCAGGGCTTCCAGCCTCTGCAAACGAACTCCAGACACGTGCGCCCCCTTGTGCATCTGGCTAACGTGGGACCTGGGGAACCGAGCCTCGAACCGGGGTCCTTAGGCTTCACAGGCAAGCGCTTAACCGCTAAGCCATCTCTCCAGCCCTGTCTCACCCTTTTAACTCACTGGTTTCCTTTCTCTAAGAAGCTATAAAGCCATTTAACATTGATTTCCCCCCCTCCCAAACCTCCACTTATGAGAGATCGTTACTAGTGTACCTGTGAGAAAATGGGGCGCCCAAAACTAAAGCAAAGATCAAGCAGCAACAATAGTGGGTACAGCCTTGCTGGGGGCAAGGCAGACACCATCCTCTACTTCAGAATTCCTGACGCTGGACAGCAGCAGGGCCTTTGTCCTCAATTAAATGACTTTTTCTTAGTTATACAGCTGACCACAGTGGGCAGAGTGGTGGTGGTGGTGGGGGGGCAGCCACCTTATTAATAAAGTGCTAAGAAAGTTTCTTTTTCTTTTTTCTTTTTCTTTTTTTTTTTTTTGTTTTTCGAGGTAGGGTCTCACTCTGGCTCAGGCTGACCTGAAATTCACTATGTAGTCTCAGGGTGGCCTCGAACTCTTGGCGATCCTCCTACCTCTGCCTCCCGAGTGCTGGGATTAAAGGCATGCGCCACCACGCCCGGCTCAAAGAAAGTTTCTTTAAAATACTCATCTTTCTGTTATGTAAAGTCAAGACTCTATTGCCTAATTTTGGTCATGCAAGAAATGATACAATATTTACCTAGTAAGTTTTAGATTTGAATGCCTTAAACTATATAACCATTTAATATATATTAACTGTATCCACCTATCTTCCACAATTGTAGTTTCTAGTAATTAATCAGAGCTGAAACATGAGTGTTTTCCTATGAAAACTTGTGAATCTTTCCTGTATTTTTAAAAAATTTTTTGTTCATTTTTATTTATTTATTTGAGAATGACAGAGAGAGAGAGAGAGAGAGAGAGAGAGAGAAAGAGAGAGAATGGGCGCGCCAGGGCTTCCAGCCACTGCAAACAATCTCCAGATGCGTGCGCCCCCTTGTGCATCTGGCCATCGTGGGTCCTGGGGAATCGAGCCTCGAACTGGGGTCCTCAGGCTTCATAGGCAAGCACTTAACCGCTAAACCATCTCTCCAGCCCTCTTTCCTATATATTTTTTTAAGTGCTAGGCAAGCACCCTAACCACTGAGCCACATCCCCAGCCCTCAGTTCACTTTTTATTTTATGATGACGTCTCACTAAGTTACCCAGGCTGACGCTGAGCTCATACTGTAGCAGAAGCAGCCCTGGAACTTTCTGCCTCAGGCTCCCAAAGCGCTGGAATCCAGGCCTGTGTCCCCAGGTCAACTTGAACTTTGTTTCCTGACTTCCGGGCCTTATTTGGTGGGTATCCAGAGCCCATGGCCGACCTTCCCTTCTCTCTGGAACCCCCGAAGAGCAGTTCCAGTTTACCTGTTCACGTCACCCCTGTGGGCCCCTCAACAAGCTCTCCCCAGCGCTGATCTGCAGTGGGTCCCAAGGAACTCAGGGGTGACCGTGGCAGAAAGTGCATTTCCTCAGAGTGAGAGCGGGTTTCGTGTCCCTCCTAAGCACCAGTCATAGGTGACGGATCTAAAATTGGTTATGCTTCGACTTTTATTTACTTACTTATTTATTTATTTGTTTTGCTGATGGAAAATTATGTATAAGTTCTGCTCATTCTCAGAGTGGCCACTCTGTTCATTAAATGATCATGTACCAGAACAGCATACCATATAAAGACATTTGTTTATTGAGCAACACAAGATTTTGGAATAAAACTATATTCCCCCTGTGACTTAAGATATATGCTTTTGAAACCCATGACAACAAAATTATTTTGGAAACAATGTTGCAAACTTGGATTTCTCTGGCCTTTTACATGTGAGGCTTGAACATGTGGGAACTATCCTTTCAGTCCATTTAAATGCTGAAGTTGCAAATCCCCAGCAGAGCCGAGTTTGGATCCCACTAAACAAGAAGTCTGAGAAATTGAAAGATTCTTTTGCTGAATGGCCCATGTATTCATTTCACTGTACACACCCCAGGAGACCAGAGACACTGGAAGGAAATTTCCTATCTGTTTTCCCTGCACAAAAATGGTAGTTCTGGCCCCTGGTAGCACAGCTGACCAAAGGGACACTTGTTTAGTGCCCAGAACCTCAGGCCCTTCCCTGGCCACACAACCAAGCAGGCCAACCAAGGGGCTGTGGACACAGTCCGTGAAGGGAAGGTCTGCAGTCATGTTGCTGGGCACTAAAGACAGCTCTCCACACAGCAAGCAGAGGCTGATTCCCCGTTCCTGGAAAGCCAGTTGGGAATCCAATTTCTCCATGGAGACCAAAGCCCCATTCAAAAATAGACCTTCATGGGTCAGAGAGGTGGCTTAGCCATTAAAGCACTTGCCTGCAAAGCCAAAGGAACCAGGTTTGATTCCCAGTACCCACATAAGCCACAAATGCATAAAGAGGGGGCACGCATCTGGAGTTTGTTTGTAGTGGCTAGAGGCCCTGGTGCACCCATTCTCTCTCTCTCTCTAATAAATAAATTAATTAAATTTTAAGAAAAGAGATAGATGTTCATACATGATGCTGGTCACTATAATTCTGACCTCCCTGACATTGACCCTAGGGCGTCTGTGGTCACTCAGTGTCACAGGATGGGACAGGGTTTCCTCTTCCTAAAGAAAAGCAGAAAAGGGCTGGAGAGATGGCTTAGTGGTTAAGCACTTGCCTGTGAAGCCTAAGGACCCCGGTTCGAGGCTCGGTTTCCCAGGACCCACGTTAGCCAGATGCACAAGGGGGCGCACGCGTCTGGAGTTCGTTTGCAGAGGCTGGAAGCCCTGGCGCCCCCATTCTCTCTCTCTCCCTCTATCTGTCTTTCTCTCTGTGTCTGTTGCTCTCAAATAAATAAATTAAAAATTTAAAAAAAAAAAAAAAAGAAAAGTAGAAAAGACAAGAAGGAGCCCTTCCCCTGTCAGGACAACGAACCTGCCTTCCCTTCCCACTTTGAATAGGCACTGACTACCGTCTTTGCTCCTCTGTCAGTGGGGAGCAAATGCATGTTGAAGCATGAAACAAAGACAAAATTAAAAAAGACACAACACAGACAAAGTGATCTGGGCGGCTGGAGAGATGGTTTAGCAGTTAAGACACTTGCCTGAGAAGCCTAAGAGCCCAGGTTCAATTCCCCAGTACCCATGTAAGCCAGATGCACTAAGCGACGCATGCATCTGGAATTCTTTTGCAATGGCTACAGGCCCTAGCATGCCCATTCATTCTCTTTCTCTGTCAAATAAACAAATAAGATATTTTTAATATTTTATTTTTATTTATTTGAGAGAGAGAGAAAAAAAATAGGCAAATAGAGAGAAAGAGAGACAATGGGCAAGCCAGGGCCTCCAGCAACTGCAAATGAACTCCAGACACATGCACCCCCCTCCCCCCGTGCATCTGGTTTACATGGGCCCTGTGGAATCAAACCTGGGTCCTTTGGCTTTGCTGACAAGCACCTTAACTACTAAGCCATCTCTCCAGCCCGTTATTCTTTAAGAAAGAAAGTGATCTAGGAATTCAGATGGGAGAAAGCCAGGGATCCAAGGCTGTGGGAAGGAGAGTACGTGCATGGAAAGCAAGGGTCTCAGAGGCGGCCGACTCACAGGCTCTGGGTCTTCTCCAGCCACGAGTGTACGTGCTCTGCAGCGAGGGTGAGGGCACACAGGAGGGCACACAGGAGCCCTGGGGCAGGTGACTATGGGATGACCCTGGCTGGAGGAACAGGGACCTGGTCTTCCAAAAGGCATCCCACAGTGGTTCTGTCCATTCACGACTGGACCCCATTTATGAGTGACAGGAGCTCCCCAACTCTCCAGTGCCTGCGGGCATTAGTAGTTGACCTGGAGGGCGGTGACCACAGTTCATACGGAGGTCATCCATGTGGCATCCCGAAGAAGTCCTGGACTGTATATGGGCACTTGGCACAGGAGGCTCCTTCTGAGACAACTGGACAATCAGAGCCAAGGACTTGCACGAGGCTCTGTCCACCTCCGGTATGATGGGAAGGTGAATTGATGCCCCCTCACCCTTACACACACACACACACACACACACCCACACACACACACACACACACACACACACTAACGCAATGACGGGAAGGTCGTGCGGTAACAGGTAGCTGCCTTTGCTCCAGGATAATGGACCTGCCTTCCCTTCCCACTTTGAATAGCCAGCACCACTGACCACGAGAGTGTGCATCCACCCTGGCTAGAATGGGACATTAGGCTTCATAGGCAAGCACTTAACCGCTAAGCCATCTCTCCAGCCCATCTTTTTATTTATTTTTTTTTTGAGGTAGGGTTTCACTCTAGTTTAAGCTGACCTGGAATTCACTCTGTATTCTCAGGATGGCCTCGAACTCATGGTGATCCTTCTACCTCTGCCTCTCGAGTGCTAGGATTAAAGGTGTGCGCCACCATGCCTGGCTTCTATTTTTTTTTAAACATTTCCTTTTAAAAATATTATTTTTATTTTTATTTATTTGAGATATATACATACATATAAATATATATTTAGATGATAGATAGATATATGGAGAGAATAGGCATGTCAGGGTCTTCAACTACCGCAAACAAACTCCAAACAAACTCCAGACGCATGTGCCACCTTGTACATCTGGCTTACATGGGTCCGTGGGAATCGAACCTGGGTCCTTTGGCTTAGCAGGCAAGCGTCCTAACTCCTAACCCATCTCTCCAGCCATACACTTTATTTTGTAGGGTGGGATTTGCATGTATAACTTGGAAGCAGCTTGGTGAGTATCCTACTAATGGTTTGTTTGTTCTGAGTTAATCTGAGTTTAGATGTTGTCTAAAGGGGAGGCTTAAGAAGAAAGCAGGACTCAGTGGCCTTGGAGAATGTGAGCCTTCCCCTGCTACACTGAGAGACAACAATGGGGAAGGTGGAATCCTCTCCTGGTGCAGAGAGAGACGAGATAACATGGAGGGAAGCATCCACGCTATGAGTAGCAGAGACAAGGTCTTGAAGCACTCAAACTGTCGTTGAGCCACCTGGCCAGAAGGACAAGAATGAACTTTGAATGTTTCCTTTGCTCGGGTTCCCTATAAAAACTGCTAATGAGGGCCAGAGAGATGGCTTAGCAGTTTAGGCACTTGCCTGGAGAAGCCTAAGGACCCAGGTTCGATTCCCCAGATGCACAAGGTGGTGCGTGCGCCTGGAGTTAGTTTGCAGTAGCTGGAGGCCCTGGAGTGCACATTCTCTCTCTCCCTATCCCTCTCTCTCTCCAATAAATAAACAAACAAACAAACAATAAAATATTGAAAAAGTCCCCTGCTAATGAGCGACAATCAGACCATCCGATCTTTGGGATGTTAATCCGCTGTCTTCTCGGGATGCTGAGTCAACTACAGCTTCAAGAGCTGGTGGCAGGTCTTTCCCTGTGTGACAGACAGGTGGCGCAGGCCCTGTGGGCGCTCCAGAAGGTCTCTCTAGGCTCTAGCCCTCTCCTGAAGGTCCTCCTGGCTGGTCTGTCCACTGTGACGATAGAGGGCCCCTCCTCTGCTGTGGGACTGGATGCGTGTGGGTGGCGGAGGGTGTTGGCATGGTAGGAAGGGTGGAGGCGAGGTGCCAATTGGTGGGTGAAAAGCCAAGGTGGTTGACTCCCATTTGCCCTCCAAAAGGTCTGAGTATTTTCTTTTTTTTTTAAATTAATTAATTAATTTATTTGAGAGCGACAGACACAGAGAGAAAGACAGATAGAGGGAGAGAGAGAGAATGGGTGCGCCAGGGCTTCCAGCCTCTGCAAACGAACTGCAGACGCGTGCGCCCCCTTGTGCATCTGGCCAACGTGAGACCTGGGGAAGCGAGCCTCGAACCGGGGTCCTTAGGCTTCACAGGCAAGCGCTTAACCGGTAAGCCATCTCTCCAGCCCTTCTTTTTTTTTTCCTACTCAAACTCTTTCCCCAACTAACTATGAATGATTTCGTGGTATCCTGCTCATCAAACATGTGCAAAATGCTTTAAGTACCCAAGTTTGATTTGTAAACACGACTTGTCCCCTTTAAGTGTAAATACTTACCCGTGGGCATCAGGAGGAACCTGCTGCGCGCAAGTCAAAAGCAGAAGGATGGCAGGAGGTGGTCCTTCCCCGGCTGGCTGGGTTCATCTGAGCTGGGGAATCCCTTGCCAGCGTACCTGGGGGCTCCCTGAGCAAGAAGCCCAGCCAGCCGACAGCCCGCTGGCTCCAACAGCCCTTCCTGCTGGCCAGACCTGACAGTCTAGAAGCTAGATGACAGCCTGCAATTTCCTGCATTTGGAGGATCTCACAAAGGGGCTCTGAGTGGCTGAGCCAGAGGCCGAGGCACAGGTCTTGCCAGAGGAAAACCACGCAGAGCTCCCCCACCTCCTCGTGGATCTACACCCACAGCCCTGCACACAGGCACGTGGGGCCGGTGGCGGGGTGGCTGGGGTTTCAGTTCCAGAAGGAGGCTCACTGCTGGCTGGGTGCTGATATTCTTCATCTGGGTCCTCTTTCTGCCTCCCACTGAGGACCGCAGTTTGTGCCCCACTTGATTAGCTTAGGGGTGTCTGCTCACTAAGGGGACACAGAGGGCCCAGCTGGTTGTGCTGGCGACATCTGCAGGTGCCACGGGGGTTCCCAGGGGTCTTCAGCTGTCCTGGCAGGCACTCAATTTTATTTTAACATTCTCGTCCAAGGGAAGTGACGCTGCGCCGAGGTAGCGTCTGGATGACCTGGGGAGCCGTCGTGAGCCTCGTGGGGTTGGGAACGGACGATTGCCCAGGGACAAGTTCCATGATGACGGTGCTGAATGACCAGCCACATGCAGGGACTCTGGGAACTGCGGCTCCTCTCCTGGCCCCCACAGGTGAGAAGAGCCCCGAAACTGGAGTCTGCTGAGTGCACAGACCAGCACCGGGCGGTGACCTTGTCTTCTGCTAACTGAACTTGGGCAGTAATGCAGCTGGAGGCTCAGGGCCCAGGGTGCCTCTGGGCTCAGGTGCGATGCCCGACTCACCTTAGGTGAATGGCTCCTCATTTACCAATAGGTCCATTGTGGAATTGGCCAATAAGAGCACCCTGGACTGCTCCACACACTGTAGGACTCAGGAAACGCCACCATTGGCATGCGACAAAAGATCTCTCTCTCTCTCTCTCTCTCTCTCTCTCACACACACACACACACGCGGCCACAGGGCGAGTAACTGTGCTCTAGGACACTAACCTTACAAGTGTGACACAATGTGAGATGTGAGTCACGCCTGTAGGAGGGCAAACACACACTCCTTGAATCGTGAGCCAAATATTTAAGGTGTGAAACATTTAGTAACCCAGACTAATTACTGAGGCCTCCCTAGGAAGTCAGGTTCCTAGCTAAACACCCTGAACTCCTGTGTCCAGCAAGGCTCACCCAAGTTTCCAGTATCCCAAAGGCTCACACAGGGTCCACTGTCTCCCCATGCTTTCCCCGGCCCCGGGGGGTCCCTCTGCACTGCAGGCTTGTGGGCTCAGAGGGGATGATGGCTGGCAGACCTGGGTGTTTTGGCTTGCTCAGCACACCAGCCCCACTGTGGGAGCTGCAGTGTTTGGGGATTTTCCAGAGCTTTCTCTGGAGGCTGTCTTTGCATGCCCGGCCTTCATGCCTCACCAACACCTGGGTGCTGCCCGAGGCAGTGCAGCGATCACAGGCCCGCACACCCCTACTTTTGTCTGTCGTTGCTGCCTCCAACGGCCCTGAGCTGCACCCCTCCACCCCATGCCAGCACCCTCACTCGTTTATGGCTCTAACAGACTCAGCTCCCCACCCACCTTCGTCTCTACCGCCCCCATCTCTTGCCAATGGAGCCGGTGCCAGAGGCTCTTGCAGATCCAGGTGGCTCCTTGGTTACGCTTAATTGTCCAAACAGAGAGTGAAGAAAAGGGATGGAGACTTAAACCTCGGGCCCCCCCCCTCTTCGTCCCCGTCCCCTGCGAGGCCTGCTCCCCGCCACCCCCCCCCGCCAGCTCTCACACAAGGGCTCGACAATGCGACATTCTCACAGCGCAAAGCCTTTGATTTCGCTCAACACTGGGCAATTGTCAAGACCGCAGAACAAATATGTTCAGCGCTGTTCCCTTGGGGGGGGGGCGGGTCCTGTGTCCTCAGCGATGTTTGGTGGCGCGGGGTGTGGGGAGGCAAAGGGGGCTGGTTTTCTCTGCATGCAGGCAGGGGACATCACCTCTCGAGAGCAATGGCACCACGGATGCTTCCAGATGAAAGTGACTTGTACTTTTCACAGAACTGTGTTTTTGTTTTTGTTTTTTTTTGGTTTTGCTGTGAAATCTGAGGCTTCGAGTGTCTTACTTTGAGGCAGTTTGCGGTATGATTTTTTTTGTTGTTGTTGCTGTTATTTGTTTGTTTTTGGTGTAAGATTTGACCTGCCTTGTCACACAAGAGCCAGCTGAGGGCCTCCACAGCGACTTTAATCAGGCCCAGATGTCTCCCTTAGCCGCAGCTTTTTTAAGCCAAGATGCCCTTGGTCCCTGCCACACTTTAAAACGAGCTCAGGGTAGGGCGCTCTGATGGATAGGAAGTGTGCCGTGTGGTTCAGATTTGGCAGAAAGAATGTCAGAGCCACACGTTGGGTCATGATACGCAGAGACATTTCTCCTACCCATAACTGTGGGCTAACTCCACAATGCATGACCCATATACTTCAAAAGGAGAGGCTGGGGGAGGGGGTAAGACATGGGTGAGCCAAACAATGGTACCAACTTGACTGTATTCAATGAGTACAAAACTAATAAATAAAAAATAAATAAACAAATATTTGGTGAATAATCCTTCCAAATGATCTCTTTCCCCAGCTGACAGCCAGCCTGGACTGTTCTTCAGGGGTGCTCTCCTTTAACGGAAATTGGCCTTTGGGGAACAAAGTGGATTCTTTGCCTCGGTGTATCATCAGCGTTTTAATCTAGCAAGCAAAGACAGAGCTGGGGCTTTTGGGGTCATACATAATACCACAGTCCATTCCACATGAAAATGGTCTTGAATTTCATCACTTGTGAGGAGCTGAGAGGGCCTCGGAGATGTGGTATCATGGGCTTATATACTATTCTAGTTTCTTTCTCCCTTTCTTTCCTTCTTTCTTTCTTTCTTTCTTCCTTCCTTCCTTCCTTCCTTCCTTCCTTCCTTCCTTCCTTCCTTCCTTCCTTCCTTCCTTCCTTCCTTTCCTCTCTCTCTTTCTTTCTTTTTATTTTTTATTTTTTTGAGGTAGGGTCTCACTGTAGCTCAGGCTGACCTGGAATTCACTATGTAGTCTCAGGGTGGCCTTGAACTCATGGCAATACTCCTCCCTCTGCCTCCTGAGTGCTGGGATTAAAGTATGCGCCACCACACGTGGCTTATATTATTTATTTATTTTTTAAAAAAACTCTTTTAAACACTTTTAAATTTTTTTTTGTTTATTTATTTATTTGACACAGAGAGATAATGAATGTGTGCACCCCCAGCCACTGCAAACGAACTCCAAATGCATGCACCCCCTTGTGCATCTGGTTAATATGAGTCCTGGGGAATTGAACCTGGGTCCTTTGGCTTTTCAGGCAAACACTTTAATGGTTAAGCCATCCCTCCAGCTCTCTAATTTTATTTTTTTTTGGAGGTAGTGTCTCACTCTAGCCAAGGCTGACCTGGAATTCACTATGTAGTCTCAGGGTGGCCTCGAACTCACAGTGATTCTCCTACCTCTGCCTCCCGAGTGCTGGGATTAAAGGTGTGCGCCACCATGCCTGGCTTAAATTGTTTTTTTTATTAAGTAGCATCTTTGTATGGACACATCATGCGTGGTAACATTTCCCTCCTTCTTGACTCCACTCCACTGAGGGCCCTCCTTGGTGGGATTGCTGGTGTTCACCATGGAGCTGTGGGTTATGAGAACAGCAGTCAGTCATGGCGGTGAGGCGGGAAGTGTCTCTGGATATTCCCTCCCACCCTGTGGCCATTACAATCATTCTGCTGCCTCTTCCACAACCTCCCCTGAGCCTGGGGTTTGCTTTAAATCTACTTCAGTGCTGAGTCTCAGCAGCGTCTGGATTTCTGCTTTGGTGCGTTTCGAGTGTCCTCAGTGTCTCCATTGCCCTGGCACTGGTTGTCAGGCTCGCGGTGGGAGCAGCGCTCTTGCTCATCTCACCAGCTCCTCTGTGGCTTTCACCCGGGCCCTGGCTGCTGTGAGAAGGGTGGTGCATCGCCTGCCAGGGAGTCAGCTCTCTTTTCCTATCCTTTTGGTAGAATTTGGTTGTCCTTGCTTCCCACCGCCTTCCGATTTCACTCCGGAGCTCTCGCATGGTTAAGAGTGTGCCATCTTGGACTGGAGAGATGGCTTAGCAGTTAAGGTGCTTGCCTGTGAAACCAAGGACCCATGTTCTACTTCCCAGAGCCCACGTAAGTCGGATGTATAAGGTGCAAGACACAGGCACATGCACACAGGGTGGCACACGTGTCTGGAGTTTGATTATAGTGGCTGGAGGCCCTGGCGCACAATTCTTTCTCCTTCTCTCACTCTTGCTCTGGTTCTCTTGCATAAAAAGGCCAGTTCTTTGGCTTGCCAAAATAAAATAATAAATTATTTGTATTTTTAAAAACTGACTGGAAGGCCACTATTTTATTTACTTATTTGGTTTTTCAAGGTAGGGTCTCACTCTAGCTCAGGCTGACTTGGAATTTACTATGTAGTCTCTGGGTGGCCTTGAACTCACAGCGATCCTCTTACCTCTGCCTCCCGAGTGCTGGGATTCAAGGCCTGTGTGCCACCACGCCCGGCTTGTTTTAGTTTCTTATTCTGGGCTTTTGACAGCAGACACAACTTCCCCCAGCTACATGAGCACACAGCCTCTATCATTTGTTGAGGAATATTATCTCACAATGCCCCTGCAACAATCAGAGGTGATAGACAACACTGGAGCAGGAAAAACGTTGCTATTTGGTGCAAAATAAAGCTGGGGCGGGGGTTGGGCTGGGGAAATGGCTTAGTGGTTAAGGCGTTTGGCTGCGAAACCTAAGGCCCCTGGTTCGATTCCCCGGGACCCATGTAAGCCAGATGCACAAGGGGGCACACGCGTCTGGAGTTCGTTTGCAGTGGCTAAAGGCCCTGGCATGCCCATTCTCTCTATCTGCCTCTTCTCTCTCTCAAATAAATAAATAAATAAATAAATAAATAAATAAATAAATATATTTTTAAAATCTGGGGGTATGTCCACTGAACAAGCTGAGTGCGTTTGCCACTGGGGGTGGGATGGTGTAGCAATGCCCATTCCAAGGTGAGTTCAGAGATTGTGTTGTACACTATTGCTTTGGCCTGTGCTACTGAGCAATGCTTCTCCCTAGATATGCCAGACAACTGGACTGACCCGGCTTCTGTGACTTGCGCAGGAATCCGCTGGGCAGTGTGACAGTGTGCCCGGGTGTCTGACTGAGCACAGCGCGCACAGGCCTGTGTTTGTCCATTTTCTTTCTTTCCAGGATGAAACTCAGGTTTATCCACCTTGAGGACTTTACCCCCAGCCTTTTGACATGTTGGGGTCATGAGAGATTGGGGCACAGATCTCTGACAATCCATTAATCTCTGACATCCATTAATCGTGTCACCTTGCTTTAGGAACTGCGAAAGGTCATGTCCTTGACAGAACCGTGGCGTGGTGGGCACTGGAGCCCTGTGGGAACTGAGCAGAGTCTGCCAGTGGCCCTGTGACATCAGGATGGAGTTGGTAAGACGGCGTCCAGCAATTGCCATGCCACCCCATCGCCAGTGGCAAACACACTCAGCTTGTTCAATGGAGATACCCCAGGTTTTAAAAAATATTTTTATTTATTTATTTGTGTGTGTGTGTGTGTGTGTGTGTGTGTGTGTGTGTGTGAGAGAGAGAGAGAGAGAGAGAGAGAGAGAGAGAGAGAGAGAGAGAGAGAGAGGGAGGGAGAAAGAAACCTCCAAACCCAGAGCACCCCAGCCTCCTGGCACCAGACAATAGTTCTGATGTTCAAGATGGGGTGTGGCTGGCACAGAGGTTCCTCCCTCCCTCACATTTGGGGTCTCCCACACTTGATGCCAGTGTGCAGTGCTTTTAGCTTCTGCTCCCGAGTCTGAGCCTACTTTGGGGTCCGCATTTCCTCTTGTAGAACTTATCTTGGAGCCACTCCGTCAGGACCTTCTGTGGGTTTATTTGGAGCGCCTCCCGGGGGGCCTCGTGGCCCAGGTGTGGTTTGCGGGCAGCAGTTTTCCCTATGGCTGCTCTTCCTGGTGATGCGGCATGCACTAAGTCCTCAGGGCTCCGAGGCACTTCCCAGGGGTGACTCCCAGAGCCTCACCTCACCACTGTCACCAGAACAACAAACGTGCCACCGCGTTAACATGCAATAAACACGTGGGGCGCAGAGACGGGCTGCGCAGTGCCACACTGGCACGGAGAGCGTGACTGACTCCTCTCTCAAGGATTCCAGAATCTTCCACCACCAACTGCTTTCTGTCCCTGCCCCTATGCCCTTGTCCCCCTGGTGCTGTCCCCACATTCATCGTCTGCGCCCTTGGCGAGGGAGAGTTCCCCAGAGGAGCAGAACTAATAGGATGGGTAGATAACACGCATGGGCCTCGGCTAGCGTGGCTTGCGCTAGAGAGAAGGCTGGGTAGCCCAGTAGTGGCTGCACGCTGGAGATGGAGAATCTGGCGGCTGCTCAATACAAGGCACTGGGCGTCTCTGTGGGGCACAGAGGGACTGGAGGTTTGGAGTGCCCAGTCTATACTGGAAGGCCGTAAAAGCTGGCGTCTAACGTCAGAGGGTGGCAGGCACAGTAGGTACAAGGTGCACTCACCAGCAGTCAGTAAAGGCAGGCTATCAAGCTGTGCTTTTCTCCTCTGAGCTCTATATCCGGGTGGCTTAAAGATGGTGCTGCTCACTTCTGGGGAGCCTTGCCCCCTCAGTTAACCTTTCCTTGAGATCGCCCCACAGAGCCACCCAGAAACATCTCTTTGTTGATTCTGCATCCAGTCAAGCTGGAAAGATTTAAAAAAAATTTATTTACTTTTTGTTTAATAGAGAGAGAGAGAGAGAGAGAGAGAGAGAGAATGATGTACACCAGGGCCTCCAGCCACAGCAAATGAACTCTTGACACATGCACCATCTTGCGCATCTGGCTTCCATGGGTCCCGGGGAATCGAACCTTGGACCTTTGGCTTTGCCAGCAAGTACTTTAACTGCTAAGCCATCTCTCCAGTCCAAAGCTGACAAGATTGACTGTCATGCCATCCAGCATGCAACCCTGGCTGTGGTTGGAACAGGCCTCCTTCCTTCGACCAGCAATGTGACACAGCTCTTGTTTGTTTCATTATTATTATTATTATTTTATTAACAACTTCCATGATTATAAAAATTATCCCATGGTAATTCCCTCCCTCCCCCCACGTTCCCCTTTGAGACTCCACTCTCCATCATATCCCCTCCCCCTCTCCATCAGTCTCTCTTTTATTTTGATGTCATGATCTTTTCCTCCTATTATGAGGGTCATATGTAGGTAGTGTCAGGCACTGTGAGGTCATGGATATCCAGGCCATTTTGGGTCTGGAGGAGCACGTTGTAAGGAGTCCTACCCTTCCTTTGGCTCTTACATTCTTTCTGCCACCTCTTACGCAATGGACCCTGAGCCTTGGAAGGTGTGATAGAGATGTTACAGTACTGAGCACTCCTGTCACTTCTTCCCAGCACCATGACACCTTCTGGGTCATCCCAAGGTCACTGCCCTCTGAAAAGAGAAGGTTCTCTACCAAAAGTGAGAGTAGCATTAATATAAGGGTGTGAACATTAAGATGTTTGTTTCTTAAACTGGAGAGTAGAAATGCTAATTTGGCTTCCCACATTTCCCAACACCCTGGGAGATGATGGGCATCTGCGGGGTGTTCTGGGGCTGGTTAGGGGGATCACGACCCTCAGCACACTAGGATGGAGAGCAGCTGATGAAACGGAGGAGCCAGGACACCTGGAGTGGCTGCTCACACTCTGGTCCGGGCAGAGGGTGCAGTGAAGAGCCCTCTGGGAACGTAACAAACAACAAACATTAGAGTTGCCTTTTTCTTCTGCTTTTATTGCTATTGTTTGCATCTCGGTGGAAACGCCAGGAATGGCAAATGAACGGTAGAGCGTCCCTCCACCTGGTATCCTGATGACATACCCTGATGGTGCTGGAAGGAGGGAGGTGATCAGGATGGAACGAGACGCATCATGGATGACCGCCTTGTGATTTCTAGGCGCTGGCCGTCCATGCAAATCTTGGGCAAATGCTAAGAAGCCGAGCCGTGCATGTCAATGTTCACCTTGAGTGACAGTCCTGCAGCCACGGCAAGTGGCTTCCAGAGAAGCCCAGGAAAACAAACAAACAAAACCCTGTCATCCAGCGAGCTTGCCCCTGAAGGAACAGGGAGTGGTTTTGAAATTACGGTTAGCCAATAGAAGATGTTTGCTTTGAGAACCTCTCTTCTGTGGCTCAGCTGAGAAAGCCAAGAGTTCGCGGACAGCTGCATCCTCAGTCTCTCCTTGCGCTGAGCGGGGGAGGTTGTCGCAGTCAGGTTTGCATCGCTGGTAGAAATCACCCAACCAAGAGCAGCTTGTGGGGAAAAAAAGAGGTTTATTTTGGCTTACAGGCTTGCGGGGGAAGCCCCACGATGGCAGGGGAAAATGACGACATGAGCAGAGGGTGGACATCACCCCCTGGCCCACATCAGATGGACAGCAGCAACAGGAGAATGTGCCAAACACTGGCAAGGGGAAACTGGCTATAATAACCATTAGCCCACCCCCAACAATACACTGCCTCCAGGAGACATGAATTCCCAAATCTCCATCAGCTGGGAACCTAGCATACAGAACACCTGAGTTTATGGGGGACCCCTGAATCAAGCTACCGCAGAACCCCACAGAGCTTCCTCCCAGCTCCCTTGGAGAGGCCACGAGCCTTCCTTCTTGCACAGTCTGCCCCACTGGTGGACAGTGCTCTTCACACAGAATCTGGGGTGGGATGGGTGTCTGTCACTGCTCTCCTTGAAGTGACCACAGTGGTAAGTTAACCCTTCCTCCACTGAGAAAAGTAAGGCTATTCAGGAACAATGCAGGCCTACTCTATTAGGGAACTCTGGAGACAAATGACCAAGGCATAGGGGAAAAATATGCTGCATGAAAATGTGATCATGACACATTTAATCTCTTTCTTAAAATTTTAATTTAATTTTAATTTTCTTTAGAGAGAGAAAGAGAGAGAGAATTGGCACACCAGGGCCTTGGCCACTGCAATCGAATGCCAGACACTTGCGCCACCTAGTGTGCATGTGTGACCTTGTACTTGCCTCACCTTTGTGCATCTGGCTTATGTGGGATCAGGAGAGTTGAACATGGGTCCTTAGGCTCCGTAGGCAAGCGCCTTAACTGCTAAGCCATCTCTCCACACACATGACACATTTTAGAAGTCATTTGTCAAGAAGACAGACAGAGCCAGGCATGGCAGGGTATTGATGATCCCAGCATGGGGGATGTAGAGGCAGGAGGATCAGGACAGCCTGGGCTACATAGATAGGCACAATCTGGAAGAAAACAAAACCATCAGGCATGGTGGTGCATGCCTTTCATCCCAGCACTCACGAGGCAGAGGTAGGAGTGAGTTTGCTGTGAGTTTGAGGCCAGCCTGGGACTACAGACTTGAACTCTAAAAGTTAGCCTGGGCTAGAGTGAGACGCTACCTCAAAAAACAAACAAAAAAACCCTACTAAAACCAAAACAAACAAAAAACTTCCAAAAAAAAAATAAATAAAAGAAAGCAAAACAAAAGCCAATGATCATGTTGTTAATAAAGACATATTGTTAATAAATATTGAATTATACAGTAGAAACAATCCCTGTCCAATATGAGTTTTACATTATTTTTTTTATTTTTGGTTTTTTGAGGTAGGGTCTCACTCTGGTCCAGGCTGACCTGGAATTAACTCTGTAGTCTCAGGGTGGCCTCGAACTCACGGCGATCCTCCTACCTCTGCCTCCCGAGTGCTGGGATTAAAGGCGTGCGCCACCATGCCCGGCTTCATTCTACATTATTTAAGGCAGGGCTTAAATAATAATATTTCGTAATAATGCTGAGATTCTTAAAGCCTAGTCCTCTCTGTGGGTCTAGTTTTGTGCAGACCCATCTACAGCCTGCTTTTCCTCAGCCACACAGCTGTCTCCCTTGCTGTGAGCAGGTGAGGCCCGGCCTCCATGTTTGTGCGTGGACGACTTCCCCATTCCTGTCACCTCCCCAGCTCTGCCTCAGGAATGTGTGCACGTTCTCTTAATCAATCTATCATCCACTACTATGCACTATATGCCATCTGTCTTTACTGTTCATCTCTCTACCCGCTATCTATTTATCTTTCGATCATTCTGTCTTTCTACCATCTACGAATTTGTCTATCTTCTGTCTTATCTTTGAGGTCCACATCACATGACTCCCATGGCCCCTGAAGGGTTTGTCCTCTTGGCTCCTGTGGCCCACAGAGCTCCTTTTGGGCTCTAAACTCCACAGCACCCAGGGTCATGTGTTTCATTTGACGTGATTGTTGGAGGCACTAGTTTTCTGTCTGTTTTTATTTCTGTGCTGAGAATTGAACCCAGAACCTCGCGCGTGCTAAGCAGGTATGACCTATACCCCCAACAGAGTTACTGTTAGTTGGGATGTTTTCTTTATCTCCATTGGCCCCAAACATGTTTCTTAAAGTATAACTTACACGTGAAAAGTGTACTGAGCGCAGCAGGCTCCCCATCTCGCCCGATGAGCTGGGGACATTTTCTCCATGGTCTTGTCACTGTCCTGATGTCTACTTCTGGCTTGGGGACTTGCAGTGGGGGTGGCTGGATCTGCTGCCCAGTTCTGTATGAACGGAGCTGTGTGCCGTGCGTGTTTCCTTTCCCATCTGGCTTCTTCCACTTAAAACTTCACTAGTGAGGGGCTGGAGAGATGGCTCAGTGGTAAATGGCACTTCCTTGCAAACCCTGACGGCCTGGGTTTGATTCCCCAGAACCCATGTTAGGCTAGACTCACAAAGTAGGTCCTATATCTGGACTGGAATTATCCCACTCTTCTTTCCTTCCTCCCTCCCTCCCTCCCTTCCTTTCTTCCTTCCTTCCTTCCTCTCTCTTTCTCTCATAAAAAAATAAATAATTAGAAAAAAAATGATAGTGAACTCCATTCTTGTTTTTGTGCAATTTCTTTTCTCTTTTTCTTTACCTCCCTGCTCACCTTTCTTCATTTTTGTTTGAATTTTTTTTCTTTTCTCTATGTAGCTCAGGCTGTCTTGAAATTCATGAGGTGCTCTTGTCTCTCCATCCAAGGTACTGGGGATCACAGGTACGCACCTGGCTGAGCCAGTGTCTATTAGCCCCTGTTGTGTGTGGGGGGGTGGGAATGTGGGGTGTGTGTGGGGGTATATGGGTGTGTGTGTAGTGTGTGTGTCCAGATGTGTGGTGTGTGTGGGGTGTATGTGTGGTGTGTGTGGGGTGTATGTGTGGTGTGTGGTATGTGTGTGTGGGTGTGGGGGGTGTATGTGTGGTGTGTGTGTGTGTGTGTGTGTGCGTGTGTGTGGGCGTGTTTGACCTAATGAATGCACTGCAGTTTTTTGTGCATCCTGCTGCTGAGTATTTGGTTCGGTTCCAGCATGGGACATTATGAACACTTCTGAGTACATTCTTACATCATCATCCGTTCATTCGTGTTACAGTCACTTTTTTTTCTTTTTTTTTCTTCTTGTTTTTTTCAAGGTAGGGTCTCGCTCTAGTCCAGGTTGGCCTGGAATTCAGTACGTAGTCTCAGGGTGGCCTCGAACTCACGGCGTTCCTCCTACCCCTGCCTCCCGAGTGCTGGGATTAAAGGCGTGCGCCACCACGCCCGGCCTACAGTCACTTTCTTGTTCCTGGGACAAAACACCGAAACAAAAAGCAGTGTGTAGATGAGAAAGGTTTTCTTGTTTGTTTGTTTGCTTTTCAGTTTACAGTCTTGACGGGACATTTTCTCATGGCAGGAAAGCATAGCAGAACGGAGGCTGGGCATCTCCTCTTGTCCCATGAATGAGGGAGTGAGCACCCAGTAGGGCAGACTAATCAACCTCACGCTCCGCCCCCAGCGACACACCTCCCCCAGCAGGGCTCCGCCTCCCAAGGGCTCCACCCACCACACTGAGCACGAGGCTTCAGCGCAAACACTTGGGGCCCCCGGGGGGACATGTCACATTCTAACCTCCACAGTAGGTAAGCGTTTCTGTGGTTGTGTTGGGGCCTTTTATTTTAATTTATTTTGTTTATTTTTTTGAGAGTGACAGACAGAGAAAGAGAGAGCGAGAGAGAGAGAGAGAGAGAGAGAGAGAGAGAGAGAGCAAGCATGGGCTCGCCTGTGCCCCCTTGTGCATCTGGCTAACAATGGGTCCTGGGGAATCAAGCCTTGAACGGGGGTCCTTAGGCTTCACAGGCCAGCGCTTTCTGTCAGGGGCTCCCAGGACAGGAAGCTCTTGCTCATACCACTGAACCTTCTCATGCTGCATGCTTCTCCTCAAGCCCACCTGATGGTGTACTGTGGGACCTATATTGCTTTGTTTTTTTACATTTTAGTTATCTATTTATTTGAGAGAGAAAGAGAGAGAGGCAGATAGAAAGAGACTGGGCACACCAGGCCCTCTAGCTACTGCAAATGAACTCCAGACACATGCACCACGTTGTACATGAGGCTTATGTGGCTACTGGGGAATCCAACCTGAGTCCTTAGGCTTTGCAGGCAAGTGCCTTAAACATTAAGCCATCCTTCTAGCCCTTGATATAGATTTTTTTCCTTTTTTTTTTTGTACATTTTTTATTAGTGAGAGAGCAAGAGAGAGAAAGTGTGTGTGTGTGTGTGTGTGTGTGTGTGTATGAGAGAGAGAGGGAGAGAGAATTGGTACTCCAGGGTCTCAGCCAGTGCAATTGACACCCAGATGCATGCGTCATCTTGCGCTCATGTGTGACCATGCACACTTGTGTCACCTTGCGCGTCTGGCTTATGTGGGATGTGGAGAGTAGAACATGGGTCCTGAGGCTTTGTAAGCAAGAGCCTTAACTGCTAAGCAATCCCTCCAGCTCTGGATATGGCTTTTAATTACTTCCCATTCTCATGGCTTTCTCTCCTCCGGGCCAGCACCTTTCACTCCAAGCTTGTTCAGGCATCGGCCAACCCAGCTGTGAGCACATCTGTCTTTATCTTATTGATTCATACAGGAATTACTGAACTCTAATCGAAAGCATTTTATATCTCATCTTTGTTCTCTCTCTCTCCAAAACAACCTTCTCCTCTCTGATGACCCCTGGGGTTTTCCACCTGCTCCGATGTTGTCAAGGGCTGGCTTTAAGTTCTCACCAAAAGGAGTGTGTTTTCTAACTAAAATCTAATTGAGTTCTCACGGCTTCGCACATGCAGGTACAGAAGATTACCTGGCATGCGTGCATTCCTTACAGGAGCCCGAGGCTGGTGTGGTTGCTGGGTGCCAGTGCTGGACGTCTGGCGTCAGTATGAGGACTGCCACTAGGGCATGCATGCATATGCACATGTGTGCACCCCCCAACCACATACACAACTTTTGGCACATTCCTAAATCCCTCCTGCCTGCTGGGAGGAGGTTTCAGAGACTGTCCCATGGGCTCGACTTGAAGGCAGAATCTCGGCATCTTAGAGCCTTGCATCTCCCACTCCATCCACAGGGTTCCAAGCCAGGCACTATGCTCAGCCCTTAGCAAGCGTGGATGGTGCATACCAGCGAGAGCAGCAGGTGAGGACAGGTAATGCAGGGCCCACAGGCCATAAGAGTCCAGGAGAGGGCTGGAGAGATGGCTTAGCGGTTAAGCGCTTGCCTGTGAAGCCTAAGGACCCCGGTTCGAGGCTCGGTTCCCCAGGTCCCACGTTAGCCAGATGCACAAGGGGGTGCACGCGTCTGGAGTTCGTTTGCAGAGGCTGGAAGCCCTGGCGCGCCCATTCTCTCTCTCTCTCTCTCTCCCTCTATCTGTCTTTCTCTCTGTGTCTGTCGCTCTCAAATAAATAAATTAAAAAAAAAAAAAAAAGAGTCCAGGAGATGCAGGAGGATTGTAGCCAAGGGATGTTAGTGCTTGATGGCCAAGGTGGGGGTCTCCCTGGATGGGGATGAGCAGGGAACTGGACGGAATGTGACTATGAGGTGATGTCTCCAGAGCATGAGCATTCTCAGAAACATCAAGGAGGAGGTTCTCAGTAGCTGGAGAAGAGTGGGTCTGGGACAGAGGAGACCTCTCTAGTAGGTGAGAACACAGGTGGTCTAGGGACAGAAACAGCTGCTGCTGGAGAAGATGATGGGCTGGGCGGATCCCCTGTAAAAGTCAGGACTGGGGGCTGGGGAAATGCCTGTGAAGCCTAAGGACCCAGGTTCAATTCCCCAGGACCCACGTAAGCCAGATGTACAAGGGGGTGCGTGCATCTAGAGTTTGTTTGCAGTGGCTGGAGGCCCTGGCATGCCCATTCTCTCTCTCTCACAATTAAATAAGTAAGTAAGTAAATAAATAAAAGCAAAAAATAAAAATAAAAATTCAGGACCGTGTCTCATGCATACAGTATCTCTGTGGAGGAGAGAAGGGGGCAGATCTCCCTGGAAGAGTCAGGACTGGGTCGGATGCATACAGTGTCTCTGGACAAGAGACACTGGTTGATGCTGGGCATGGGGACCCTGGTTCGGAGGACCAGGCAGAGGACAATGTAAGGAAATGAGCCACTGAGGGGCTGTGTCAGGCTAACTTCCATGCATGGAGAGTCCGGATGAATTCTAAGATGGGTGGGGTGACCTGAATGGGTCCCAACAGAGGCTGATGTCATGGTGCTCAGGTGACCCGTGTGGGTGGCGAGGAAGCCCAGAGCACCGTAGCTCCTCAGTCCAGGGCTCCCTTGCTGTGAGGGCTGAGCACAGGCTCCTAAGGGGTCCTCGGGCTGGTCAGTCAGGCAGGGTCCAGTTGATCCTCCACTCTGGGGTAGGGATGTTTCATCTTGCCCTTGTAGACAGTGGTACTCTGCTTCCCTTCTGCTGGCCAGGTGGTGGCTTGGTACTTGTGATGGTTAAGGTGATGTCAACTTGATCTGTTTAGTAATCCACAGAAATCCCTTTTGGTGGGTCCTTGAAGTTGCTTGGTGGAAGGATTAACTGAAGGAGAAAGTCCTTCCCCAGAGTGAGCCCTTCCCCCAGAGTGGGCGGCCCCGCTCAGAGGGGGACTTCATATAAGGAAGCTCTGGGTGAAAAGAGCTCCTTTCTTCCTTCTTTCCTTTCTTTCTTCCTCCCTCCCTTCCTTCCACTTGGCTGCCGGAGCTGCTCGCTGCCTTCCAGCGTGGACTGCAGACCCATGTGGACTGAAACCCAGTGGCTCCTCAGGACACCTCCAGGCCTTCAGTGCCGGATCGGGACTGCTGAGGCATCTGGCCATGTGGACTGAGCAGCTACCTGGTTCCTTGATTCTCAGGCCTGCAACTGATATTGGACTACCATACACTAATCCAATAAATTCCCTTTTTAATATATTTCATTCTAGCAGTTCTGTTCCTCTAGACAACCCTGGCTAATACAGTAGTCTCAAACAGGGACACAATGAGGTAACAGCTCTGGCCATCTCTGAAAGCTCAGATTCATCCTTCCTTGCCAGAATGGCCTGGCTGGGGCCCTGCCCACCTGCTTCTAATAATAATAATAAAAGTAAAATTCACTTCTCAGGAAGGAAGAGTGAATGCCACCTGTCACTGGAACATGCTTCTTGTCATGCCCTGTTTATTTTTAAGTTTATTTTATTTCTATTTATTTATTTTCAAGAGCTAGAGGAAAAGAGAGAGAGAGAGAGAAAGGTAAAGAGAGAGAGAAAGAGGGAGAGAAAATGGGCACATAAGGGTCCTCGGCCACTGCAAATGAATTCCAGCCGCATGTGCCACCTTATGCATCTGGCTTACGTAGGTCCTGGGGAATCGAACCTGGGTTCTTTGGCTTTTCAGGCAAGTGCCTTAACCGCTGAGCCACCTCTCCAGTGCGCCAGTGCATGGGCTGTTAGGGTTCATGGGCACAGCAGAGAAGATATCATTCATGTGTGGACAGTAACAGTGCCAGGAAGGGCATCAGCTTGAAGCTGCTGGCATGCCCTTTCGCCTGCTCTGAAGATGTTTCTAGTGGAGTTCTGGCCCCTGCTGCAGGTGGGTGTGTGGGGATGAGACCGAGGCTCAGGAGCCTCAGTGAGGTGCTCAAGGAGAGCCCCGTCCACCTGGGCAGGCCCCCTCCACCATCCTTCTCTGGTTCCTGACGAGGTCTCCCCATACACAGAGAGCGAACGCGCCCCCAGCTGCTCCCTGCACACAAGTCAGCCCAACTCAGAGCTGGAGCAAGGGCGAGAGCAGCCAAGACGAAGGTTCTGAGAGCCTGCGTCCAAGCAGGGTCTGCTCTCAGCACCCTGCGACCCCATTTCCCAGTCCCGCCCCACGCCAGCCCACCCCAGCCCACTTTGCCTACTCTGTCCATTCCAGCTTATCCCAGCCCATTAGTATCTGTTTTATTTTGATGTCATCATCTTTTTCTCCCATTATGAGGGTCTTTTGAAGGTATTGCTAGGCACTGTGAGGTCATGGATATTGAGGTTAATTTCTGTCTGGGCAGTTGCATTGTAAGGAGTGGTACCCTTCCTTTGGCTCTTACATTCTTTCCACCACCTCTTCTGCAATGGACCCTGAGCCTTGGAGGGTGAATGCTTCTTTTTTTTTTTTCATTTAATATTTTAGGGGCTGGAGAGACAGCTTAGCAGTTAAGGCACTTGCCTGCGAATCCTAAGGACCCACGTTCGACTCTCTGGATCTCACATAAGCCAGACGCACAAAGGTGAGGCAAGCACAAGGTCGCACGTGTCCACTAGGTGGCGCAAGTGTCTGGAGTTCCATTGCAGTGGCTGAAGCCCTGGTGCACCCATTCTCTCTCTCTTTCTAAAATAAAAAAAAAAAAAGTTAATATTTTTTATTCATTTGCAATCAGAGAAAGAGAGATAGAAGAGAGACAGAAAGAATGGGTGCACCAGGGCCCCGAGCCACTGGAAATGAATTTCAGATGAATGCCCCACGCTGTGCATCAGGCTCCATGTGGGTTCTGGGGAATTGAACTTGCGTCTTTAGGCCCTGCAGGCAAGTGCCTCAGCCGCTGAGTCATTCCCCCAGCCCCAGAACCATGTTTCTTCAGACAGGCTGATGGCTCCAAGGTTGCACTGAGCACATCTGTCACTTACAGTGCCACGCCTGTGACATCAGCAGGCTCAGAGAAGCCCAGGGCCGTCCCAAGAGTCACGAGCAGCAGACGCGGGCCGTCCTGTGGCCTGTGGAGAGCGGCACCCACGCTGGCAGGCGATGTCTGACTCCCCTGTGGCTCTGGTGGGTGGGTTTCGCCAGCTCCTCTCCGTGAGCTGCTCTGTCTGCCCCATCCCGTTTTCTCTTTGGACTGCGAACTGTTTTCTTGGGATCTTGACTACATCCCGGAGCATGCCTGAACCGCAGGTACTGCGTGACTCTCGTTACAGCTCCCTCAAAGCAATTCGTCGAAGTCCTTGGGAAGCATGGGGGTCGAGGGGCGTTTCAGACAGCTCTTGGCAAGAGTCTTGCAGGGCCGCAGCAGGACAGGAGAAGCCTAGGGGCGGGAGAGCTGTGACGTAGTTATGACTTGCATCCGGGTCTACTCCAGCCAAGGGGGGCGGGAAAGGGGAGCTGTGTTACACCAGAGGGGTTTGCAAAACCAAGTTCACCATGAGCTCCGTCGTAGATCTAGGGGATTCTGCAACGAGGGAAAGAAAATACCTAGCAATGTCTCTTCTCTCAGATGTTACTGAGTACCGGATGAAATACTTCGGACTTTCAGAACAATCTTACCGAAAGGTAATTAGAGTTGGCCTTTGGTGCTCTAAGTAGTGCTGGGGGATGCGGTTCAGGCAGAGTTCTGGGTGTTTTCTAGGAGTGGTGATAACTTGTTTTAAAAACATTTGATAAATTTAATAAATTTTAAAAAATATTTCTTTATTTGATAGACAGATTGATAGGTGTAGGCCCTCTTGTACCCCATGATTGATGGTAGCTTGATATTGGAGAGTGGGCTTGTGTTTGGGTATGGTTCTGACTTGTTTCCCAGCTCCAGCTATGGGTCTAGTACCACTGAGTGGATCAGTTAGCCAAATCAAGAGCAGTTGGTTCCTCACCATGGCTGTGTGCCACTATTGCACTTGTGTGGGCATCACGTCAGGTTATCTGTTGCTAATTAGATTAGACAATGAGTTGCTTGGACAGATATTGGTTGTTTCCCCCAGTCGCCCATGTAGCGCCTTCTGGCACTAGACATGCTGACTGTTTGGGGACTGACTATCTCCTGGCTTCCAGCCATGCCATTCCATTTTGCGTATCAGCTGCGTATGGAGTCTTCAGCAATAGGGTCTTACCACTGGCCTTTGGTGGGTCATCAAGTACTCTAACAGAAGTCTGTCATTGTTTTGGGAGACCTTGTAGGTTTCTCTGATCAAAAGTTCATTGTGGATGGTAGCCCCAAGCTGGAAGTGGGGGTTACAGGCCAGTGCCCACTAATAAATTAGGGAAGAACATAACTAATATACAAGAGTTAGAGAGGAGAGAGATAGAGGGGAGAGGTGTTATTTCAATTTTCTGGGTGCTAACTTACTCTCCGTTGGAGAATCTGCTTCTCTTTTCCAGATAGATTCAGATCCTAAGAAGAGAGCTGCCCCAACATACCTCAAAAGGGGCCCAACTGAAACTAAGGACAATTGGTGAAACAAGCAAGGGTGATGTTTTCCTGATGAACCGGATACCAGCACAAAGGGGAAGGAGACCAACGCAGAGAAAAATCAACTCCTACCAAATCAGAGAGCCAGAGCCTCAGAGGCCCCCAACACCTCAGCACTGAAGCAGACCAAAAATGAACCCAACATGGCTCAGGGAAATTTTGCGGAAGAGGGGGTGGAAAGAATGTCAGAGTCACATGTTGGGTCATGATTTGCAGAGACATTTAGCATACCAATAACTGGGGACTAACTCCACAATGCACGACCCATTTACATCAACAAGGAGGGTCTAATGGGAGGGGGTAGATCATAGATAAGCCTAAACAATGGTACCAAACTGCCTGTATTTGATGAAAAGAAAACTAATAAATCAAATTAAAAAAATAAATAAAATACATTAACTAAAAAAAATATTTCTTTATTTGAGAGGGAGAGAGGGAGATTAAAAAAAAAAGAGAGACAGAGAAAGAGAGAGTGAGAATGGGCACGCCAGGGCCTCTAACTACTGCACATGATGAACTCCAAATGCATGTGCCACCTTGTACATTTGGCTTACGTGGGTGCTCAGGAATTCTTTGGCTTTGCAGGCAAGTGTTTCCTCCCCCCGCCCCAATCCTCTTCAGGAGTCTTGGTTGACCTAGGAGAACTTAAAATACTTCGTTGTCACCATATGAACGTGAAAGTCATCGCTATCTTCCCCCGCAACCCATGTTTGTTTGCTTGCACCTTTTCTCATAGAATCATCCTCTCCTGTTTTCATCAAATGTCCATAAAATGAGCAACACACCGCTTGGAAAACTCAGCCCCAACCCAAACGCCCTGGACTTTGTCAGGACTGAACTGGATCCAAGTTCGACCACTTGCATCACTGGAGGAAGAATCACAATGGGAGCCTCATGGTTGACCGATTTCTCAGCCCTGAAATGCCCTGAGCGAGGTACGAGCAGATGGATGAGAGCTGACATCTCCGTGGAGGAGCGGAAAAGGAGCATGGCTTAATGGACCCTGGTGCCGCCCAGGGAGCAGGTGCCAGCTCTGCCCATTAAATCTTTATGGGCTCAGGCTGGTCCCTCTGCAGCCATCGCGGTGCGGGCTCGGAGGCAGGAGTGAGGCGCCTCGCCTGCTCTCCTAACGCTTACAGTCAGCTAGTGACCAGTGAGCCGAGACCATCCAGGCAGCCTTGTAACCAGGGGACTGGAAACAACCCTTCTAGATAAGTTTCTCCTAAAGAGTACCAGGCAGTTGTAGCGTCAGGCATCTGGGGGCGGGGGTCTTATCCCACAGGGTCTTAGCGAAGGTCACCAGACCCGTGTGGTCCAGAGAGACTCCAGTGAAGGAAGGAGATGTGGGTTTGCTGACAGGAGCCCGTCTGAGGATTGACAGCCAAGGATTCTGGAGACTTCCTCCTTCAGAGCAGTGCTTTTCTGTTTCTTCTCCCTAGAGGAAGGAGCTGTGTCTTTTGCCCAGGAAGGCTCGTCCAGGTTTGCATTGGAGTGCCTCAAGGAAGGCACTGTCTTCTTCTGGGTTCACAGCAGGACTTTGTAGCCAAGAATACTGATGTTCCTGGCACTATTTCTTTTAATTTTTGTTTTATTTTTATGTATTAATTTGAGAGCGACAGACAGAGAGAAGGAGAGAGAGGGGGGGGATAGGGAGAGGGAGAGAGGGGGAGAGGGAATGAGAGAGAACGGGAGGGCCAGGGCCTCTAGCCACTGCAAACGAACTCTAGATTTGTGCACCCCCTTGTGCATCTGGCTAATGTGGGTCCTGGGGAATTGAGCCTCGAACCAGGGTCCTTAGGCTTCACAGGCAAGCACTTAACCGCTAAGCCATCTGTCCAGCCCCTGGCACTATTTCTTGATCCTGCCACAGGACTGTGGTTCCTTGCACCAAAGTCCTGGCCAGTGACATGTGGTGGGAGAGGTGTCTACAGCTCTCAGGCTCAGTACCTAGAGCAATCTGTCCTTAACTCTCACAGGACCCTTGCGGAGCACGTGTGGGTGTCCCCAGAGTCACAGAGCCTGAGGCTCTGGGTGCCTGTGTGGGACAGAGAACCTCCCCACCACCAACACGTGGCTCCGGACTGGAGAGAGTCAGGCTCTTTGGAGAGAGTCAAGCCCTTCTTTGAACTTGTCTACCCTACAAAGTACATGCCAGCATGGGAGGAACTGTCCTTGCTAGCATGCACTGAAAACACTTGACCAGCACCCAGTGAACGCACAGAGTGAGCAAGCTATCCGGGGTGGTAGGCGGTATGCCCCTCCTGCAGGAGAATTGGAGAGGATCAGGACTGGAGGGTGAGTCTTCCAAGACACCTGTGGTCCACGTAACCCCCATCCTTTCTGCCTTCCACGAGCACCTCACGTCCCTGAGGGGCCCTCACTTTCACTCTGTGCCTCACAGCCTGGGTCCTCGGTCCAAAGGCATACAGACATACGTCTCCATTCTGTTTCCATGACAGCAGGGGGTGCTCTGGGAATATACTCCTCGTGTGAACTTCTGTGGGAGCTCCAGAGAGAGAGAAAGGTATTATCAGGGTGTCAGTCTATGGACAGATGTCCACTGGCTTTGGAAACACAGGCTAGATCAGCCAGGGCCTGGAGGAATCACAGTGATACTCAGGTCAGTCACACAGGTGAGGTACAATCAGATAGAAAAAGAAAAAAAGGGTTCTATTCACAGATTCTGCTAGTCCCCAGGCCAGGCAGGGACTGCTGCCCCATGATAAGCTAGACAGGTGAAGATGGAAACATAGCTGCTTTCATTCTCTGTGTCATGGAGGGAAGGCATGAAATTAATGGGAGGATTTTTTAAAAATTTATTTGAGACAGTGAGACAGAGAGAGACAGAGAGAGAGAGAGAGAGAGCGAGAGAGAGCGAGGGCGATATTGGGTGTGCTAGGACCTCCAGCCACGACAAATGAACTCCATTGGTTATCTTGTGTGTCTGGTTTACATGGGACTTAGGGAATCAGACCTGGGTCCTTTGACTTTGCAGGCAAGTGCCTTAATCACTAAGCCATATCTCCAGCCCCTTTTCTTTTGAAAAAATATTTTATTTATTTGGCAGAGAAAGAGGGAGAGAGAGAGAGAGAGAGAGAGAGAATTGGCATACTAGGGCCTCCAGCCACTGCAAACGAACTCCAGACATGAGCGCCCCCTTGGTTATCTGGCTAACGTGGGTCCTGGGGAATTGAACCTGGGTTCCTTGGCTTTGCAGGCAAATGCCTTAATGGCTAAGCCATCCCTCCAGCCTTTTGGTTGTTTGCTTGCTTTTTTTTAAAAATTACTTTTCTGTTTATTTATTTATTTATTTATTTATTTATTTATTTATTTAAGAGCAACAGACATACAGAGAAAGAGGCAGAGAGAGAAAGAGAGAGAGAATGGGCATGCCAGGGCCTCCAGCCACTGCAAACGAACTCCAGACATGTGTGCCCCCTTGTGCATCTGGCTAACATGGGTCCTGGGGAGTTGAGCCTTGAACCGGGGTCCTTAGGTTTCACAGGCAAGTGCTTAACCGCGAAACCATCTGTCCAGCTCTGTTTGTTTGTTTCTTGAGGTGGGGTCTTGCTCTAGCCCAGGCTGACCTGGAATTCACTATGTCATCTCAGGGTGGCCTTGAACTCACACCGATCCTCTTACCTCTGCCTTCTGAGTACCGGGATTAAAGGCAAGTGCCACCACACTCAGCAGAAAGACAGAGAGAACAGACACACCAGGGCGTCCAGCTGCTGCCAAGGAGCTCCCGATCATGCACCACTTTCTGCATCTGGCCTTAAATGAGTACTGGGGAAAATGAACTCAGGTCATTAGGCTTTGCAGGCAAGCATCTTAACTGCTGAGCCATCTCGCCAGTCCAATAAGGATGACAAATCTTTTACAAAAATATTTTCATTGATTTGAGAAAGAAACAGATGGCGGGGGGTGGGGAGCAGAAAGAGAGATAGAGATAGAGAGTGGATGCACCAGGACCTCTTGCCATTGCAAACAAACTCCGGACACATGAACCACTTTTTATTTTATTTATTATTTATTTACAAGGAGGGAGTGACAGAGTGAGAGAGTGAGAGTGAGAATGAATGGTGCACCATGGCTTCTTGCTATTGCAAGAATGAAATGAACCCCAGATGCACGCACCACTTTGACACGGGGCCACTTTGTGAGTATGGCTTTATGTGGCTAGAGGGGAATCAAACCCGGACCAGCAGGCTTTCCAGACAAGAGCCTCTAACCACTGAGCCATCTCTCCAGTTCATGGGAAGCTTTTGTCTAGACCTGGCCCTGTTCAGTTCTCACCAGTACCATGGCCATGTTTTGAACAAGGGCTCATCCAGTTGGGTGATGGTGACTCAACCAAGAGCTGCATTGTCTGGAGCTGATTTTCTTATTTTACTTTCTTATCATCTGCAGTTTGAATAATGTCCCCTGACCTTCAATCACAATGGTTTGCCCCAGGTCTCGTGGGAACATGTCACTCATTTTTTTACAGAGAGAATGAGTGTATGAGAGAGAGACACACACATACAGAGTTTGCACTCCAGGACCTCAGCCTCTGCAATCAAACTCCAAATGCTTACGCCACCTAGTGGGCACGTGAGACCTTGCACTTGCCTCACCTTTGTGTGTTTGGCTTTCTTAGGATCTGGAGAGTTGAACATGGGTCCTTAGGCTTCATAGGCAAGTGCCTTAACTACTAATCTATCTCTCCAGCCCATGTCACTGCTTTTTTTTGTTGTTTGTTATTTTGCGGTAGGGTCTCACTCTAGTCCAGGCTGACCTGGAATTCACTCTGTATTCTCAGGGTGGCCTTGAACTCATGGTGGTCTTCCTACCTCTGCCTCCCCTGTGCTGGTATTAAAGGCGTGCGCCACCACGCCTGGCATGTCATCCTTTTTTTTTTTTTTTTTAACTTTTATTTATTTGAGAGCGACAGACACAGAGAGACAGACAGAGGGAGAGAGAGAGAATGGGTGCGCCAGGGCTTCCAGCCTCTGCAAACGAACTCCAGACGCGTGCGCCCCCTTGTGCATCTGGCTAACGTGGGACCTGGGGAACCGAGCCTCGAACCGGGGTCCTTAGGCTTCACAGGCAAGCGCTTAACCGCTAAGCCATCTCTCCAGCCCCCATCCTTTTTGATAAGGGACACAATGCAGTCTTGTCCCAGGCATCCTGGTCAGTGGTTTTCTAGCCCCCTCCTAACTCATGAGCTCGGTCTGTTCCACGTCCTACGCCTTTAGTTGCTGGCTAACCTCTGGAACACTTTCCAGCCTCCAGAGAGCTGGCGCCCAAGCTCTCTCCCCTGCACAGCACCTGCGTGTTTCCCTGTGTGCAGTTGTCTGCCACAGGCGGGGCGGCCATGTTGCCATCCTGTCCCCTCCTAATGCTTGTTAATAGCGTTTATAATATAAGTGAAGCCGACACGAAATTCCACGTACATACCTCACAGCCACTGTTCTTTAATAGCATTTGTAATAAGTGAAACAGGCACGAAATTCCACATACGTACCTCACAACCACTGCTCTTTAATATAGCATTTCTAGTATAAGCAAAGATAAAAAGGACAAGGAAATTGAAAAGAGATGTCTATGTGGTTTGGGGTGATTTTGAAATTTTATTTCAGGCTGGGGAGATTGCCCGTGGACAAAGGTGCTTGCTTGACCTTGCAAAGCCTACGAGCCCATGTTCGACTCCCCAGGACCCACATAAAGCCAGATGCACAAAGTGACACAGGCATCTAGAGTTTGTTTGCAGTGGCCAGAAGTCCTTGTGTGCCATTTCTCTTTCTTCTTGCAAATAAATAAACTTTACTTCAAGTTTTTCTTTTTCTTAACTTTTTATTTATTTATTTACAAGGAGAGAGAAAGAGAGAGAGAAGAGGGGAGGAAAGAAGAGAAGAGGACACACAGAGAGAATGGGCGCGCCAGGGCCTCCAGCCACTGCAAATGAACTCCAGACACATGTGCCCCTTGTGCATCTGGCTTACATGGGTCCTGGGGAATTGAACCTGGGTTCTTTGGCTTCACAGGTAAATGCCTTAACTGCTAAGCCATTTCTCCAGCCCAAGTTTTTCTTTTTTGATAGAAAAATGTAACTGTCATCAACTCAACAAATGCTTTCTAACTATTTACTCATGCCTTAAACAGTTACTAATTTAAGTATAAAAGGAAAAAAAAAAGTATCATACTGAGGCCTAAGACAGTCACTGTGCCAAGCGATTTACCAGAGGGCAATACAATTGATGCCAAGTGTGGAGTGAGCCTTTGATCTCTGTAGCATCAAATATTACAGCAGATTGGAGCATTGCTTTCTATTGACCATTTTATTGAGGAAAAGGTCTGGCTGATTTCAATTTGTCTGAAAATGTTCTAAATATGAGGAGTTTTTAAAAGAGACCAGTGTCTTTCTTCATTCATACTTTGGTCACTCTCAAAATCTTTGCTTATCACCAGTAATATATTAGATATTGTTGGGGAACAAAGAGAAGCAAAGTAAATGTTTCTGTGAACTTTTGACTTAACAAAGCAGAGAATTGGGGCTTTAAATATATTGCATTTGAATTTCAACACTAATTCCGAGAACATTTGTTCCACATAAGCACATTACAGAAACGGAATTATATCCATGGACTTTTTCCAGCTCAGTGTGAGCAGACATTGGCCTTAGCCAAAATTCTGCCAATGTCGTTTTATCAATGTGGCCCTTGCTGGCTGCTTTGGGAGGCTGCCTAGTTCGATTGAACAGTGTGATATCATTACTGAAATATGCTTTAGATAGCTACACATCATTCCAATTGTAGTGTATGTGCTGCCGGAGCAGCCACAGAGTTTAAGTTTGTTTTTGGTTTGCTTTTCCAAAGTTGGGTCTCGCTCTAGCCCAGGCTGACCTGGAATTAGCTATGAAGTCTCAGGGTGGCCTTGAACTCACAGTGATCCTCCTACCTCTGCCTCCCGAGTGCTGGGATTCAAGATGTGCGCCACCACGCCCGGCTCCTACTGTGCATCAGGCTGATGGCCAGCAAATGTTTTGTGAGGGACCTCAGTCATGTCCACTGTCATATCCCCATGGCTCTGTCCTGAAGATTATGGGACACTGGATCTTGGGAGAACACAGCCTTTCCACTTTTGCTCTAATTGTGCTTATTCCTGTCTCATTTTTCTTGGCTCCAATCATGGCTTTAATTTTTGCGCTCATGCGTGCCCGCACACATGCACACACACAGACAGACACACACAGACAGAGAGACAGAGGGAGAGAGAGAAAATGGGTTCACCAGGGTCTCAGCCACTGTAATTGAGCTCCAGATGCTTGCGCCACCTAGTGGGCACATACGACCTTGCGCTTGTCTCGTCTGCATCTGGCTTACATGGGATCTGGAGAGTCGAACATGGATCCTTAGGCTTTGCAGGCAAATGCCTTAACTGCTAAGCAATCTCTCTAGCCCCCATTCTCTCGATCTTCCTCTTTATCAAACAAATAAATGAAATGAAATACCCCAAAAGAAGTTTTATATTCTATATATTAATAGTGGTTTAAAGTTAGTAGAACTTCAATTTAAAATCAGCTATCATTAGGTAAAATATTGTAGCCTTTTACTAGTCTTTTAGCATAGCATAGGTGCATGTTAATATTAGTGATATTCATAAATGTTATAGAAAAAGAAAGAAATTGAGTTTCTGTACCTAGTGAAATACCAACACGATGCTCTTAACTTAAAAAACAGAGCTCAGGCCTGGGGAGATGCTCAGTGGGTAACGTGCTTTCCCTGCAAGCATGAGGCCCTGACTTTGGATCCCTGTTCCCTGCATAACATGCTGTGTGTGGTGGCATGCCCCTGTGGTCCCAGCACTGGGGAGGTCGGAATGGGATGACCAGGGCTCACTGGCCAGATAATCCAGCCGAATCGGTGAGTTCCAGGCCAGTGAGGAGACTCCATGCCATCAAGAGGTGAACAGTGTCCTGAGGATTCCATCTAATATTGTCCTCTGACATCCACATGCATGTCCATGCAAGCGCACCCGAGCATGCGCAGTTGCTTACACAAGAATGAAACGTCCGCGTGTGTGCGCGCTCACACACAGAAAACACAGGGGAGAAGAGACACGGTGAACCAGTTCTCTCAGCATCATTATTGCCACAGAGAGAGCATTTTTCTTTTCAGTTTGTCGACGTAGGGTCTCACACTAGCTCAGGCTGACCTGGAATTCACTATGGAGTCCCAGGATGGCTTCGAACTCTCGGCGATCCTCCTACCTCTGCCTCCCGAGTGCTGGGATTGAAGGCGTGCGCCACCACGTCCGGACAAGAGAGCTTTTCTTAAGGACTTCAATTTTCGCCGCCTGTAGCTGGGGTCCCTCCCATGAGCTCCAACATTGTAGCTATCCATGGGCTTCTGTTCATGGTTGCCTTGACACCCTGTGGCATTGGTGACAGCAGGGCATAATGTGAATCTTTTCCCAAAAGGATTGGCAAGCCCTACAGTGAGTGGTGCCTGAAGAGTTGGCCTCAGTCCAAGCAGTGACTCTTGGACCCCAGAGATCTCGACCAATGAGAGCTCTCATCCTTGTCCTCTGTGATGAGGTAAGACAAGCCTTATCTACGTGTGATGGTTAATCTTTACTATGAAGTGGACCATGTGAAGAAATGACCACAAACCTGTCCCAGGGATATGGAGAAAGACACCACAGAGCACTCAACACTAAGTCAGAATGCTAACAAACCCACCAAGGCTCAAGGAACATGGTGGAAAAGAGCCTCAGGGTGAGTAAGATTAGCCCGAGGGACCCTTCCCACTGACAGAGGACCCAGGTTCAATTCCCCAGCACCCACGTATGTCAGATGCACAAGGTGATGCATGCGTCTGGAGTTGATTTGCAGTGGCTGGAGGCCCTGGTGTGCCCATTTTCTCTCTCTCTCTCTCTCTCTCTCTCTCTCTCTGTGTTTCTTTCTCTCAAATAAATATATAAAAATTAAATTAAAAAACAAGTTAAAGAAAAGCTTTTCCATGAAAGGTTCCAGAAAGCAGCTGAGGCCAGGGGCAGTGCAGCTTCTCTGCTCCTGAGCGGGGAGGCTGACGCTGCAGTGGAGGAGACCATGGGCAGATGGCTGGGCAGGAACGTGGGCTGTCTGCCACGGAGAGCGGGAAGCTGCAGGCCCTGAGTGGAGCTGCTCCGGAGAGAGGCCGCAGGTACCGCAGGCGCTAGAGCTGGAAGGGAGGAACTGCCCAAGGCCGCATGATCTCATCATAAGCCCCGGATGTCAGACACAGAGCTGTGCGGGTTCATGGGTAAGAGATGGTCTTGAATCTCTCAAAAGAAACTTTGAATTTTGCAACAGTGTGGAGACTGTTAAAGACTATGGGGACGTTTGAACTTGGAAGGGATGTTTATTCCTTTTCTTTTAAAATTATTATTATTATTTGGTTTTTCGCGGCAGGGTCTCACACTAGCTCAGGCTGACCTGGAATTCACTATGGAGTCTCAGGGAGGCCTCGAACTCACGGCAATCCTCCTAAAGACGTGCGCCACCACACCCGGCTTTCCTGATTTTTTTTTGTTTTGTAAATTATTTTTATTTATTTGACAGAGAAAGAGGGAGAGAGAGAGAGAGAGAGAGAGAATGGGTGTGCCAGGGCTTCCAGCCACTGCAAACGAACTCCAGACACGTGCGTCCCCTTGTGCATCTGGCTAACGTGGGTCCCAGGGAATCGAACCTGGGTCCTTCGGCTTTGCAGACACACGCCTTAACCGCTAAGCCATCCCTCCAGCCCGGGATGCGTTTACTTGTGCTTGCATATGTGTGTTTGTGTGTCGTGCACTCCCATGTGTCCATCTCATTGGGCGTGTCTCCATCTCATTGGAAGCAAGGGCTCAGGTTCACTACCCCATCTGCCCGGGTAACTGGCCCACAGGCTTCTGGGAAATTGTCATCTCCCCTCCCGCCATGTCGTAGGCATGTTGGGCTGTCGAAGCCACCGGAACTTCTGTCTTTTGTCCTGGGGCCTGGGTATCTGAACTCAGGCACTCAGGCTTGGCAGGAATTACTTTGCCCGCGGAACCACCTCCCTAGCTCTCGGCATGTTTCCTTATGATCAGATGGAGCCTCGGTACACATTAGGGTTTAAGGTGATGTGTTTGAGCATCGGGTTGACAAAGGATTGACCTGGGAGGGTTTTACTCTATCCCAGGCTAACCTGGAAATCACTATGGAGTCTCAGGGTGGCCTTGAATTCACCGCGATCCTCCTACCTCTGTCCCCCAAGTGGTGGGATTAAAGGCGTGCGCCACCACGCCTGGCTTTCCGTGATGGTTAATTTTGATTGTCAAGTTGCCTGGACTAATAAATTCACTGGCAGTGGTGAGGCACACCTTTGGGGCTATCTGTGAAGGCATTTCCAATAAGTCCAGCGTTACTATATTTATCTTGATAAACTTGGAATTTTAGTGCATTATGAACTAGACAGGTGATACCTTAAAGTGCACATTAAATGACACAGTGCTTTGAACTTTTTAAAAATTTTTTATTTATTCATTTGAGAGCTACAGAGAGAGAAAGAGGGAGAGAGAGAGAGAGAAAGAAAGAGAGAGAGAATGGACACACCAGGGCCTCCAGCCACTGCAAACGAACTCCAGACTCATGCGCCCCCTTGTGCATCTGGCTAATGTGGGTCCTGGGGAATCGAGCCTTGAACCAGGGTCCTTAGGCTTCACAGGCAAGCGCTTAACCGCTAAGCCATCTCTCCAGCCTGAACTGGTTTTTATAGATTCTCAAAATTCCTATGTTCTTGACTAGTGCAACTTGGTTCTTGAAAATAAAGTATAAACTTGTTTACAAAGATTTAGCTTTATAGTAAGGTGATGACTGGCTTATCTACAGCTGTTGTAACAGCTATGATAAAACTTGAATTTTAATAAATGCAGAATTTAATCTTTTTTCAGCTAGTACTTGCCTTGCCATATTTTTTCAATCAGTATGGCATCAGTGAACTTGATGTTTTTAAACTGCTCTACACGGTGGGAGAATCAAAGAAATTATAAACAAGATAAATATGTTGTCTCCTACTTGGGGTTTTGATACATAGTTATATATCATGAGTTGGATAAAAGTTAAGTATCTTTTCAAACTAAAACCAACAACAGGGGGGGGGGATGTGACGGAGAATGGAGTTTCAAAGGGGAAAGTGGGGGGCTAGGGAGGGTATTACCATGGGATGTTTTATATAATCATGGAAGTTGTTAATAAAAATTTGAAAATAAAAATAAAATAAAATGCTAGTCAGCCAATCTTTGCATACCATTGCCTATGTAGATAAAAGGGCTCCTCCATCAATGGGGTTACCTCCAGGAGAAGGGTCTCCTGTTCAGTCCACTCTCTTTCAGCATTAGCACCTTTACTCTAAAGAAACAAAAGTGAATGAAGTGAATTGTCATTGAAAATTTATTTTATCTTGGGCTGGAGAGATGGCGTAGCTGTTAAGTGCTTGCCTGTGAAGCCTAAGGACCCCGGTTCGAGGCTCGGTTCCCCAGGTCCCACGTTAGCCAGATGCACAAGGGGGTGCACGCGTCTGGAGTTCGTTTGCAGAGGCTGGAAGCCCTGGCGCACCCATTCTCTCTCTCTCCCTCTACCTGTCTTTCTCTCTGTGTCTGTCACTCTCAAATAAATAAATAAAAATAAAAAAATTTAAAAAAAATTTATTTTATCTTTTACATGGTCCTCTTGCTTTGCTTTGAAGCATCTCAAGTATTTTCTACAAATAAAAGCACTTTGCATTTCTTACCAACTGCTCTGTCTCTCTCTCTCCATACACACACACACACACACACACACATACATATACATATACATATATATATGTATATATATATATATATATATATATATATATATATATATGGTGCCTTTTTGGTGTTGCAGGTCAGTGGAACACTGAAATATAGTGTTGTGTAATTCAGAGTTGAGAGGAAAGCCTATTGGTCACTACAGTCTTAAGAAAATTGACAGTATGGGATTTTTGTTTAGGGAAAGTACGGTGCAGACTTTGAAAAGAAGAGAGATGGCTGCATTGTGAATCTTTTGATAATTCATAAATACAAATTTGCTTGACAGATACTGCCTCAAAAAGCACTATGTTCAGCGGCTGGAGAGATGGCTTAGCGGTTGAGGTGCTTGCCTGCAAAACCAAAGGACCTCGGTTTGATTCCCCAGGACCCATGTAAGCCAGATGCACAAAGTGGTGCATGTGTCTGGGGTTTGTTTGCAGTGACTGGAAGCCCTGGCGTGCCCCTCCTCTCTCTCCCTCTTTCCTCACTTGAATAAATCAATAAAAAATAAAGCTTTTTAAAACAACAACAACAGACAAAGTGGATTAAGGAAGGGGTGCAGGACCGTCCTGAGAGAGGGCAGCACAATCCTGCGGGCTGGAGACCTGGACTGACCACAAAGGAAGGCGGTGCTGAGCACCAGCTCTCCCCTTTCTTGGTTTTCTGACTGAGAATGCAGTGTAACGGCCGCCTCGGCCCCGCTGATCTTACCGCCACTCCTCTCCCAACCCGATGGGAGCCCCAAACACCCTGATTCCCTGAAGTTGCTCCCAGATGGATATTTGATCACAGCAAAGAGCAGAGTAACCAATACACTGCCAAGCATCCTTGTTGAACAGGGATAACTGTGACTCATCAAAAACTTCCTTCTTGGGGCTGGAGGGATGGCTTAGTGGTTAAGGCGCTTGTCTGCAAAGCCAAAGGACCCAGGGTCGATTCCCCAGGACCCATGTAAGCCTAGATGCACAAGGGGACGCATGTGTCTGGAGTTCGTTTGCAGGGGCTTGAGGACCTGGCGTGCCCAGTGTCTCTTTCTCTCTGTATCTGCCTTTCTCTCTCTAATAAATAAATAAAAATAATAAACTTCCTTCCCAGTCTCATTCTCTTTCCTGCTATAATTCTCAAGGTCTTGGGGCACCTTGCTTCCAAGGGGAAGCCTTCTGAACTCCCTCCTGTCCTCAGACCGGAGCCTCTGAGCAAATCAAGCCCCTGCCCCTTGCTTTCCTTCATTCCCGGCTGAATGCCAGCGACATCCTCGTACGTGTGTCCACCCAGGGCCAAGCTCACAGAGCAGGACCTGACTTGCCCCCTTGCCAGTCAGAGGTGCCCACCTGGGGTGATGCAATATCTGAATTAATGTCATGCAATATTGCAAGGAGGTTTGTGAAAAAGTAATTGTTGTTTTTTAAAAATTATTTATTTGTTTGAGAGAGAGAGAGAGAGAGAGAGAGAGAGAGGAGAATGGGTGCACCAGGGCCTCCAGTCACTTCAAACACTCCACATGTATGCGCCACCTTGCACATCTGGTGTTATGCGGCTACCAAGGAATCAAACTCGGTACTTAGGCTTTGCAGGCTTAACTGCCGAGTCACCTCTCCAGCCTGAAAAAGGTAATTAATGATGATTTAAAAGCCACTTAAATTTGAGCAAAAACTTAAATGAACATTCATGTGGTGATTTTATTATATTTCAGTAGGTTCTTTTTTATGGTTTTTAGAGGTAGGGTCTTACTCTAGCTCAGGCAAACCTGGAAGTCACTATGTAGTCTCAGGGTGGCCTCGAATTCACGGTGATCCTCCTACCTCTGCCTCCCGAGTGCTGGGTTTAAAGGCGTGCGCCACCATGCCTGGCATATTTCAGTAGTTTTATTTTGGGCAGGGCCGTATGGTACTTCATAATGTCTATCATGTGCCAACAGACCATCGAAGGCATAGACACATGGAGGCCAAAGTGAGAGTATGTGGACCCTGTGTTAAAAAATAAGTTGGATTAATTCTTTCTCTCCCTCAAATAAATAAATAGAATTTAAAAAATAATTGGATGAGCTATTGAGGAGGACACCTGACATCAACCTACAGCCACCACATGAATGCCCACCTACAGGTAAGTGCATCTGCGCACACCTGGGCACCCATACACATATAAACACACACACACACACACACACACACACACACACACACACACACACAAACACTCCAAAGAGCAACTGCAAAAAAAAAAAAACAAAACTGCAAAAAGAGCAGCTGACCCAGAGTACTTTAAGAATATATAGACTCCTCGGCTGGAGAGATGGCTTAGCGGTTAAGTGCTTGCCTTTGAAGCCTAAGGACCCCGGTTCGAGGCTCAATTCCCCAGGACCCACGTTACCCAGATGCACAAGGGGGCGCACGCGTCTGGAGTTCATTTGCAGTGGCTGGAAGCCCTGCCGGGCCCATTCTCTCTGCCTCTTTCTCTCTCTGTCCCTCTTAAATAAATAAACAAAAATGAACAAAAAATTAAAAATATAAGAATATATAGACCCCTGAGGCTGGAGAGATTGCTTAGCAGTTAAGGCACTTGTCTGCAAAGCCTAAGGACCTACCGAGGTTTGATTCTCCAGGATCCACGTAAGCCAGATGTATAAGGTGGTGCATACCTCTGGAGTTCATCTGTGGTGGCTGGAGACCCTAGTACACCCATTCTCTCTTTCCCTCTCTACTTGCCTCTCTCAAATAAATAATAAAATATTTCAAAAGACTATATATGGGCCTGGAGAGATGGCTTAGCAGTTAAGGCGTTTGCCTGCGGGGCCAAAGGACCCAGGTTCAATTCCCCAAGACTCACGTAAGCCAGATGCACAAGGGGGCACATGTGACTGGAGTTTGTTTGCAGTGGCTGGAGGCCCTGGTGCTCCCATTCTCTCCCTCTCTCCCTACCTTCTTCCCTCCCTCTTTGCATCTCTATCAAATAAATAAAATTAAATAAAAATTAAAAAAAAGAACATATGGACTCCAGAAGAATAAAAGTTTTCCAGGCCTTAGAAAGATAAAATGGACCAAATCTGGCTTTAGGACAATAGCTAACAGCCAGAGAAAGAAACAGGGAGTGCGGGGAGCAAGCTTTTGGCAAAATAATGACTGAAGGATTCTAGATTTTATGATAATTATAAATTTGCAGATCCAAGAATTTTAAACTGAATGAGTAAGAAATGTAAAGACATCTATAAAGATGAGGATTGTATCAAATGGAAGAAAGCCACTGATGATGAGAAAAAAATCTTAAAAGTAAGGGCAGGAAGAAAGAAACCACCATGAGTGAAAGCGAGGGTCTTGCCCCAAACAGTGAAAGTTAGAACACAGCAAAGTGGCAAGAATGAGAAACTGAAGATGTGACAGAAAGTTGTCAGCCTAGAGTTCTGTCAGCAGTGAGTCCTCTTCCAGAAAGGGAGGAGAAAGATGTTTTAGACTCACAGAGGTGAAGAGATACGTGGCCAGCAGAACCTAGAGTAGAAAGGACGAGACTGGAGAGATGGCTTAGTGGTTAAGGCACTTGTCTGAGAAGCCTGGTGACTCAGGTTTGATTCCCCAGCGCCTGCGTCAGCTAGATGCACAAGGTGGTGCACGCACCTGCAGTTCTTTTGTAGTGGCTGGAGGCCTTGGCATGCCCATTGTCTCTCAGATAAATGAATAAATCTTTTTTTTTTTTTTTTAAATAAAACATAAAGTGTGAGCAGAGTTTGTTCAGACAGAAGAAAAGCGCCACCAGACAGGCAATCCAGAGCTGCAGAGGAAAGAAACAAACGGGTCACTAGGGCGAAAGACGCGTCGTTTACTGTGACTTAATTTCTGAGGCTGGGGAGACGACTCCGTGGTTAAGTGCTTGGTGTAGCCCAAGCCTGACAACCAGAGCTTGCACCCCTAGAACCCGATTAAAGCCGGGTGCAGCTGTGCACACATCTGTCATCCTCTTGTGGTTACACTTTTGTTACCGGGACAAACAGCTGATCAGGTGCAGCTTATGGGAAGGTAGGGTTTATTTCGGGCTTGTGGATTCCAAGGGAATCAGAGCTTCACCGTGGTGGAAGAGGGTGGCTCACTCCAGCACACATCCATGGGGGATGAGAGAGAGAAAGAGAGAGAGAGAGAGAGAGAGAGAGGGAGAGCGAGCGCAGAGCTAACACCAGCAAGCATGAACAGCCCGAGCTCAAGCTGGCTGTCAGCGCACCTTAGGGCTGGACTCAAGATCTTCCCACAGTGACAAGCCTCCTCCAGCAGGGCTCTGGCTGCTAAAGAGTAAGTAGGAAGCTTAATCTTAATAATAATAATAATAATGATAAAAATAAAAAAAAAAACTAAGGCTGGGATGGAGAGATGGCTTAGTGGTCAAGGCATTTGCCTGTGAAGCTAAGGACCCAGGTTCACTTCTCCAGAACCTACATTAGCCAGATGCACAAGGGGGCGCGTGTGGCTGGAGTTTGTTTGCAGTGGCTGGAGGCCCTGGTGCCCCCATTCTCTCTCTGTCTATCTGCCTCTTCCTCTCTCTCAAATAAATAAATAGATAAATAAAATAAAAACCCCAAGGGTACAGGGGATACCAACATTAACATCAACATTCAAACCACAACAGATCCCAAATGAACCTATGCCAATGGGAGGAAGAGCCAGGAGAATCGAAAAGCTCGCCGGAAGCCGGGCGTGGTGGCGCACGCCTTTAATCCCAGCACCTGGGAGGCAGAGGTAGGAGGATCACCATGAGTTCGAGGCCACCCTGAGACTACATAGTTAATTCCAGGTCAGCCTGGATTAGAGTGAGACCTTGCCTTGAAAAACCAAAGAAAAAAAAGAAAAGAAAAAGAAAAAGAAAAGAAAAGCTCGCTGGACAGCCAGTGTTTGCAGTGGTGAGCAATAGAGACGCCTGGATCCAGCGAAGTGACATGCAAGAGCTAACGCTCCACGGGTGTCCTCTGCATCCATGCTGTGGCATGTGTGTACCCATATGCACGCACACACGCACGATTTCTTTGAATTTGGAATTTGAGGTTATAGCACATGTGTAAACGACTGCATAACAAACAGGGCACCTAGGCAGGAAGGGAGAAGTGACCACAATTTATTTCTTCCTACAGCCCAGGTGAGCTGAGGTGATGGATGGAGGGAACGTGTGCGCTGTGCACTCTAACGCCAACGCTACATAAAGGAGGAAGAAAATAAACCAATAAGACAAGGGAACGGGCTGAATGCCATCTCAGAATGCACTCAGTCCAAAGGAAAAAAAAAATGGACAACTTGGAGGAAAATAGCATAATGGTAGACAAAATCAGCCGTTGCCTTATTGTACCGAATGCATTTATACTAACTGTGAATGGTCAAAACAGAAACCTGCTTGACAACCACCGATTTTCAGCTTGTATAAGAAGGACCTGGCTGCTTGCTAAATTCAGATAATTCCCCTTCCTAAGAAAAGAGGAAATGGGCATGAAAAGAAGTACTGTAAAAACACTGGGCGGAGATAGTTAAAACGGCTCTATTTAATCTGAGACAGAGCGTAGACAGGAGCCAAGGCTATGATTAGGAATGAAATGAAGCATTTCATAATGTGAAATTACCAGTTGCTCAAAAAGACACATGGGGGGCTGGAGGAGGGGCTCAGCGGTTAAGGTGCTTGCCTGCAAAGCCTGACGGTCTGGGTCTGGTTCCCTAGGACCTACGTAAAGCCAGATGCACATGGTGGCACATGTGTCTGGAGTTTGTTTGCTGTGGCTAGAGGCCCTGGCATGCCCAATCTCTCTCTCCCTCTTTTTTTCTCTCATTCATAAATATATAAACAACACAATCACAAAGGAAAGCCATGGTAAAAAAAAAAAAAAAAAAAAAAAGACATATTGGGCTGGAGAGATGCCTTAGTGGTTGAGCGCTTGCCTATGAAGCCTAAGCACCCTGATTGGAGGCTCGATTCCCCAGGTCCCACGTTAGCCAGATGCACAAGGGGGCGCACGCGTCTGGAGTTCGTTTGCAGAGGCTGGAAGCCCTGGCGTGCCCATTCTCTCTCTTTCTCTGCCTCTTTCTCTCTGATTGTCACTCTCAAATAAATAAATGAAAATAAACAAAAAAAAAATTAAAAAAACAAAAGACATATTGTCCTAGCTGTCTATGAACCTAGCATGAGAGGTTCCGACCTCCGTGCAGGCAAGGGCCTTCCGTGCCCACTCTTTATCAAGTGGCTTCCCTGTTGGCTTCCCCCACTTCTGTTTCTTCGCTGTGGTCCACAGGTGGCACATTCTGGGCATGACTCCGTGGGCGTACCTAGTTGCACTCTCCACAGAGATGAGTGACATCGCTCCCTTTCCTCTTAGCCCAGACAGAGGATTCCATCGATCTCCATCCAGCCACGCTGGCTGTGAGGCACGTCTGTTTGGAGCTTTTGGCCTTCGCCCACGCTTGTTCACTTGGCCAGGGCTCCCTGACTCAGGAGCCTGGGCCTCTGCTGCTGTCCTTACCAGACCTAGGGAAGGGGAAGGTGGAGGGGGCGAAGGGCCCATCAGTGAGCTGTCTGTACTTCCAAGCTCAGGGTGTCACACACATACCCGTGCATGGGTGCTGCAATCATGCATGGGGTCTCCCACAGGCCTCACCCAAGCCTTGGGAACTGGGCAGGGGAGAGCTCCCTCCTTGTGACGGTGGGGAAAGTGCTGGCTGCTTCAAGGAGGTTTTGCTGAAGTGCTGAGTCACGGTGAATGTATGTTCTATGGTGTCCCCCAAGGTGGAGACGCTTCTGTGCCCCAATAACCCATCAGACAGCCAACTGAGGAAAGGAGGGGTGGGGTGGGGGCTTCTGAGAGGCAGGGGTCGGCTTTCTTTTTAATATATTTTTTTAAAATTAATTTATTTATTTGAGAGTGTGACACACACACACACACACACACACACACACACACACAGAGAGAGAGAGAGAGAGAGAAAGACAGAGAGACAGAGAGAGAATGGGTACGCCAGAGCCTCCAGCCACTGCAAACAAACTCCAGATGCATGCGCCACCTTGTGCATCTGTCTTATGTGGGTCCTGGGGGATTGAACTGAGGTCCTTTGGCTTGGCAGGCAAACACCTTAGCCACTAAGCCATCTCTCCAGTCCTTACTTTCTTTCTTTTAAAATAATTTATTTTTTTCATTTTTTGACATTTTATTTAATAAGAAAGAAAAGGGGAGGGGGAGAGAGAGAGAGAGAGAGAGAGAGAGAGAGAGAGAGAGAGGGAGAGAGAGAGAGAATGGGTACACCAGGGCCTCCAGCCTCTGCAAATGAGCTCTAGACACATGCACCACCTTGTGTGTCTTGCTTCCATGGGTCCTGGGGAATCACACCTGAGTCTTTAGGCCTTGTAGGCAAGTGCCTTAACTTCTAAGCCATCTCTCCAGCCCTATTTTTTTTTGACATTTTCATACATGTATATAATGTGTTTTTATCTTATTCCCCCAATTACTCTTTTTATTATGTTCCTGTCATTATCCCATTAACATCCTTTTTCTTCCCCATCCTACTTTCATTCCTTTCTCACTCACCCACTGAGTGAAGTTAGGCTGGTTGGCATGATTGTGGGTGAAACATTATTGATCACGGAACGGGCAGCTTCCCAGTAGCTGCACCTGCCTCCTCCTCGGCCAGCAAACACCCCTGCAACCATTAGCTGCCTACAGCTGCCCTGGAAGAACGGTCTCAGGGGTGTCCCCCCTTCTGGTGGTGGTGTGGTGACAGGCTCAACGTTGTGCAGGGCGTATAAATCACCCCCTCCAGGGCTCGTGGCAGAGCTCGAGGAGGAGGGCTGTGAAACCCTGTCCTCTGGATAGGACATGACTTTGCGCAGGAGCGCAGGATGCTGGGAAGTCCCGCAGGTGTGGGAGGTTGGCCACCATGCAAGTGTGGGCTTCCAGGCCAGTGCCTCACCCCTCAGAACACAGATTAGACCAAGGGCCTGGCTGCCTGTCCTGCGGCTCAGCTGACACGTCCCTATCCTGTTTCTGGTGACCATCTTCTGGCCTTGAGAGAGGGGGAAGGACAAGGCGCGGGGTACCCTCCACGGCAGCGGTCGCATGCGCTCCACACTTGCCCTGTGACCTGTGACCTGTCCATCTGTCTTCTGGAGGCTCTGCCAGCCAAGCTTTCCGAAGAGGCCATCTGCGCAGGTCCCTGTGAGGTGGACAGTCCGAAAAAGAGAGCCAAGCGCCTCCGTGAGCGAGTGTGGTGCACACGTGCGTGCAGACTGCAGGCAGCGTGTGTTGGAGGCCGCCACCCACATCAGAAGAAACAAAGGGAAGTTTCCTTGATGATAAAAATTTCTACTGTGGGGGGAGGGTGGGAATAAGGACTCATGCAGTGGGCAGTATGGGTTCTAAAAATGCAATTTCCGGATTAATAACAAAGACACTGGCAGCGCGCTGACTCCTTTAGGACGTGCGCGCTTGACCCGCAGAGCATATTGTGCCTTGTGGCGCTCGGCGGAGTCACTGTTTAACAGTCCTCCCTTTCGGGGTGCCCGGTGTCAATTAAAACGAGTTGCTGCTGCTACCAGGACCCCTCCTGGAAATGAGAAAGGCCGCACAGACCGGCCACTGGTTAAATACTCAAGTCAGCAACTTTCATATTTGAGCGTCTATATAGCACGTGAAAGTAAAGAAAAAAATCACCAAAAGGCTGCAATATCCAAGCAATTTTGACTTCTAAACACTTCACTCAAGACAATTTGGATGGATCGAGGTTTATTTTTTTTTTAATGCCAGGGACACATCTAGACAAAAACCAAACACGATCCTCTTGAATCCCATGCTCATGTGCACACAGGAGAGACCCCGGTGCACGCACGCGCACACACATCTATGCACACACGCAGCGTGCTCATTTGTGAAGGTGCTGAGAGCAGTGTGATTTTGGAGCCTGTTTCAACACTGTGATCTTATGAGGCTACTTTTTTTCCTAAGAGTTTTTGTTTCTGGTGTTATAGTGGTATAGCAAATGGTATTTTTTTTTAAAAAAATATTTTATTTCTTTGAGAGAGAGAGAGAGAGAGAGAGAGAGAGAGGGAGATAGACATAATGGGCATGCCGGGTCCTCCAGCTGTTGTAAATGAACTCCAGATGCATTCACCACCTTGTGCATCTGTCTTACGTGGTTACTGGGGAGTCAAACCTGGGTCCTTAGGCTTTGTAGGCACATGCCTTAACCACCAAGCCATCTCTCCAGCCCCTTATCAGGGTACTTTTAAGAGAAGTGGGAGTGCTGGTATTTTTTTTAAATTTTTTTGTTTATTTTTATTTATTTATTTGAGAGTGACAGAGAGAGAAAGAGGCACTTAGAGAGACAGAGAGAGAATGGGAGCACCAGGGCCTCCAGCCACTGCAAACGAACTCCAGATGCGTGCGCCCCCTTGTGCATCTGGCTAACCTGGGTCCTGGGGAATCGAGCCTCGAACCGGGGTCCTTAGGCTTCACAGGCAAGTGCTTAACGTCTAAGCCATCTCTCCAGCCTGGAGTGCTGGTATTTAAAGCAGGCATCTAGGGATTCCTGTGGCATGCTGTCTTGGAGCCCTTTGGGCATATACTAGAAGGAGCATAGCTGAGTCGTTCTGGTTTTCATTGTCTGGAGAAACTATCACCTTTAATTCCTTGTGGCTGTACCCCGATAACACCCACCAGCAGGGCATATGAGCTCCTCTCACCCCACATCCTCACCAGCATCTGTTGCTGTTTGCTTTCTCAGCCACAGTCATCCTGACTGGAACCAGTATATGAGGAGAGTAGCGGAAGGGGAAGGAGGGCGGGCACAAAAGGGAGGCAATGGGAGGGGGTGAATATAATCAAAGTTCACAACGTACTTGGAAGAAAATGTCCGTATGAAACCCAGCGCTGTGTACAATAAACACACACCAATGAAAAAGCAAGCGGCACTGGGCATAATGGCCCACGCCTTTAATCCTAGCACTCGGGAGGCAGAGGTAGGAGGATCGCCATGAGTTCAAGGCCACCCTGAGACTTCATAGTGAATTCCAGCTCAGCCTGAGCTAGAGTGAGACCCCACTTGGAAAAAAAAAAGAAAAAAAAAAAGAAGCAAGTGACAGAAAAATGTACAACGTATTGATAAAAGTACTGTAAAACAGAAAAGCCCTGCATTATGAAACGAAGCAGAAGCCATCAGTGCCGTGCTGAGGAAACAGCCAGTCAAAGTCCAAAGGCCTGAGGACCCAGGGCCGTGAGTAAAAGGACAGCAAGGCCAGAGTATAGCTTCAGTAGGAGGAGGTGTGTGTGGAAATCTCAGCCCCGAGATTAATGCTTTCAGGATGTGGCCCATTATTCCTCTGTTGAGCTGCTGGAAAGTAAATTTCTATTAAATATGCAAAATTTAAAATATTCATCCTGATCACTGCCAACTATCTCAATGAATAAAGTGGATATTGGAATATATAGTCATATATATATATTGCTAGCTCTTGGCCAGATAGAGATTACAAATTAATAAGTGGCATTTCTTTGAAAACTCATATATTTTGAATTAAATCAACCTGGTTCTGTTTAGGTGAAATCTTATGATAACTTGAGACAAATCTTCCAAAACTCTTCACTTGTAGTTCCCATCACTGTTAACCCGATGCTGCGGGCAGGAGACGGGCACACACGTGGGCAATGACAACTGTGGGTGGCAGGCACGTTCTCTGTAGGAGGTGCCACCCAGTGGGGTTTCTGAGAGCTGTCGGGGTGCACAGAGATGGTGACATAAGCATTTTGCTTCACTTTCCATGCGTATTGGGGATCTGCCCCTCTCTCTTAAGAGAAGAGCTGCCATCTGTCATCTAAAGCTGAAGGTATCTTGGCCCCAATGCTAAACGTTATTCCCATCATGCTTATGTCTGATCTCATGGTCTATGGCCATGGGTGATTGTCTCATTGTGATGATCAAGGTCATGTGGTCATTGGGAAGTAGTCTTGGTGATGGTTGTACAGAGGGAGTTCTGGGCGATGCACCTCAACAATGGCTGCTATGGTCACATTGTCTTGGGCAATGGCCATTGGTAATGGCCAAGGAAGGTATTCATGGCAATGGGCGTGTAGGTCATGGAGGAGTCAGAGACAGCAGCTGAGATGAAGGTTGTGGTTCATTTGCCAAGGGCAGGGACGGTGGGGCTGGCCATTTGAGAAGGCCGTGGTGGTGATTGTCAATGCCTTCATCATGTCAATCCTCTGAGAAGAGTGAGCACTTCTTTTTGGAAACAAAGAACACAGTTGTTTTAATAAGTTTGAGACACTTCTGGGGAATTTTCAGTGGTTTCTAACAATGACTTTGCCCTCAGTTACGGCGGGATTCTGGACCTCTCTGCCGCTTCAACAAGTCACGCTGTTCTGCGTGGTCATCTCGGTGTGAATATTTTGTTCTGCATGGTCATCTCGGTGTGAGTATTTTGTCTCCCGTGGCCTGAGCTTTTTTACTTGTGCGTTATTAGTCAGGATTCTTGAGAGGAACAGAGCCAGGAGGATGCAAGTATTTAGAAAGTGGACTTACTAGACTGACAGGGACAGGGTAGTTCAACAATGGATATCTGGAGTCTGCAGAGTTCTGAGAACTTGGAAGCATTTCATCCCACTGTCCTAATCTGCCACTGAAGGCCCCGAGGATTCTGGGAGAGCTGCTGGTTTTCAGTCCACACTGGAAGGTTGAAGAAGCCGGGTTCTGATGCCGGCGCGCAGGGTGAAAGCTGCGGGATAGACGTGCGCCCCAGCAGCTAGCGCGGACACCAGCTTCCTTTTCTCAGAACCTCTTTATATATTAGCTGTCACCAGCAGGGCTGTCCATTCTAAAGGAAGGCCTTCCTGCCTCCGTCCACCCATCCTGGAGAGGCCCTTACAGACCCACCCAGGTATAGTAGACTGCACCGTGGTGCAGGCATGATCATCCAACCAAACACGCTTTTATGAGAGGAAAGGAATTTCATTCAGGCTTACCAATCCAAGGGAAGCTCCATCTGTGGCGGAAGATGCTGGCTCCCACATGTAAGTCCAAATAGAGAGAGAAACGCCCTCGGCCAGAAGACAGCAAAAAGCAGCAAGCACAAACCCAGCAATAAGCAGGACACCCCAGAGCTCAAATCTCCCTCCCTCCATACCTTGGGGCTGGAATTCAGATCCACCCTCAGTGACACCTCCTGCAGCGAGGTGGCTGGAGATCCAAGTTATAAACTTTAATAAACACTTGAGTCTATGGGGGACATACAATCACATGACCACAGTAGTTCTTTTTAAAAATTTATTTATTTATTTATTTATTTGAAAGAGAGAGAGAGAGAAAGAGAGAGAGAGAGAGACAGAGAGAGAGAGAGAGAGAGAGAGAGAGAGAGAGAGAGAGAGAATGGGTGTGCCAGGGCCTCCAGCCACTGCAAACAAACTCCAGACACATGTGTCCCCTTGTGCATCTTGCTTACATGGGTCCTGGGGAATTGAACCGAGGTCCTTTGGCTTTGCAGGCAAACATCTTAACACCTCAGCCATCTCTCCAACCCTGCTTCTTTTTGTTAAATTAAATGGAATCTTTGCATGGACACATCATGTGTTGGTACCATCATTTCCCTCCTCCCTGTTCCCTGAGGGTTCTCTTCCGTGGGATAGCTGGTATTCACCATGGGGATGTGAGCTATAAGTTGTAAGAGCCATAGTCAGTCATTTTAGGGGTGGCAATGCCTCTGGATATCCCCTCTCACCCCATGGCTCTTATAATCTTTCTGCTCCCTCTTGTGCAAAATGCCCTGACCCTTGGTGGGTGTGTTTCAAGTCCACTTTAGTGCTGAGCTCTCAGCAGTGTCTGGATTTCTGCTTTGGTGCGTTTCGAGTGTCCTCACTGTCTCCATCGCTCTGGTGCAGGCTGTCAGGCTCACAGTGGAAGCAGCGCTCTTGCTCATCTCACCAGCTTCTCTGTGGTTTCACCTGGGCCCCGGCTGCTGTGTGAGGGGCGGTTCATCTCCTGCCAGGGAGCGTGCTGTCTATTCTTGTCTTGTTGATAGATCAGTGGAAAGGAACCCATAGGTTGTAGTCAGGTTGGCATTGCTGGTAGAAATGATCCAACCAAGAGCAGCTTGTGGGAAAAAGATGTTTATTTTTTTGGCCTGTAGGCCTGAGGGAGAAGCTCTATGATGGCAGGGAAAATGATGGCATAAGAGGATGGACATCATACCCTGGCCAACATCAGGTGGACAATGGCAACAGGAAAGTGTGCCAAGCACTAGCAAAGGGACACTGGCTATAACACCCATAAACCTGCCCCCAACAATACACTGCCTCTAGGAGGCGTTAATTCCCAAATCTCCATCAGCTGGGGACCTAGCATTCAGAACACCTAAGTTTATGGGGGACCCCCTGAATCAAACTGCCACACCATAGTTGGAACTGGGAACTGAGTCAGAACCCTACGGAGACCAAGATTATGGACTCCAATGAGCAGCTCCCACTAGTTTTTGGACAGACAAGAGGCTACACCCATCAAAATCTCTCTAAACTAATAAAGCTTGCCCCATTTAACCTCTGCTGATCTCACTCTCTGTTGGAGAATCTGTTTTTCTTTTTCATAATGTAGCAAGAACCAAGGATAACCAAAATCTATCACAGTAGATTTTTTTTTTTTAATTTTCTTTATAGGAGGGAGAAAGAGAGAGAGAGAGAGAGAAAGAATGGGTGTGCCAGGGCCTCTAGCCTCTGCAAACAAACTGAGATGCGTGCACATCCTTGTGCATCTGGCTTACATAGGTCCTGGGGAATCAAACCTGGGTCCATGGGCTTTGTACGCAAGCGCCTTAACCACGAAGCCATTTCTCCAGCCCTCACAGTAGGTTTTGAAGAAAATTCCAAACAAACTCACCTTTGTGTTGACGTCACTGTGGGAAAATCTTAGTGTCAAGTGTGAGCTTTGTTTATTTATTTATTTATTTTTGTTTTTTTCAAGGTAGGGTCTCACTCTAGCCCAGGCTGACCTGGAATTCACTATGGAGTCTCAGGGTGGCTTCGAACTCATGGCGATCCTCCTCCCTCTGCCTCCTGAGTGCTGGGATTAAAGGCGTGTGCCACCACGCCCGGCTAGTGTGAGCTTTGGAAACGAGGCAACAGCAAGATGGCACTGGCCTGGGCAGGGCACTCTACCACCCTATTCTCTAGGGTGGTGTGCTGCTGCGTTAGGGCATGCGGGCTAATTTTACAGCTGGTGTGCTTTCTGCCCACCTGAGACTTGGCAGTGAAACTTGGCAACGGGAAAGAATGAGAAGAGATAGAACCAATAACTTCAGAAGAATTTTGACACACAGACTGATAGAATCTGCTGGGCTGGAAATGACACAGTCCGCAAGATTTTGAGTCTAAAAAAGTGAAGTCTGGGAGTGTAGAAATAAGGCTAAGCAGATAAACAGAGGAGCAAGGCATTTTCTTAAAACTGTGCTTCAGGGGCTGGAGAGATGGCTCAGCAGTTTAAGGCACTTGCTTTCAAAGCCTGATGGCCTGGGTTCGATTCCCCAGTACCCACTTAAAGCCAGATGCACAAGGCAGTAAATGTGTCTGGAGTTTGTTTTCAGTGACTAGAGGCCCTAGAGCACCCATTCTCTCTGTCTCTCTGTCTCCCTCCCTCTTGCAAATAATTAATTAAAAAAATCCTTCACTTCAAAATTATATCCATACAAAACATGCCATTAATGATGGTAATAAGCATAAAAATTATATGCAATTGATTTAGGTGATAATTTTAGCTCTATGGTTTGTGATGAGATGGGGTGTAGGCTCCAACGTGGCTGTGACCAGCGTGTGGCTCCTATGATATGTGGATTGAGGGATAACATACCAAGACTGGCTATCTCTTTTATTGGTGTGTGTGCACGTCCATGGGTGTGTGTGCAAGTATGTGTGGAGTATGCGCGTAGGCTTGTGCCTGGAGACCAGGGGGCAACCTCACCCGTTGTTCCTCAGACACTGCCCACCTTTCTTTAAAAAAGCTAATTTAAGCCGGGCGTGGTGGCGCACGCCTTTAATCCCAGCACTCGGGAGGCAGAGGTAGGAGGATTGCCATGAGTTCAAGGCCACCCTGAGATGATAGAGTTAATTGCAGGTCAGCCTGGACCAGAGTGAGACCCTACCTCAGAAAACCAAAAAAAACAAAAAAAAACAAAAACAAACAAAACAAAACAGCTAATTTAGCCAGGCATGGTGGTGCACGCCTTTAATCCCAGCACTCGGGAGGCAGAGGTAGGAGGATTGCCGTGAGTTCGAAGCCACCCTGAGACTCCATAGTGAATTCCAGGTCAGCCTGGGCTAGAGTGAGACCCTACCTCAAAAACAAACAAACAAACAAAAAGCTAATTTATTTGAGAGTGACAGAGAGAAAGAGGGAGTGTGTGAGAGAGAAGAGAAAGAGAGCAAGAATGAGGGAGGGGGAGTCAATGGGTGCTCCAGGGCTTCAAGCCATTGCAAATGAACTCCAGATGCACATGCCATTTTGTGCATCTGGCTTTATGTGGGTACTGGGGAATTGAACTCCGGTCCTTAGGCTTTGCAGGCAATTGCCTTAACTGCTAAGCCATCTCTACAGCTCAACTGTCCACTTTTATTTTTTTTTTTTTGAGAGAAGGCCCTTCAGTGGCCTCAAGATCACCAAGTTGTCTCCACTGTCTGGCCAGTGAGTCCTAGGTTTCCCCTGTGTCCACCACCCCAGTGCTGGGATCACAGGTGTGGACCACCGTGCTTGACCTCTCACGTGGACTCTAGGGATCAAACTCAGGTCCTTGTTTTTCCAAGGCCAATACTGTCCCAACTGAGCTATCTCCCCCAATCCCTGGCTATCTCTTCTCAAGTAAACCATTTGGTTGATTCTTAGGGTACATCAGCCACAGGAGACTGGGGACGTCACTCGAGGCGGAGCAGATGGGGCTGTTATTGCTCCTTTTATACTACTTTCTGTCACCTCATTGTCCTTGCTCACACACTCACCCACATGCGCACATACACACTCACCTGGTCACCTGCACGTGCACCCGCACGCACGTACACACACAGATTACAAACCTCTCTGGGGATGATGCCATCGTGAGGCCTGAAGACTTGTACTCCAGCGTGTTGACTGAGGGAGCGGCCACACCCAACCCAGCAAAGTCCAGGGAGCAGCTCGAAGGCTTTCGGGACTCCCAGGAGGAAGCCGGACTGGGGTAAGTGGAGAGCAGAAGCCATGCAGCCCAGAGCTCCCGCTGGACCTGGCTGCCGCGCTTGGCCATGGCCCTCGATTCCCTGCACTACTGATTTTTATGGTGCCACCTTGGCCCCTCTGCCACCACACCACCCTCTGTGACAGCAGGGAAGGGGCATCAGCGTAGCCCAGACTGTGCCAGCGTCAGCACGGTCATTTACGGCTTCCCCAGTGGCAGATGGCTTGGAGTCTCCGAGCCTCAGAATGGCCCTACACGCAAGAAGACCCAAAGCCACGGCAATGTATCCACAAAAGGGCAGGAAGAAAGCGAGAAAAGACCTTTAACAAGACCAGATCAAAGCCTGGTTTTGTCGAAGGCCACAGCTTTCTTCTCTTCAGGATAGAGTAAGAGGAGGCAGTGGTCCCGAGCTGGCAGGTTCTTTTTTGTTTTTTTAACTTTTATTGACAACTTCTATACTTATAGACTGTAGCGGACAGCTTCAGTTTCGCTGAGATGAACTTCCAGACCGGGCAGAGTTACGGAGGAAGGGATTTATTGAAGCTTACAGATCCAGGGGAAGTTCCATAATGGCAGAAGAAGCTGGCCTGCCTTCACAGGACCAAACAAAGAGAGAGAAGCACAAGCCAAAAGCCAAAAGCCACACAGCACAGCACACTTCAGGAACTCCAGCCAGGCTCACTTTGTATATCTCAAATCTCAAAGCCACCACCACACCTTAAGATCCGCCCAGTGACACTGCCTCCAGCCAGGCTGCTGCAGATGCGAACTACAAGCTAATAAAACACTGAATATATTGGGGACCATCTATTCAAACTACCACACAGACAATAAACCATGATATTTCCCTCCCATCCCCCATTTTCCCCTTCACAACTCTGCTCTCTATCATAGCCCCTCCCCCTCTCTATTAGTTTCTCTTTTGTTTTGATGTCATCATCTTTTTCTCCTTTGTGAGGGCCTTGTGAAGGTATCTCCAGGCACTGTGAGATCATGGATTTCGAGGCCAATTTGTGTCTGGACAATTGCACTATAAGGAGACCTACCCTTCTTTGGGCTCTTACATTCTTTCCTCCACCTCTTCCACAATAGACCCTGGGCCTTGGAGGGTGTGATTGATGGAGATATTTCAATGCTGAGTGCTCCTCTGTCACTTCTCAACACTATGTTGCCTTTTGGGTCATCCCAAGGTCACTGCCATCTGAAAAGAGAAGCTTCTCTAACCAAAAGTAAGAGTAGCATTAACATATGAATATGAACATTAAGTGTAGTGCTTTCAGGGCAGTTTGATGAGAATAATATATGCATTTAGCCAGACAAGAGCAGGTTTTATACTCATGCATCTTTAAAATTTTTTTTTAATTTTTATCTATTTATTTGAGAGAGACAGACAGAGAGAGAAAGAGTCAGAGAGAGAGAGAGAGAGAGAGAGCTCCAGGGCTTCCAGCCACTGCAAACGAACTCCAGACGCGTGCGCCCCCTTGTGCATCTGGCTAACGTGGGTCCTGGGGAATCGAACCTTAAACCCTTGGGTCCTTAGGCTTCACAGGCAAGCACTTAACTGCTAAGCCATCTCTCCAGCCCTCTTCATGCATCTTAAACCTCTTACTCAGTGTCCTATGGGGAACTTCTCAAAAGTTACCTTTATATTTTATTCATTTATTTATTAGAGAGAGAGAGTGAGGCAGAGATGGTAGGGTGGGGGAAGAAATTGGTACGCCAGGGCCTCTAGCCAATGCAAAGGAACTCTAGATGCATGTACATCTGGCTTACATGGGTACTGGGAAATCTAACCTGGATCCTTTGGCTTTGCTGGCAAGTGCCTTAACCACTGCGCCACCTCTCCAGCCCCAAGCTTACTTGTAAAGTTGTTTTCCTTTGAACCTATTTGTTTGTGGTGGGTTGGGAAGGACCTGGTATGTGTCTGGAAATACGCTGCCGCAGGTAGAAGCCCTCATGTCCCTGAGTCCCACGTGGGACCCGGCTCACCTGCCTAGCTTAGAACCCACGGGGAGGTAATTAAACTATGCATCCTGTGACTGCAGGCTGGAGACAGGCCGTCCCACTGACCCTGCAAAGTAAGATGGTCACATCATTGTCCCTGAGATGCTGGTCAGAGGCCTGAGGGTGGTGAGGGGGCACCAAGGGCAGAGGGACAGGCCCATGGTAGCCAAAAGCCTTGGTTGGCTCTGCTGTTGTTCTGGAAAGTGTTGGCTTGTCCACAGCCTTTAGCAACTCTTCCCATCACAATGCCTGATTGCCGGGCGGGGTGGGGGGTGAAGGGGAAAGGAGTCTGGCTGAGCTCAAGGTCCTGCCAGGCTTGTAAAATCACCGACAGGAATGGGGAAGCCGTGGGCCAGAGGAGGCCCGGAACCGTGCCAGGCTGGAGGAGGTCGGGCTCCAGCTGGGGAGCGGAAATGAGCGAAGGCACTTTTCCCAGACGCAGGAGAGAGAAGGAGATGTCTCAACTTGGAGCGTGGTGGTGGTTTGGAATTCTCTTCAGGGGCACCCGGCCATCCAGCGAGCTTCAGCGTGAACAGACCTCTCCCAAGGCTGGGTTCTGGAATGTTTCCTGGCCAGGGCAGACACTGAGGGGAAGGGGGGCGTGGGGGCTCCTTGTGGCTTCTCTGTTTTCGGACCCTTGAAGTCTCTGGGCTTCCTCTGGTCAAGGGTCACTCTTGTCCTGGGTGCCCATTCTGGATAAGCATGTTCGTACATCCTGTGAACTACCCCTGGTGTGTGCAGAGAGGTGCCCCTGGATTGGTCCTGTTGGGTGCATCCTCGGCCGTACCCTACCTTCCCTGCAACACCCATGGGTTCTTCATTCTCACTTGCTGGGCACACCAGACTCACGGCTGGCTGCCTAGACCCTCTGGGGTACGCCCCTGCCTTCCTGAGTATATTTCAGGTGGCCGCACACGGTTCATTACTCCAAGTCCTTGGTCTGCTGGACATGCAAGTGCGGTGGACTTTCAGGAAAGAGCAGGAGAAAGGGATGCTTCTGCGTGGATGGATTTGAACCTTGGAAGTCCCAGCAGAGACGGCCACACCAAGTACCAGCCACAGGAGCACAGGGCAAGGGGAGATGGCAAGGAATCCTTTTGGGTTCCTTCACAATTTTCTCATCTAACTTCTCAGCCACATTGAGCTGGGATTCGTGAGACCCATGAAGACATTCTGACAGGGGTGAGTAATAATAAGAACTGAAGGCAGATCTGTCTTGGCATCACTGGGAACCAATGGCCCGTGGTGACCCGGAGTCACAGGAGAGCTCTGCCAACCATTCCAAGAACCAATTCCACGTCGACGCTCATCTAATTCATTATTTATGTAGCAAATTATCTTCCACAGCAAGCAGAGGGCTTGCCAAATAGGCCTCCTCTGTGGCTTCCTGTTTTTTTTTTTTTTTTTTTTTTAACTGGGGTAGGGGTACTTGGGCTGTGGCTAACTATGTGGGGAGGACCCCCAGGGCTGGGCAAGCTGCCGTCTCCTCTGGTCCCCACTTCCCCCATGTTGTCTGCCCTGCACACCCTTGTTCCTTAACAGCTCACATACCATGCACTGACTACACGGAGCCCCTCAGGGCCTTAAGAGAGACTGGTCCTGCACGGCTCAACCAAGGAAGGGGCTGACCATTTTCTAAGTCTCAGCATGATCGTGAAAGCCCACGGGCTCAGGAGGCTCCTTGGCACCTCTAGAGAGCCTTTAGGGGCAGAGAATGGTTTCCGTTCCCTGTTGCTGAGAGCCGAAGAGGGACGTGGAGGACGCAGCATGTGGTTAGGTGGAATGAAGTCCTGTAGGGTCTGCTTAGGTCACCCAGGGGGAGAGGCCACCACCACTCACGTTAGATGGCAGAGGGGCTACGGAGGCAGAGCAAGAGGGGGGTGCGCTTGCTGAAGGGAGCTGTGCTGAGGCTGAACATCTAAGGTCCCCTTCTCCAACCCAAGTTCGTTATTTTTGTTTTTATGTATTTTTTGTTGTTGGGTGGCCGTGTCCTGTGGTCTGGTTTTGGTGACAACTGAGCCTGTCGGTCTTTGCCATTCTTAGACAGACGTCCAGATTTCACGCTGGGTGTGCCTTGTGATTCTGGCTGGGGCAAAGCGAGTGGGAGCCAACGCTTTCCCGTGTGGCCCTTCCTGTGATGTGGAGCCCTCTTCCCTCCCCACGGGGCAGATCGGTGTGGTGGCCTTCATGTTGCTGGGACCAAGCACCTGATCAGAAGCAGTCTCGAGGGGGCAATTGTAGCAAGGCAGGGTGACAGAGCATGGTAGTGCAGAGGCTGGATGGCACTTGTTGCCACGGCAGCTGGCAGAGCTCAGTGACAGTGAGCTGAGCTCGGCAAAGGGGGACGTTGAGGCACTACCTGACCCCTTCAGCGAGGCTCCGCCTCCTAAATTGCCACCAGCTGGAGAACAAGCATTAAAGATGCGTAAGTTGGGTCTTGGAGAGATGACCTAGCAATTAAGGTGCTTGCCTGCAAAGCCAAACAAAGGACGCAGGTTCGATTCCCTAGTATCCACTGGAGGCAGACAGACCCAGAAGACAGACAGTGGCAGAGGCGGGAAGGACAGAGAATCTGAGCAGCTGGATGGGGGAGCTCTAAACCCACCCAGTCGCCTTGCTCTGAACTTGTGTTGGACCGGGAGTCTCATGGAAAGAGTTGAAATGGAAATTTTGGGGGTCCTTTGCCAATACATCAATAAATTTAGAGCACCCCGGATTCTTGTCTTATGAATTTAATGAATTAAGAATCCAGGGCTAGAGAGATGGCGTTCAAAGGATCTCGCCAAATGCACAAGCGGCTGGAGGCCCTGGCGTGCCCATTCTCTCTCTCTCTCCCTCTTTCTCTCTCTCAAATAAATAAATAAAATATATGTTAAAAAGATCCATAGACCAGGGCTGGAAAGATGGCTTAGCAGTTAGGCACTACTTGCCTGTGAAGCCTAAGGACGCCAGTTCGAGGCTCGATTCCCCAGGCCCCACGTTAGCCAGATGCACAAGGGGATGCACACATCTGGAGTTCGTTTGCAGTGGCTGGAGGCCCTGGCATGCCCATTCTCTTTCTCTCTCTGCCACTGTGTCTCTCTGTCACTCTCAAATATATAAATAAAAATAAACAAAAAATTAAAAAAAGATCCATAGACCAGAGGGTACGGTTTAGGAAGACTTAGTAGAATAAGAGTAGAAAGGAGAATAAAGTGCAGAGAGCTTATGCCATGTGGAGGAGGCCAGGTGGGTGTTCAGAGCCTATGTGGGAGTAAGAGGAGGGTCTCCCCAGTTTTGGCCCAGCTGAGCTGAGCTGGCTGAGGTGAGATGAGGGAAGCTTACAAGAACCTCAAAGTTCAGGAGCCAGGCAAGAGAGAGCTGTCCCCGGGCATGCATCTATTTATAGCCTTATTATGGTGGCATTCGTCTTCTGACTCAGGTGAGCCAGAGTGGAGGCTGATTGGTCTGGGCCAGGGGTGGCTGAGAGAGAGGCCAGCCACGAAGCCAAGTTCTGCAGCTGAGCTTCACCCATCGCAATGTCAGGATCAACTTTAAATTCCATGAAAGGGGACCTCCCTCTCAGGGAGGTGCTCAGGTTGTTCAAGGTAAAGCAGGCCTTTAGGCAAGAGATAAGGAGAAACCAGCTTCTCTGATCTCTAGAAAACTGGGGTCTAGGAGGTCAGGCCTAAGGTCATCCTGCCTTTACTTGCAAGGGCCCGGTCACCTTCACTGTCTCACAGTGATGGCTGAATCTAAACAGGCCCAGCCCAGGGTGGACGCAGCTCTGCTCTGAAACTGATGGAGAGTGGCAGCTAAGATCTAGCCAGGTATGCCTTTGGCATCAGCATTAGCCGAAACAAACAGGTATAGTCTTCCCACTGCTGAGAGAGTATTGGGGACTCGGCTCTTCCTCTGTGGGCCTGTGGAGTCCTCACCCCAGCGCAGCGTGGGCGTGGGTAGCATCCGTTTCGATGAGGGTCACTGGAGGGAGTTGTAGCCCCTTTGCCGATGTTGGCAGCTGGACCTGGGCTTGCCTGCGTCCTTTCTCAGCCTCAGCTCTCAAAACCATACGTTGGTGCAGCCTCGCGTCTCTCAGATCCCCCGTTCCTCTGTCAGCCATCGCAAGCAGAGCTTTCCTCTCTTTCAAATAATGTAAACCTCGTGTGGGCTCCAATTTTCTAGCCAGCTGGTAGACCATCTCAGTTCTCTCACAGTCTTCTTGGAAAAGGTGTGGTTCACTTCAGCAAATGTCTCCGTGTTTTTTTGTTTTTCAAGGTAGGGTCTCACTCTGGCCCAGGCTGACTTGGAATTCGCTATGGAGTCTAAGGGTGGCCTTGAACTTATAGCAATCTTACCTCTGCCTCCCCAGTGCTGGGTTTAAAGGCGAGCAACACCACGCCCAGCATGTTGTGTTGTTTTGTTTGTTTGTTTTGTTTTGTTTTTTTACCCCCATACATCTTCTTCACTTTCAACTCCCAACCTGGAAGTTCTGAAGTTCCGAGCCTGACCTGGACAATGGAAGAAGAAACATTGTCAGGCATGGAAGGGAGAGAGAGTCAGACATCGGAAAAAGAAAAGGGAAAGTCAGTTCAAGTGGGTGACGTGTAAGTTGTGTGTATTGAGAACTGGACCCAAGTTGCTTTGTCGCAGAGCGACTGACCCTGCAGCAGTCAAGACCATGAGTGACTTGGAGACTGTGACGCTCACAGCTCTTGCTTCTGTCATTTCGGCTTGGCAGGGAGCTAAGGTAGCCAGCCGTGCATAGGAAGAGGCGGGACATCCCAGCTTTTCCCCCATGGGATGTAGGTGAGATCATGTCACTGGAATACATTGCAAAAAACATGTACTTACATCTCCAGCAAGGTGATTAGTGGTTAGCACATGATATTCCATTTTAATAGTAGTAGTACTAAAACTTGACATTTTTATATTTTCCTCTTTCATGCTGCTTTTATGAGGGATCTGTGTTACAATAGTCTTGGGTAATGGAAAGGGGGCATCTTAAAATTTTCCACTAGGATTGTGAATTTTTTTTTTCCCTTCAAATTTTGTTATTTTTGTTTTCTCTATTAGGGATTCTATTATTAGGAACATTGTATTTTAGAGCTGGGCGTGGCGGTGCATGCATTTAATACCAGCACTCGGGAGGCAGAGGTAGGAGGATCACCGTGAGTTCAAGGCCACCCTGAGACTATATAGTGTATTCCAGGTCAGCCTGAGCTAGAGTGAGACCCTACCTAGAAAACACAAAACAAAACATTGTATTTTAGGACTGCCACATTTTCTTGGTTAATTTCTACTTTTGTCATTATATATTATTCTTATTCCTAGTAATTTTTTGTCTTGAGCTATGTTTTTATTTTCTTTTGAGGTGGGGTCTCACTGTAGCCCCAGGCTGACCTGGAATTCACTATATAGTCTCAGGGTGGCCTCGAAATCACGGTGATCCTCCTACCTCTGCCTCCCGAGTTCTGGGGTTAAAGGCGTGTGCCACCACACCCAGCCAGAACTGTTTTTATTTATTTATTTCTATTTTATTTATTTATTTTTTGGTTTTTTGAGGTGGGGTCTCACTCTAGCCCAGCCTGACCTGGAATTCACTATGGAGTCTCAGGATGGCCTCGAACTCAGCCTCCCAAGTGCTGGGATTAAAGGCGTGCGCCACCACACCCTACTTATTTAATTTATTTTTTTTTTTTTAAGCTAGGGTCTCACTCTAGCCCAGGACTACTATGTAGTCTCAATGTGGCCTCAAACGCACAGCAATCTTCCTACCTCTGCTTCCCAAGTGCTTGGATTAAAGGTCCGAACCACCATACCCAGCCAGAATTACTTACTTAATTAATTTTTATTTATTTATTTTTTCAAGGTAGGGTTTCACTCTTTGCCAGGCTGATCTGGAACTTACTATGTAGTCTTAGGGTGACCTCGAACTCGCAGAGATCCTCCTGCCTTTGCCTCCAGAATGAGGTAAATTTGCTCTTCTTTGCTCTCGGTCTTTGTGCAGTTTTGTAAGTTAGATGGGTTTGCTGTGAATATGGCCGCGTCCGTGGATTGCTGAACAACCCACCCGTATCTTTTCCCATTCCAGGTAGCATGTGACTTTGAAAACAACAGCTTCTTTTCTGAGATGCAGAATTGGAAAGAGAGAGTGGTGTGACTGGGTAAAGTGATAGATTGAAGTTTCTACCCATTTTAAGGACACTGTGTGAAAAATAACCCAAAATCTCCATCGATAAAGCTGAGCTTCAAGGAGGGAACTGCTAATGGGGGTGTGCTGGGGTCCAGCCCTGGCTTGAAGGAGGGTCCCCGAAGAGAGGTGTGAAAGGGAGCAGCCCAATAGTGACTCGAAGTCAAGTTCTGGTGCAAGCGGACAGGCTAATGCTGAAGGCAGCTGAGTTTCTCCGTCTTTCTCTCTCTGCTTCTCTGTTTCTTTTTTTTTCCCCTTTTTCTATCTTTCTATTTTTTTCTTATTTTTTCTTTTCTACTTTTGTTTGTTTGTTTGTTTCTATGCTTCCATGATTCTTTACTTCTCTGCTTCTCTGCTGCCACAGCTCTTAGCCTCAGTCTTTTATTTTCTGATCATGTCATGCAAACACAAACTTCAAGAAAGGTACAATTTCACAGAATTCATAGAAACTTTTTGTTATTCCTTTTCATCAAACAGTCTCATAATTATTCACCTTAAGTAAAGTCTTCAGGCCCCTATAATGACTAACTGTTTTCACACTTTCCCCACGTATGTGTGGTCAAGCACTTGTGATTTCCTGAACTTTCAATTACTCTATCACAGGTGAGAGGCAAAACAACCCCAAATGGGGCTTCTTGTCATTAATCACCGATCCAATAAATCCATTTATCACTCAATCATTTATTTTTAATTTTCCTTTTCAAGTCTCTCCAATACTTAGACTTTGGTTCCCGCAATTGAACTCTTTCTGACTTCGGTTGTTTTTCTGTAAGGATCCTTGGTAAAGATTCATAGTTTGCTGCAATTGCCACCATTTAGAAAAATTTGTCATAGAACAATCTTTACATTGTTCCAGGAGGTTCATTGTTTCCTCCTAAGTGTACTGTTCTCCATGCCTGACTTTCTTTAAAGCCTTTAAGGAAAACAATTATCTCTGACCCATTTTCTTGTTTTTCCAATTGTATGCCAGAGCCTCTTTCAGATACATTGACCAACACTTCACTAACACCAATTTTTGCTGGAAAAGTAGACTTAGAGATTGAGATACCAAGTGAAAGACAGAGAAAGACAAACATTATACAGAAAACCAGAGGTATCTGTAGCATACAGAGCCAAAGATGTTTCTACAGAGGGGCCACAGTGGACTTCAAGGAAGAGACAGCTGGGCTGGAACTGTGTCATGCAGCTCTTCCGTGCTCGATTCCTCGTGACCCTGAAATGGCATGCTTGCTGTCTCCGGCAAGGGGTACTCCAACTTGATCTCATTTTCTTTCTTTCCTTCATTCTTTCTTTCTTTCTTTCTTTTTTTTTTTTTTTTTTTGGTTTTTCGAGGTAGGGTCTCACTCTAGCTCAGGCTGACCTGGAATTCACTCTGTAGTCTCAGGGTGGCCTTGAACTCACAGCAATCCTCCTACCTCTGCCTCCCAAGTGCTGGGGTTAAAGGCGTGCACCACCATGCCCGACTTCCTCATTTTCTTTTTTCTGGGAACCAATGAGTGTATTGGGGTTACTTCAGAACACACAAATGACTCCAAAACAGCTGAATCACCACAGAGCTCCACCTACTGTATCATTTAAAAAATTATTTTTTTGAAAGAGAGAGAGAGAGAAAGAGGACGAGAGAGAGAGAGAATGGGTGTGCCAGGGCCTCTAGTTGCTGCAAATGCCAGACGCATACCACCTTGTGCATCCGGCTTACATGGGACCTGGAGAATCGAACCTGGGTCCTTTGGCTTTGCAGGCAAGTGCTTTAAATGTTAAGCCATCTATCCACCCCAGTAGATTTTTTTTTTTTTTTGACAAAACAAATCTCATTATGCAGCCCAAGATGGCCTCAAACTCATGGCCTCCTCCTCCTCTTCAGAGTTTGAGTGCTGGATCATAGTGTGAGCTACCAGGCCTAGCTTTGGTCTGGTTTTGTGTCACGTGTGTGTATGTGTGTGTGTGTGTGTGTGTGTGTGTGTGTTCCGCGCACTTGCCTGGGGTGGCTGGAGGGGAACCGCATGTTTCTCACTACCCTTCTGCTCGCTCTTACTTGAGCCCGAGTCTCTCACTAAATCCTCGAATTTGACATGTTATCAACAAGCGCAGGCGATTCTCCAGTCTGCGCTGCTCACGGGACTGGGGTCGAGGGCATGCTCGCTACCTGTGTTGGTCTGTGAAATGGAACTTGAGTGGCTTCCCTCTTTGGCCTCCTCAGGCCCTCATTCTCACCCTGGAAGTGAACTTTACTGCTGAGCCATCTCCCCTGCCCTGGAGTCACACTTCCTCTAGGAGGATTGTATTCATTTCGAGTTGGGAATTTAAATATCTGGACAGTAATCAGGGATTGGTCATGGTCTCCCGGGGACGCTTATCCAGCGTGGTAAAAATAACACAGGGAACTCTTGTCTGTCTGTCGGATGTTTCTTGTTGACGGTGCTGTTAACATGCTATTTGAAAACTAATAATCTTCAGAGACGTGGCAGAGTTCCCCACAACCCTGGGTGAAATGACAGTACTGCCTGGCCATCTGGGGCTGGCTGGAAGAATTCTGGGCTCTGTCTCCTGGGTCCCAACATCTGCCTTCTTTCTTTTTCTTAAAAAATATTTTACTTATTTATTCAGTTATGAGAAAGAGAGGGAGAGAGAGAGAGAGAGAGAGAGAGAGAGAGAGAGACTGGACATACCAGGGCCTCTGCAAATGAACTCCACTTTCTTGTGCATCTGCCTCATGTGGGTACTAGGGAATCGAACCTGGGTCCTTAGGCTTCACAGGCAAGTGCCTTAACTGCTAAGTCCCTTTTGCTTTTGCTCACTGGCTCTATGAATTTAATTGCTGAAAAGAGGTAGACATAACCTCACTCTCATTTGATTTATCTGCTTTATATCATAAACTATGCTCCATTTAGCATTGAGATGGTCCATTGGAGGTTGCAGTGGAAATGGAGACTCAGCTCTTGATGGAACTCTTCACACTGGAAACTTCTTGGGATTTCTTCATTTTAAATGACTAGGAAAATGGGAGACTCAGAACTTGGTAAGTTTTAGGTTTTTTTTGACCATTTTTTCTTCATTAGTTATGTACACAGTGTGTATACAGCCATGTTGTTACCATCATTAGCCTCCCCCCTGTCCTGCCCCCTCTGCAGGGACCCTCCTCGTTGGGGAATGTGGGTTGTGCATTGTGGGGGTAGCCATCAGTTATGGGGAAGAGACAATATCTCTGTGCATAACATCCCAACATGTGGCTCTAACAATCTTTCTGCCCTCTCTTCTGTAAATCTCCCTGAGCCACGTGGGTTCATTTGAGGTCTACTTCAATCATGAGGTCTTGGTAGCCTTTGTGTCTCTGGATCTATGATTCGGTAGGAGTTGAGTGTTCTCTGAGTTTATCTCCTTCACCCTTGTGCTGGTACCAGGTTCACCAAGAAAGTAGCACTCTTGCTCATTTCCCTAATTACACTATGGTTGTAGCTGGGGCCCTGGTGAGGTGCAATGGTCTGGTTTTCTCCTCAGGATCTGCATCCATCTGAAAAAGAGAAGCAAATTCTCCAACGGAGAGTGAAGTCAGCACCGGATACATGGGATAACCATTATTAGTTTAGAGAGAATTTAATAGGTGTAGGCCACCTTGTAGCCCAAGATTGGTGGAAGCTTGATATTGGAGAGTGAACTCATTTTGTTTTTTGATATGATTCCCACTTATTTCCCAGTTCCAGCTATAGGCTCCGTTCCAGTGAGCAAATCCACTGGCCACTCCAAGAGCAGTTGGTTACCCACATGGCTGCATGCCACTGTTGCACCTGGGTGAGCCTTTAAGTTTCTTTTTCTTTGACTTTTAAATTTTTTATATATTTGCAAGGGGGGGAGGGAGAGAGAGGGAGCTAGCTAGATAGCTAGCTAGCTAGCTAGATAGATAGAGAGATAGAGAGAGAGAGAATGGGTGCAACAGAGCCTCTAAGTCCCTGCTAAGGAACTCCAGAAGCATGTGCCACGCTGTGCATCTGACTGAGATTGATAGGGTACTGGGGAATTGAACCTGCCTCATCAGGATTTGCAAGCACACGCCTTAACCACCGGGCCATCTTTCTAGCCCAAGGATTTTTTTTTTTTTTTTTTTGGTGGTAGCTGTAGTGCTTGCTTTTATCCAGTACTGCGTGGGTTTACAATGTCCATGATCACATGCCAATTGTTTCTTTTCTCTCATTTATAAGATTTACTTTGACCTGCTCTGGGGACCTGGTGGGCCCCAAGCCTAATGTTGACTTCCCTATGATGTTGGAGAGCTGAACCGAGCTGGGGGCGATGTCAGACAGGCACAGCCCTTGCTCTGTGAGGAAGGGCCAAGGAAGGGCACTGGGTCATGTGGAGCCTGGAAGGTTTCTACCGAGAGGATGAACTTCCTACAGAAAGGCAAAGCACCCATCAGGTTGGGCCCCTCCACTAGGGCAGAGGGCGATCAGCCACAGACTAAGGGGTGGCACTGATGAAAACTGTCAGATGGAAAAGAGCCACTGGGTCCGGAAGTCTACTGTGGGCTTTAAGTTTCAGAGTGAGGAGAGAGGATAGCCATGCCCGAGCCCATGCCTCCTGCTACCAGAGAATTCCTGAGGCTTGGAACTTACAGAAGAACGGAGGCTTTTATTTCTCACAGTCCCATAGGCTGGGAAGTCCAAGTGCTGGGCACTGGTGGGCATCTGGCTAGGGTTTTCTTGCTGAGTATAACATGACGTACAAGCTCATAGAAGAGAGGGTGTGGGCAGAAAGAAGCTGAGCCCTTGCCTCTTCACTGACCGCTGTCATGACAAGTCTTTTCTGAAAGGTCTCACCTCCCAGGACCGGGCACTGGTGATGAAATCCCAACATGAGTTTTGGGGGTGCTCCCAATCACAGCAGGTGCATTGGTGCGTTGGATGGGAGGGCACCCCGCTGGGTGCCTCTCTGCCCAGTGGGCCCCTGCTCTCCCCTTCATGGGAACACTGCAGTCTTTGTTCCTGGACTGGCTGCTAAATTTGAAACCAGGATGTGAAAGTTCCCCAACTTTGTTTATTGTGGGCACTTTGTGTTTCCATATAAAACTTTCTTTTATTTATTTATTGGGGGGGAGGAATAATAATAATAATAAGAAGAAGAAGGAGAAGAAGAAGAAGATAGGAAATGGATGCACCAGGGCCTCCAGCCACTGTAAATGCACTCCAGACACATGTACCATCTTCTGTAGGTGGCTTACATGGGTCCTGGGGAATTGAACCTGGGTCCTTAGGCTTCACAGGTAAGCACCTTAACTGCTAAGCCATGTCTCCAGGCCCCCGCCCCCTATATAAATTTTAGGTTCAGCTTGTCAAGTGCTTCAAAAATAATTCGGCTGAAATTTTGGTAGGCTTTGTGGATTAATTTGGGGAGCATTGCAGCCTCAGTAATGTTGGCCTTTCCAACCCAGGCCATGGAGAGTCTCTCTATATTTAAAACACATCCTTTACAGACATTGTTGGGAGACCTTCAGCAAAGCTCGCCCCTTCCCATGTTAAATTGACTGTGGCTCTCACTGACTGCTGTTTGCTTTCTGTGTGATCAAGCGCCTGGACTCATGTTTGTGATTCTCTCTCTCCTGTGCTCGTGTCTTCATTGAGTTTTCTTTGTTTCTTTTCCGATATTGCCCTACTTCGGGCTGCTCTCACTTTGTGACAGGCGTATGCAGCCAGGCATTAGCATCGAAGCACTGGTAACTGTCTTCCGTGAATCAGGATAACTGGCGATTGAGGTCTGGAGGCTGTGGGGCTCTGTTTGCCTGAAGGTGGTCTGAGTGTGATCATTACCTCTGCCCAACTGTGAAACCGTGGCTGTCTCACTCAGTGTTGAGGATTTCCTGAGCTTTTTATTAAAAAAAAAAACAAACAGCTGGACTGGGTTCATTTCTCTCTTCTCATGTCTTATTACATAGGCCACAGGTGGGTGTTTTTTTTTAAGTTTTTGTTTTGTTTATTTTTATTTATTTACCACACACACACACACACACACACACACACACACACACACACACAGAGAGAGAGAGAGAGAGAGAGAGAGGGAGAGAGAATGGGCTCCCCAGGGCCTCCAGCCACTGCAAAGGAACTCCAGTCGCGTGCGCCCCCTTGTCCATCTGGCTAACGTGGGTCCTGGGGAATTGAACCTTGAACTGGGGTCCTTAGGCTTCACAGGCAAGCGCTTAACTGCTAAGCCATCTCTCCAGCCTTGTTATTTTTTAAAATGACTGGTTTATTTATTTTTCTTTCTTTGTTCAAGAGACAGAGAGGCAGATAGTTTGGGTGTGTGTGTGAGAGAGAGAGGGAGGGAGAAAGAGAGAGAATAGGTGTACCAGGGCTTCCAGCCTCTCCAAACAAACTCCTCCAGACACATGTGCCACCTTGTGCATCTGACTTACCTGGGTCCTGGGAATTGAACCTGGGTCCTTAGGCTTCACAGGCAAGCACCTTAACCACTGCACCATCCCTCTAGCCCGCGGGAGGGTTTCAATAATCTCTTTGTGAGGATGCTGTTGAACCCAGCAATGCCACATTGCTGCTGGTGCCAGCTCTTGCTCCTTCTCTCCAGCTTCCCCGACATCTCCTCACCTTCCTCCCAGCAGCTGGGAGCCCACGCATGCACACGCCTGGAATTGTCTCTCCATGCCCAGCTCATATGTTCCAGGGGCTGCCTGGGCAGTGCCCCACCTGGGCACCAACCCCTATTGCCCCTGTCCACAGCAGTGTGGAGAACATCAGCCACTGTGCGGCGTGGATGCTGTGGTCAGAGATCTTGGAGGGGCCCCGGGCAGCCGCTTTCCATCGGCTCACGGTGGCCGGACATCCGTGGCGCTCGCTCACACCTGGGTGTCCACGTGGACTGCCACCCTGGAGCATGATGGGATGCTTGTCCATAGATGGGACTCCTGCAAGGGAGCGACTCGGTGGGCTCTGGGACAATAAATCATAGCATGCTCCCATGGGGAGCATCTGGGCACATCTGGGTGTGAGGCCCCTCAACGCAAGGCAGAAGCTGCGGCCCTCTCTGAGCGCCGGTGACAGCTCAGTGACACCCAGCACATGATTATGAGGCAGCTCCCAGGCAAAGAGAAGAGTTAGCAGGCACGTCCTGATGGAACGAGGCCATCACGCCCGTTGTGACGCCGGAGGCCTGGCTCGGCCCTTCTGGCCTTCTCAGGTACTCTCCAGGACTCCGGGGACAGCGCGGCCTGCTGCGGTGGCCTTGTGCTGCCCCTGGCTCCACTGTCAAGTGAGAATCACGGGAGGGCTCTGCAGAGGGCAGTGCCATTCCCTCTCCAGGTTCCAATTTTCAGGGTTCAGGGCCTCCCGCAGTCTCCCCATGGAGCGGACAGCCGCTTTCTGAATGAATGCTGAACGTTTGGTAACCACGCACTGAGCATGGACGCACATGCTCGGAACCCAAGTTCTAAAGCTTCCCACCTGTTTCTCTTTGGCCCCTCTATCCATGTCTTTTGCCTGGTCTGTTATTTTATTATTTATTTTGCTTTTTCAAGGTAGGGTCTCACTCTAGCCCAGGCTGACCTGGAAATCACTATGGAGTCTCAGGGTGGCCTAGAATACATGGTAATCCTCCTACCTCTGCCTCCTGAGTGCTGGGATTAAAGGTGTGTGCCACCATGCCCAGCTTATTTTATTTATTTTTTGTTTTAGGAGAGGGACAGAGAGAAAGAGGCAGATAGAGCAAATGGGTGCACCAGGGCCTCCAGACACTGTAAACAAACTCCAGATGCATGCGCCACCTTCTGCCTCTGGCTTATGTGGGTCCTAGGGAATCAAATCTGGGTCCTTAAGCTTCTCAAGACCCTGCAGCCCTGGGTCTGTTTTAAGTGGGCAGCTCCCAGCTAATCCGCGGCAGAGTCCTCTTTCTCTTCGCTCAGGGTCTAGTATGTACTGGACACTTTCAGAGAACACTGGCTTAATATGTGCTGGATACACCTCGCACCCTTGGATTTACACGGCTGCCTTGACACCCAGTCTTGGGTTGTCTTTGCGCTGCGACAGGGAAGGAAGCCCTTGTGTCTCACTCCAGGCAGGGTGAAGTCCTAGGCTGTCAGTGTGTGGAGTGGGTGTCATTGCCCACACCACCCTGGAGAGCCGAGCTGCGGTGCCCCGCATGGCACGTTCATCACACACCTGCCTGGCAAGATGCTACATGCAGGCTCATCCCTGGCACTTGGACGGGGACCTGCCAGGAAACATGTCTGACTTTATCTTTGTGCCTGCGGAATGGATGCGGGGCTGGCATGTCATGTGAAGGAGCATTACACGTGTTTAAGGAAATCCCCTCTGAATTTCTGCTGTTTCAGCTCAATTAACAATCCAGCCTTTTGCACATCCATACATGTGCACGGATGTGTGCGGTGTGTGCACGCACGCCTATGTGCATAGTCACGTGTATGTGTGAGGGCACATGGATGACAGAGGCTGGTGATGGGTGTCTTCCTCAATTTATTGTCCTCCATGGCTTTTAAAAAAATGTTAATTTTAGCTGGGCGTGGTGGCGCACGCCTTTAATTCCAGCACTCCGGAGGCAGAGGTAGGAGGATCGCCGTGAGTTAGAGGCCACCTTGGGACTACATAGTGAATTCCAGGTCAGCCTGGGCTAGAGTGAGATCCTACCTTGAAAAACAAACAAACAAACAAAAAAGTTATTTTTTAAATTTATGCATGTGAGAGAGAGGCAGAAAGGGAGGGGAGGGGTGATGGGCATGCTGGGGCCTCCCGCCACTGTAAATGAGCTCCAGAGTCATGCGCCACCTTGCACATTTGGTTTACGTGGGTCTGGGGAATCGAACGTGGGTCCTTAGTCTTCACAAACCAAGCGCTTTAACCCCTGAGCAATCTCTCCAGCCCCTCCTTAAGACCACCACCTCTCACAGAAGCCATGACTAGACAAGCTAGGCAGCAAGCCCGGTGTGTGTGTGTGTGGGGGGGGTACTCCTGTCTCTCTGCCTCCCTAGTGTGGGGGGTCCAGGTACACGTTTTCTTGCCTGGCTTCTACGTGAGTACTGGCACCCTAACTCAGGTCCCCATGATTGAGTGGCAAGTATTTCAGTCACGGAGCTGTCTCCCCAGCCCTTCAAGTAACAATCTCTCCAAACTGTCCTTTCATGTTCACTTCTTTTTAAAAAATATTTTTATTTATTTATTTATTTGAGAGAGAGAAGTGGGGGAGGGGAGAACGGGGAGGGAGGGAGAATGGGTACTCCAGGGTCTTCCAGCTGCAAACGAACTCCAGATGCGTGCGCCTCCTTATGCATCTGGCTTACGTGGGTCCTAGGGAATTGAACCTGTGTCCTTTGGCTTTGCAGGCACATGCCTTAACCACTAAGCCATCTCTCCAGCCCCTCATGTTCACTTCTTCATTCCGAGGATTTTTTTTTTCCTTGGCATGTGAATGTCACCTTATATGTTCATTTTATTAGGATTTCCATCATCTTTACAACTTTTTGATTTCTTTTTTAAAATTGTTATTAAGAGCATACTTTGTATGGATACATCATGTGTTGGTACCATCTTGTCCCTCCTCCCTGCCCCCTTTGTGCAGGCCACCCTCCTCAGTGGCATTGCTGGTATTCCCCATGGGGTGGTGGGCTATGCATTGTGGGAGCAGCAATCAGTTATTGGGGTGGGGGAGGCAGTGCCTCTGAGCATGATGTCCTAACCTGTGGCTCTTACAATCTTTCCGCCCGTCTGCAAAATTCCTTGAGCCGTGGTGGGTGAGTTTGGAGTCTTCGTCAGTGATGAGCTGTGAGGAGCCTCTGGATCTCAGCTTTGGTAGGAGTTGAGCGTCCTCAGGATCTGTCTCCTTCGCCCTGGCGCTGATTGTCAGGCTCACCGTGTGGTAGAGATCCTCCTACCTCTGTCTCCCAAGTGTGGAAGCTCCTCTGTGGTTTCGCCTGGGCCTTGGCTGAGATGCGAGGGGTCGCTTACCTCCTCGAGTCTTGCTAGCCTTCAGCGCGCACCCTCGGAGTAGGAGATCTAGGCGTTGGGGACCCAGGGGCAGGTCAATCAGGTGGAGCAGAAGGCCCACTCTAGCAGCACATAGGCAAGTTTCAGGCAGCCCCAAGCCGGCGGCAGCCACAGGGGTATCGGGACCAGGGAGCTGGGAGGTGGGGAAGGAACCAGGAGCTCTGGCCTGCTCATCTTGAGCCTGCCACAGCTTTTCTGTTTCTAATGTTACTAAAACCTCCAGGGTGCCGGGGTGTGTTTCCATCTCTTCTCCCCACACCATCCTGGCAGCCGTTTCTTCTTCCAGCAACAGTCTCAGCTTCTCTGCTACACGGAAGGACATGGCAGGATGCAGAGATGGCTAAGGGTCCGTCACTGCTCCGTGGGGTGGTGCTTGCCGTTAAAGCACAATGCTGTTGACTTATTAGTTCTAATACTTGAACCTGATACTATATATATTTTTAACATTTTATATTCATCTATTTATTTGCAAGGGGAGAGAGAGAGAGGAGAGAGAGAGAGAGAGAGAGAGAGACAGAGAGAGCATATGCCAGGGCTTCTAGCAGCTCCAAACGAACTCTAGGACCACTTTGTGCATCTGGCTTTACATGGGTACTAGGAACTGAACCTGGGTCATTAGTTTTTTGGGGCAAGTGCTTTTCTTTTCTTTCTTTTCCTTCTTTCTTTTTTTTTCTTTCTTTCTTTCTTTCTTTCTTTCTTTCTTTCTTTCTTTCTTTCTTTCTTTCTTTCTTTCTTTTTTTTTTCCCAAGGTAGGGTCTCACTCTAGCTCAGGCTGACCTGGAATTCACTATGGAGTCTCAGGGTGGCCTCGGACTCACGGAGATCCTCCTATCTCTGCCTCCCAAGTGCTGGGTCAAGCAAGTGCTTTAACCACTGGGCAATCTCTCCAGCCCATTGATACTATCTTTAGAATCCACTTTAGGCACTGAATTTGAACCCAGTGTGGAAGACCTGTTAATATGAATGTGGGGCTGGTTTTTTCCCATTCCTCACCTCATTCCAACCCAGCACACTGGCTGTTCTTCAACCTCAACTGTAAACAAATGACATTATGATATAATCTATAAGGAATAGAATGTGTATAGATTCAGGCATTATAACCATAAGGATGATATAAAGGCATGCTTGGACACACACACACACACACACACACACACACACACACACACACACACATTTTTTTTTTAAAGGTTTTTCTAGGTAGAGTCTCACTCTAGCTTAGGCTGACCTGGAATTTGCTATGTAGTCTCAGGGTGGCCTTGAACTCATGGTGATCCTCCTACCTCTGCCTCCCCAATGCTGGGATTAAAGGCATATGCCACCATGCCTGGCTTTTGGTTATATATTTTTTAATATTTTATTGACTTATTGGACAGAGAGTAGCAGATAGAGAGAGTGGGCATGCCAGGGCCTCCAGCCATTGCAAAGGAACCCCAGATGCATGCACCATTTTGTTCATCTGGCTTATATGGGTATTGGGGAATCGAACTTGGGACCTGAGGCTTCATAGGCAAGTACCTTAACTGCTAAGCCATCTCTCCAGCCCTGCTTGGCTGTATTTTATACATACTTATGTAGAACATATGCCTGTAACTGGCATGCAAACCTCCTCCTTTCCTCCATGCCTCACATTTAAGCAGTCAAGATAGCTCCTGCCAGATTTTTGTGAGTTATAAGTGATCTATGTTTTGACATTAAAGAAAAGAGCTAAATAGATTTAACCTCATACGCAAAAAGTTGTCAGAAAACAAAATAAACATCAGTAAACACCAACACAGGAGACTACTTGCTGATGATCATAGTAAGTTATAAGATATCCGCCTTCATTTCTTCACCAAGGGGACGATGAGGAACTGGGTCCCTCTGAGGACAGAGGGTCAGAGCAGATCTCCCCACAACCGAGAAGCCAGGGTTGAGTTCTGCCTCCTGCGAGGCATTATCAGGATATCATCGGTACAATCAGGGTCTTCTCTCATATTTCACACGCATTTCATGATAAAGCTTAATCTGCAGGGACAAGTGCCAGAAACGTCCCATTGATCACATGTCACGTGGCTGTGAGACAGGAGCAGTGAAGAGGCGATCTGTTCTAACCAATCCTCAGGCTAAATTCCCAATGAGGCCGCAGCCCTGACTGTGAGCGGCCCTTCCGGTGGGCTTTTCCAAGCCTGGGAGCCTGGGCCTGCTGAACGCGGGGCAACTTCAAGTCTGTGGCCGAACCACGGCGGACGCTGCTTGTGCCAATGGTGCTTGCCAGCCGGGGATCCATGTAGTAGTTCACATTAATTTCCAAAGCATGAGAGTTAGACTCAGATCTTGTCGCTGATACATACTCTAAAAGCTGGATTCACTAAAAGAAGCATAAATTAAGTGTGGACAGAAAAAAATGCGAGAACTGTTGTCTGTAGAGGTCATTTACTTCTTGGTGAGCACAATGTCCACCTGACTTTGAAAATCAATCAATCAATCTATTCTGTTTGCAAAAAGTCAAAACGACGATGAAACTGGATGAAACACTGCGTTAAGAATAAGCGAGGTGCTGGGTGTGGTGGCGCACGCCTTTAATCCCAGCACTCGGGAGGCTGAGGTAGGAGGATCGCCATGAGTTCAAGGCCACCCTGAGGCTACAGAGTTAACTCCAGGTCAGCCTGGACCAGAGTGAGACCCTACCTTGAAAAACCAAAATAAATAAATAAATAAATAAATAAAAGAACTCTAAAAAAAAAAAAAGAATAAGCGAGGCGAGCCGGGCGTGGTGGCGCACGCCTTTAATCCCAGCACTCGGGAGGCAGAGGTAGGAGGATCACCATGAGTTCGAGGCCATCCTGACACTACATAGTGAATTCCAGGTCAGCCTGAGCCAGAGTGAGACCCTACCTCGAAAAACCAAAAAAAAAAAAAAAAAAAAAAAAAGAATAAGCGAGGGGGCTGGAGAGATGGCTTAGTGGTTAAGCGCTTGCCTGTGAAACCTAAGGACCCCGGTTCAAGGATCGATTCCCCAGAACCCAAGTTAGCCAGATGCACAAGGGGCGCATGCATCTGGAGATTGTTTGCAGTGGCTGGAGGCCCTGGCGCGCCCATTCTCTCTCTCTCTCTCTTTGCCTCTTTCTGTCTGTCACTTCAAATGAATAAATAAAAATGAATTAAAAAATTTAAAAAAAGGAATAAGCGAGGGCAAGAGAGATGACTCAGCCATTCAGGCACTTGCCTGCAAAGCCTAATATCCTGGGTTCGATTCCCCAGGACCCACGTAAAGCCAGATGCACAAGGTGGTGCATGCATCTGAAAGTTTGTTTGCAGTGGCTTGAGGCCCTGGAACGCTCAGCCCATTCTCTCCGTCTCTGTTTGTAAATAAATAAATAAAATGATTTTAAGAAGAGATAAGTGAAAATGGTACAATACTGGAAAAGCCACAAGCCTTCACGCCATCACTTAGCTGCTGCGAGGTGGCCCACTTCCTGCAAGCCATGCCCAGCTCCCATGAGTCTCCAGGTGGGGCCCCGGGCTCCACGTGTCCCCCTTCCCTTCCTGGCAGGTGAGTGAGGAGGACAGGACCCCCCCCCCCCCCCCCGAGGCTGCCCAGCAGCAGTGCCTCCCAGGACATGCAGTGTGGGCCCCAAGCCAACAGGTGGCACAAACGCATTTGACTTGCACATCGTTGCGTCACCTCGACCCTGGCTCCCCCGCACCCAGGCCCAGCGGGCCCAGGAGCTGTGGCTACTTGTGTGAGAGGACCCCCGGGGTGCCCGCGGGGGTCCGCAGGGTCCAGCGAGGTCCAGCCAAGGGTCCTGGTTCACCGAGCCTTGGAGGGCTCGGCGGGCTCCGGGCAGCGCGCCCTCTGCTGGCCGCCTGACGAGTCGCCGGCTGGAACAGGCGCTGTGTTTTGCAAAGCGCGTGGACACTGGACCGAGTGGGGCAGCAGCAGCTGGACTGGACAAGACTGCTGAGCCCGGGGCCCAGGCAAGATGGGCAGAGGTCAGTAGGATTAGACAGGGCCTGAGCGGAGCTGACCAGCACTGGGGCAGGGGTGGACAGGAGCTGAGGTAGGTCTGGGCTCCTCCACTGATCAAAGATGCAGTGTCTCGGGACTGTCACTACTGTCGGCCTCTTCCTCCCCTTGCTTCTGCTTCTAGAAGGCTCCCGTCCCAGGCAGCGAGCAGACAGGAGGGGCTCAGCTGGGTGAGGAAGGCCTGTCATTCCCAGGTTCCAGCTCAGTGGAGAGGAGCCCCGCCTGAACTTGTTTATAATGTGTCTCATCACAAAGGCATTCCCGGCAGGAAGGTGAGGAGGGGTGACAGTCACCCCCAGTAGGCGCAGATCTCCGTGTCCCCTGTGGAGTGACACGCCTGCGTCTATGCCAGGCAATGGCCCCGGTCTCCTGGTCCCCACCCCACAATTTGTCACTTGGGAATCCTGCTTCATGAGCTTTCTTTTGTCACTGTCACGGATGCCTACGGCTCCCCACATCTCTTCCCTGTGCGCTAGGGCTTAATGAGGAGTTTTCTGTCCTGTAATCCCCCCCCGAAAAGCCTGTTTCTCTAAGCAAACTCAGGAAGGCGGCGTCACCCACTGAACAGGGCTTAAGAGCTGGAGAGATGGCTGAGCAGGTGAGGCACTTGTCTGGAAAGCCTAAGGACCCAAGTTCGATACCCCAGTACCCGCGTAAGCCAGCTGCGCAAGGCGGCACATGCGTCTGGAGTTTGTTTGCAGTGGCTAGTGGCCCTGGGGTAGCCATTCTCTCTATCTGCCCCTTTCTCTCCTTTTCTCTCTCTCTCTCTCTCAAATAAATAAAAAAAGATTTAAAAAAGAAATCTTAGGAAAAAATGGACTTAAATTTAGAGCTGTTGCCTTCAGTTCTCCTACCATCAGAAACATCTTAGCTTTGTGTCTTGGAGGGACTGTGGCTGCGGACCTGGCCACAGCCCATGGGAGGAATGGCTGGGCAGAGGGAGCCGGCTTTGCTGGGGCCATTACCTCAGCCCAAAGCTGAGCGTTCACGCGATTTGCACACTTTTTTTCATTTAGTGGCAAGATGTTATGCTCTTGTCCCTGTTACCCAAGCAAGAAAAGTGAGTCTCTAGGGTGGTCAGTTGCTTGCCAAGCTGTTTGTCTGGGTGTGCCTCCTCCACCCGCTGGGCAGGCACTGGGGGGGGGGAGGGGCTCCCTGTCCTCTGGTCCAGTAGAGGGGCAGGGGTCCCATGGGGGCTTTGTAGCCTCAAGTTGGACACACAGAGCTCAGCACACTGGAATCCTGTCTTGCCACCCGAAATGAGCGCCCGTGGTCTCGGATGAGCTCCTCTGGCCACTCCTTGTTATTTCTTGGCACACTAAGGGTGAGACAGTTCGAGAGTTCGATCACCTAGAAAGTGATACTCCTTAATCTCCACTAAGGTGGAGATGTGATTACTTTATTTATTTTGGGGTTTTTCGAGGTAAGGTCTCACACTAGCCCAGACTGACCTGGAATTCACTATGTAATCTCAGGGTGGCCTTGAACTCACGGCGATCCTCCTACCTTTGCCTCCCGAGTGCTGGGATTAAAGGCGTGCGCCCCCACACCCAGCCAAAACTGTTTTCATTTATTATTTCTATTTTATTTATTTATTTATTTATTTATTTTTTGGTTTTTCGAGGTGGGGTCTCACTCTAGCCCAGGCTGACCTGGAATTCACTATGCAGTCTCAGGGTGGCCTCGAACTCACGGCAATCCTCGTACCTCTGCCTCCCGAGTTCTGGGGTTAAAGGTGTGCGCCACTGCGCCCGGCCAAGATGTGATTACTTTAGATGGCAGGACTATTCTAAGTGTCATTAAATAAACTGTCAGGGGCGAAAAGCAAAGTCTAGATTTTACGTACACCAGAACTGTTAACCCTTTTTATGTTTTTTAAATTAAATTTAATTTTTATCTATTTATTTGAGAGTGACAAACAGAGAGAGAAAGAGGCAGAGAGAGAGAGAGAGAGAGAGAGAGAATGGGTGCGCCAGGGCCTCCAGCAACTGCAAACAAACTCCAGATGCGTGCGCCCCCTTGTGCATCTGGCTTACATGGGTCCTGGGGAATCGAGCCTCGAACCGGGGTCCTTAGGCTTCACAGGCAAGTGCTGAACCGCTAAGCCATCTCTCCAGCCTCCTTTTTAATGTTTTGATCCCTAAGTGGCTGGATTTGCAAAGAACTGGGAAGATTTGAAATTCGTCTTTCCAAATCTTGAGCTACGGTGGGGGCCTAAGGCACCGTCCTGTGGCTAAGTGGTTGTCCGGGGTGGAGAACATAGCTACTTCTGGTTGAGGGGTGAATTTATGAGGTTGACATTTTAAGAAGTCACAACTTCAGCTCATTTCAAACAGCACAACAAACCTGAAGCCTTGTGGCTTCTGGTGGCAGCCAGTCCAGATTGAGGTCTGACTTTGAGGCGGTGTTGACCTTTCAAAAGCCCCTGCAAAGTGCGAGGTGAGAGGCTTTGGGGGAGCGGAGTCAAACCTGTCTCCTCTTTAACTGGAACCACTAAGAGATGTGTGTGAGGGCCGCAGCAGTAATTGCCAATTATTTTCATAGAAATTTCCAAGAAAAACAGGAAAAGCAACGAGGCGGGACTTGAATGGTCAAAGCACAGACAGAAATTTCGCACACACGGGGTGCAGAGGCGGGCTCGGTCTCACAGGGGCCACGTGGTACAAATTAATAAAACAAAATCTGGACATGCCAGTCTCTACCCATCCAGTGGGCATGCGTTAGGCTTTGTGGCAGGTTTGGTGTGGGTGATGGCGTGGGCGTGGAGGATGTGAGCAGGACAGACTCTATCTAGTGCAGAGTATCTTGGTGATGTTTATCAGGGTCTGGATGCTTTAAGGGGCTGATTCTCATCCAAGGACAGGAACCTGAAAATCGCATTCTCTAGGCAACAGTGTTGACCTTGCATGTGCCGGGACCTGGCTTGGTCTCAGGCTCTGCAAACAGGCAAACAAACAAATAGACAGACAGACAAACAGTGACGCATGGAGACAGTCACATACTGTGATGTTACACAGGCAAAGGGGAGATGGCTCAGTGGTTAAGGTGCTGGCTTGCAAAACCTGATGCCCTGAGTTGAGTTCCCCAGCACCCCGTGTAAAGCTGGATGGGCATTCATTTGCAGTGGCAAGAGACTGTGGAGTGTGCATGCACGCACACATACACATTGCACACGCATGCGCTCACACATGCACACACATGCAAATAAGAAAATTTTTTTTTGTTTGTTTTTCAAGATAGGGTCTCACTCTAGCCCAGGCTGACCTAGAATTCACTATGTAATCTCAGGGGGGCCTCGAACTCACGGCGATCCACCTACCTCTGCCTCCCAAGTTCTGGGATTAAAGGTGTGCGCCACCACGCCGGGCAATAAGTAAATTTTTTAAAAAGGCAAAGCAGAAAATCACCCAAACTCCTGTAAATTTATAAACCAAACAAATCTACAAAACTCATATCTATTTATATGTATTAACATCTTTATATATAATAATTTGTACACATTTAACATGTTTCAGCACACACTATACATCATGTTATATATATAATACATGTGCATACAATATGCACACATACCATATATATGTATAGAATACAGATATGCCATATATGTATATAACACACATATATGTTTAGATACATACATGTATGTATATTTGAAGCTGTGAAGGAAAATAAGATAAAATTATATTATCTCTTGGGCTGCAGGGCTGGAGAGATGGCTTAGCAGTGAAGGCACTTGCCTGTGAAGCCTAAGGACCCAGGTTTGATTCCCTGGGACCCACATAACCCATATGCACAAGGTGGTGCATGACTGTGAAGTTTTTGCAGCAGCTGGAGGCCCTGGTGCATCCATTCTCTCTCTCTCTCTCTCTCAAATAAATAAATAAAAGTAAAAAAATATTTTGAGAATTGTCCCTTTATTTTGTAAGTTTCCTAAAGATGTGTTTTGCTTTCAACATCGTCATGCCCTAAGGGTGTCAGCAGGGTGTGACAGGGCGTGATTTAAAGTTACGGTTTATTAAGCATCCTTCATCCTTTCCCCCATACATGGCTCCTGGGGGGTCGCTCTGCGGCTTCTGAGAAGGTGACTGTGAGACATAAAGGTCCCAGCTAGCGGGTGGGTTCAGTGCGTTGCTGCCTGCCCCCCAGGAAACTTTCTGGATCAATCACAGAGCCATCCCCCACAGGGATCATTTTGTCAAGTGGACCGCAGATAGAGAAATAGGAACCAAGGCTGGTCGCTGGCCGTCGTGTGGCCCCCTCTACTAGGGCGCTGGCCACAGGGTTGTGCCGGGGGTTGGGGGGGGCAGGGAAACAGAGCCACCAAAGCTGCTTTCTTTTGAACGACACAGAATGCATTGTGCTTTGGGTATTCCGTACAGATGTGAACAGCAGAGCGATACATCTGAGACCTGGGACACACCGGAAGACAGATGAGTAAGATGATTCCGTCTTGGGGCCCCTTATGGAACTGGCATTTCCGTTCACGTCTGTGCAGGAGGCCAAGTCCCAGGAAAGGGAGTGGCGGTGTGGCCGGAGGGCAGCTCATGCCAGATGCTGAGCCCAGCTGGGCACCCTTACTTTTCTTTACTAGCTCACCTGCAATCTGGCTCTCCTTCTGGTCATGAGGACGGAGTGAGGAAGTGTCACAGGAACTCAGCAGGATCCTGTCCATGCAGTACCCTCTCCAGCCTCCTGCACCCCCATGGCAACCTGTACCCCACAACCCACTGAGTTCAGTCCATCCCTTGTCAGTAACCTGTGTGCTGTCCCCGGGGCCCATCCAGCCTGTAGCACTAACACCAGGTTCTTAGAATGCCTGTGATGTCCCTGGGTGCACAGGACCCTTCACTGTCCTTGCTCCTGGATTGATGAAGCCTGGCCCCATGCAGGCATGGCAGGGACCTCAGGCTGCTGCGTGCCCCGTGGATGAGGAGATGCAACATCCAGTATTCTGGGGATGACCACTGGTAGAGAAGACCCAAGCAGGGGGCAGAAATACCGAATGGAGGGCTGGAGAGATGGCTTGACGGTTCAGGTGCTTGCCTGCAAAGCCTAAGGACCCCGGTTCGATTCTCCAGGACCCACGTTAGCCAGATGCACAAGGTGGCACATGCATATGGAGTTCATTTGCAGAAGCTGGAGGCCCTGGCGGGCCCATTTGCTCTCTCTTTCTCTCTCTCAAATCAATAAATAATAATTTTGTTAGGAAGGAATAAGGGGGCTGGAGAGATGGCTTAGCAGTTCAGGCGCTTGCCTGCAAAGCCAAAGGACCCAGGGTGGACTCCCCAGGACCCACATAACCAGATGCACAAGGGGTCGCTCGTGTCTGGAGTTCATTTATAGTGGTTGGAGTCCATGGCATGCCCATTCTCTCTCTCTCTCTCCCCCTGCTTATTTCTGTATCACTCTCTCTCTCTCTCAAATAAATAAATAAAAATATGAAAAATAAAAAAGGAATAAGGAATGGAGAAGTGATTGGGAAAGAGTGCATCTCTGTGTTAGCATGTGGAGGTTTTGATTCATGGGCTCGGTTGGGTCAAGTCTGGGTCTATCATGGCTTCTCACAGCGGAGCCGTCACAGCCTCTAAGAACCCAGAGCCTGGCTCTTCCTTCCTCGTGTGTCTGCAGCGAAGACTCTGGGGGTGACTTCAAGCCTCACCTGGGGGTCCCCCACCTTGCAGAGTCCATCCTCTGAAGTCTAGCGCAGAGAGTGGATAGGTAATTAGAATTCACTGAAGGGTGGGATTATAAACCATGCACAAACACCTCGAATATTCCAGTTCCATTTTATTTCAAACCAGTGCATGGCTCCTATCCTACCACTCTGAGGAGCAGGCAGGGCTGCTCCTTGCACAGGGGATTACTGGTGGGAGCAGCTGGTTTTCCCCCTGTGTTTTAAACAAATCACATGCACAATACATTGGCTTGGACTTATAGCTTCATTTTATTTCTCCATGGACAAGAACACAGGGAACACTTGTAAAATGATTTGAGGGCAAAGCCCTTTTAGGTTGTTTAAGTTTTTGCTCTTTGGGTTTTTCGAGGTAGGGTCTCGCTCTATTCTGGGCTGACCTGGAATTCACCATGGAGTCTCAGGGTGGCTTCGAACTCATGGCGATCCTCTTACCTCAACCTCCTGAGTGCAGGGATTAAAGGTGTGCGCCACCATACCTGGATGATTCTTACAATATTTATGGTTATTTTACTCAGTCTTAATTCATTTCATGGCAATGATTTTAAGTCACTTTTCTCTTTTTCTCAAGCACTTAACTTTGTTTTCATATAGAAAACGTATAGACCTTTCTTCACATTGATCACATTGTACAACCTTTAATCAATTATTGATTTACAGTAGAACCGTGATTGGCATAAGCAAGCAAACTAAAGGCCACCGTTGGCAATCCCAGAGTGGTGGCGAGTCCTGGGGAGCGGAGATGTGGAAATGGGCTACGATGGTGTTGCGTGTTGAGCTGTCTCCCCAGCTTCCCATGCCAAAGTCCTCACCTCAGAATGTAACCTCACTGGAAACAGGGCGTTAGTAGGGAAAACCAAACTAAAACAAGGCGTTAGAGCGGGCCTCGTCCAGTATAACACAGTCCTTATGAACAGAGGAAATTTGAACTCAGAGAGAAGATATACATTGCAGGAAGGTAACCTGGAGAGAGAGTGGGGACAGGGAATACCGTCTCCTTCACAGCCCCACCAGGGCCAGCGCTGACCACACCCTGACCTTGGACTTCTGCTCTCAGCCCTGTGACAGGATGCAATTCGGTTAAGTCCCTGGTCAGTGCTTAAGAGACAGTCCCTTGAGAGGGAGAGGGGATAGGATGGAGAGTGGATTTGTGAAGGGGAACGTGAGGGAGGGGAGGGAAATGTCACGGTTTATTATTGTGGCAGCTGTCAATAAATACAAGTTAAAAGGAAAAAAGAAACAGTCCCCTTTAAGCCCAGTACTTGGGAGGCAGAGGTAGGAGTATCAACGTGAATTTGAGGCCTCCCTGAGACTACGTAGTGAATCCCAGATCAGCCTGGGTTAGAGTGAGATCCTACGTCGAAAGCCAAAAACAAACAAACAAAAAAACCAAAAAACAACAACAATAAAAAACAAAACAAAAACAAAAAATAACCCCCCCCCCCGAAAATAAAAGAAAGAAAGAAAAAGAAAAGTCATCATTATATCTCTTGTCTAGGATGACAGTTTTAGCACAGAGAATGCAACAAGCTGAGAGAAAGAGTTTTCCCAGACAGATATCTCTGGGGACAAACAAGGATGGTGGTAATTGATCTCCTTGACTTGATAACGTCGTTCACATATCAGATCATAACCGAGACAGGGGGCACACAACGTTAGTCCAGTGCTTAGAAGGCTGAGGCAGATGGACCTCAAGTCTGAGGCCAGCCTGGGTGACTAAGCGAATTTAAGCCTTGGTTATATAGTTATGTTATATAGTTATGTATACAACATATATTACCTTAAGAATCTAAAGAAATGGATGAATGAAAATAAAACATCAGGTCTTCAGCACATGTTGATCACAAGTAATAGAAAAAACATACAAGTAGAAACTTCTGGAAAACCAAAAAAGCTATAAAAAGAACTATAGTTACAATATGTGATTCCACTCTACAGTAAGTAATCTGCCAAGCCCATGATATAGTTATGCTTTATTGAATAATCAATAACTGAATAATCAATCTTCTTAAAATATTGTTTTATTTTTAATTATTTATTTGACAGAGAGAGAGAGAAAGTGAGAGAGCACACCATAGCCTCCAGCCACTGCAAATGAACTCTAGATGCTTGCGCCCCTTTGTGCATCTGGCTAACGTGGGTCCTGGGGAATCGAACATGGGTCCTTTGGCTTTGCAGACAAATGCCTTAACCACTAAGCCATCCCTCCAGCCCTGAATAATCAATCTTGATGCTGAGTTATGACTATGGAATAAAATGCAAACGCATACACATCAAAAGTGAAATACAGAGAGCACTGGGGAAGTGGGAAGGAGAGACAATGAGTGTATGAAAACACAGTGGGTGGAGGAATAACATCTTGAAAACAGCAAAGCAGACGTTCGCGTCACGTTTTACACGAGAGCTGAAATTCCAGCTACGTGACGAAAACAACCCACTCGAGGACTAAGTGGTGTGTTGGTCAGAGGTGGAGACAGAGGATAAAATAACTGGAAAGCTGAGTTAATTCCCCAGAATGATAAATCAGTAAACAAGTGCTGGATACTTTTTTTTTTTTTTGCTCAGGGAGCAAAAAAATAAACAGAATAGTGTAAATAATTAAAATGTGTTGAGTAAGAGCTCTTAACTTGGTACTATTTGGTTAAAAGCCAACATCGAAATATGCTGTTTTTGCCAATTTAGAGAGAATTTTAATTTTTGAATAATGGACTCCCAAGCCATCTATCTTTCCCTCTATTTTCATTTGCATGCAGTGCGTATTAAAAGCTACGTGCACATGACCTTTAATTGCCTGTCAGTCTGGGCTATTTCCTGCCGCTGACCCTCTCTCACGATGGACAGTTATGAACTCGCTACTCAGGAACAAAGAGCTTAAAATCACCCCTGTGTGAGTGAACAGCCATCACCACGGGCAGATAACTCGTTCCCACACAGAGTGTTTGCATGGTGGCATTTCCCGAGACACTTGCTTGTAGTGACGTGAAGGCGCCCAAAGGGGTGAAGGGTTTGTTGGCGTGGCTGGTGGCACAGCCTTCCTTTGCTTCTGCACAGAAGCCTGCCTCTTTTTAAAAAAAATATTTAAAAAATATTTTTATTTAGAAAATATATATATATAATTTTAAAAATTAAAAAATTAAAAATATTATATGTATACAGGTTATTCTCTTTCATCCCCTGGCTGACTTACCCTGGGGACTCTCCTTTGTGGGATTATGCTATTCACTGTGGGGTCCTTAAGGCCTCAGGCACTGTGGGGTAGGGGGGGTGGACCATGCATCAGTGTAGTCTTTTTTATTCACTTTTGAGATAGGGCTTCACTCTAGCCCAGGCTGACCTGGAATTCACTATGGAGTCTCAGGGTGGCCTCGAACTCATGGCGATCCTCCTACCTCTGCCTCCCGAGTGCTGGGATTAAAGGCGTGCGCCACCACGCCCAGCTCCGTGTACGTATTTTTTTAAAAACGTATTATTTATTTATCTGGAGACAGAGAGGCAGAGAAAGAATAGGTACAGCCGGGTTTCTTGCGGCTGTAAATGCATTCCAGGTGCATGCCGCACTTTGTGCCTATGGCTTTATTGATGTGGGAACTGGGGAATCGAACCTGGGCTGCCAGGCAGAGGTGGCATAGCAACCGTGATATGCCATGTCTCACACCACCCACCAAGACTGGAGCAGGCAGGTCCCGTTGGTGCCTACTGGGCACGAGCCTCATCTCATGGCCCTAGTGTAACAGATGCTGAAAGAAGCTTTGCCTCGGGGTGTCCTGCTTGTAACCCAAGGCCATGACGTGGCTGCTGAACAATGACCACAGGAGAGAGAGAAACCCCCCAGTCTCCCCAGCTCCTGCCCAGACTTGGCTGCCTGAGGGGAAGGTTCTAGAGCCACCGATGCCTGGACCTTGAGAGACCTTGGGAAGACTTAAGACGTTAGGTTCTTGCTGGCAAGGAAGTAGTCTTCTGATGGCCCCGGGGCATAGCCAGCACTGGAGCCAGAACGGGGTGTGGGGAGACAAGCAAACCCACAGGTGCTCTGATGTCGGGGCTCTCAGAGCTGCCAGCGCAGTTTTAAGGGGCTCATGGTCATTTAAAAGTGAGTAGGGGACCTGGATGAGGGAAGGGGAAGACCTGGCCATGTTAGCATAAGAACTGGGCTCCCAGCTGTAGCCAATCAGTGACAAGCATTAGCTAGTCTAGAGTCGAATCAGCGAGCTCTGGCTTTAGTGCAAAATCTTGCCTTAAAATATAAGATAGGTACCATATGACCCAGCTATAGCACTCCTAGGCATATATCCAAAGGACTCATCTCATTTCCTTAGAAGTACGTGCTCAACCATGTTTATTGCTGCTCAATTTATAATAGCTGGGAAATGGAACCAGCCTAGATGTCCCTCAACTGATGAGTGGATAATGAAGATGTGGCACATTTATACAATGGAGTTCTACTCAGCGGTAAAGAAAAATGAAGTTATGAAATTTGCAGAAAAATGGATGGACCTGGAAAGGATTATACTAAGTCAGGTAACCCAGGCCCAGAGAGCCAAGCGCCACATGTTCTCCCTCATATGTGGATCCTAGCTACAGATGACTGGGCTTCTGCGTGAGAAGGAAAATACTTGGTAGCAGAGGCCAGTAAGTTAAAAAGGAGACATAAAGGGAAGAGAAAGGAAGGGAGGAGGATACTTAATGGGTTGATATTGTATATATGTAATTACAATGATTGTAACGGGGAGGTAATATGATGGAGAATGGAATTTCAAATGGGAAAGTGTGGGGGTGGGGAGGGAGGGAATTACCATGGGATATATTTTATAATCATGGAGAATGTTAATAAAAATTAAAAAATAAAAAAAAAATTAAAAAAAATATAAGATAGGGCTCTGAGCACTTGGGAACTTACAGCTGTGGGTGAGTCTTTTTTCTTTTCCTTTTCCTCGGCAGGGCCTGGGCCCAGCTGGGTTAAGCCAAGGGAGGCCCCTCCCCCCAGCCCTTCCTCGCAGCGAGGAAGGGTTCTTTATCCCCCTCCAGGTTCCCACGTGGCTCTTTGAACTTTCTTTTCTCTCTTTTCTTTCCACGGTTTTTCCAGGCCTTCCATGTGAGTGCCTTTCCTTGGCTCTGTCCTTCCTTCAATAAATATAATGATTTAATTATTTAAACAAATATAAGTAAGATGGGGGCTGGAGAGAGCGCTCAGTGGTTAAGATGCTTCCCTGATTAAAAAAAAAAAAAAAAAAAGGGCTGGAGAGATGGCTTAGCGGTTAAGCACTTGCCTGTGAAGCCTAAGGACCCCGGTTCGAGGCTCGGTTCCCCAGGTCCCACGTTAGCCAGATGCACAAGGGGGCGCACGCATTGGGAGTTTGTTTGCAGAGGCTGGAAGCCCTGGCACACCCATTCTCTCTCTCTCCCTCTATCTGTCTTTCTCTCTGTGTCTGTCGCTCTCAAATAAATAAATAAATAATTTAAAAAAAAAAAGATGCTTCCCTGCAAAGCTTAACGACCTAGGTTTGATTCCCTAGTAACCCGAGTAAAGTCTGGAATTGGTTTGTAGCTGCTGCAGGCCCTGGTGCACCCATTCTCTCTGTCTTTCTCTCCCAGCCTTTCTCAAATAAGTAAAATATATATTTTTTTAAATTTTTGTTTATTTGAGAGTGACAGACAGAGAGACACAGAGAGAAAGAGGCAGAGAGAGAGAGAGAGAGAGAGAGAGAGAGAAAGAGAGAGAGAGAGAATGGACTACCAGGGCCTCCAGCCACTGCAAATGAACTCCAGATGCATGTGCCACCTTGTGCATCTGGCTTTTGTGGGTACTGGGGAATTGAGCCTTGAACTGGTGTCCTTAGGCTTCACAGGCAAGTGCTTAACCACTAAACCATCCCTCCAGCCCGAAATAATACATATATATTTTTAAAAATAAGATGGGAGCTGGAGGGATGGCTTAGCGGTTAAGGCATTTACTTGCAAAGCCAAAGGATCCTGGTTCAACCCTCCAGGACTCACATAAGCCAGTTGCATAAGGGAGCACATGCATGTGGAGTTCGTCTGCAGAGGCTGGAGGACCTGGTGTGCCCATTCTCTCTCTGTCTCTCTCTGCCACTTTCTGTCTCTCAAATAAATACATAAAATATATATATTTTTAAAAAAGACAGAGCTCGGGGAAAGTGGCTCAGTGGATAATGCATTTGTTGCACATGTGCAGATTAGATTTCAGACCCCAGCATGGACTGGTGTCATTCCTGGGCGGGCAAGGTGGCCAGTCTGTACTTCCAGAACTTGGGAGATAAATGCAGGGAACCCCAGGGCAAGCTGCCTGGCTAGACTAGCTAGCTCGTGAGCTTTGGACTCAATAGAGAGACCTTTCCTCAGTAAGCAGAGGCAAGCAGTTGAGGAAGACACTTGATGTCAACCTTTGTCCTCCACAAGTGTACACGCATGCACACCCGCCCATCCCCACACATATGAATACATACCCTCATGCATACAACACACATGTATGAGGCGAATAAAGAGAGAGAATGACTGAGGAAGACACTGGCCTACATACACACATACATGTGTGCGCACACATAAAACTCCACACATACATGAACATGCACTCACATGCACACACACACACACACACCACATGTACATATGCAAAGACAAAAAAAAAAAAGAGAGAGAGAATGGCTGGAGGCATGGCTTAGCTGTTAAGGCACTTGCCTGAGGAGCCTAAGGACCCATGTTCAGCTCTCCGGATCCACATAAGCCAGACGCACGAAGGTGAGGCAAGTGCAAGGTCGCACATGCCCACTAGGTGGCGCAAGCGTCTGGAGTTCAAGTGAAGTGGCTGAGGTCCTGGCGTGCCAATTCTCTCTCTGTCTCTCTGTGTGTGTCTTTCTCTGAAAAGTATGAGAGAGAGAGAGAGGGAGAGAGAGAGAGAGAGAGAGAGAAAGAGAGGACAGCCTGTCTAGAACACCGAGAGCACACAGGTGTGGAAGCTGCACATTCTGAAGAGGTAGTTAACTCCAGCCTCCTCTCTCCCCTTCGTCCTGGGAGCTTACCATCAAGGGGCTATCGTGGCGGGAGATAATTCGGAGGCACCTCCTTCTCCCCAGTACCCGCCAGCATGGACCAGACCTTCCATAGTCTACCTGCTCAGCCTAAGTCCATCGGGGGAAACCCACGAAGATTTATTCCTCCCTTAAATGAAGCTCCTTAGTGCTACGTCTTCTCGTCCCCTCTGCAACACCCGGTGTATTTTCATGTGCCAGACTCCAGCTGCACTTGTTAAATTAGTCTTTAATTGGACTTTTTATTTTTTTTTTTTAATTTTCTTCTTGAATAGCTATTTAGGACTTTGGTTCTCAAATTTCATAATTGGCTTTCATTTTGAATTTATTTGTTTCTATTTTTCTCTTGTTGTCCCTTAAGCGGGACACAAAGGCAGCATTCAATGCATTTATTAAATGGCTTCTTTGAAAACTGGAATATGATTACTTTTTTTTTTTTATAATGCCTGATTGTTATTCTAAGAGACAGTCGTCTCTGTTCTTAAGAAAGCAATTTGCTCTATAGCCGTCACTTGACCATTTATTTACTGTGTTTTACAAAGCCGGCTGGTTTCCTGCACTTAATCAGTCAAACTCTGGGAAGACAACATTTATTCCTGATGACTCGCGATGTCCACGTATTTCCCCAGTGTTTCCACCAGTTTTCTTACTGTGGGAGCTAGATAAGCCTGGGTTGTGATCGAGTTGCTGCTAATAGTCCAAAAGATCTTATTATTATCCCTAGGCAGTGTCCCCTCCTCCAGGGCTCCTGGAAGACTGGAGGTCACTCTCCCACAGGACACTCTTCCACTTGCCTGAGCATGTTGTGTTCCTGGTTCTGGTGTCCAGCTCCAGACCTGTAGCGCCATCTGGTCTCCTGGGCAGACTCCCATCTCTACACTGGACGAGCAGCTATTTATTTGCAAGGAGAAAGAGAAAGAGAGAGAGAAGAGAGAGGAGAGAGCGGGTATGCTAGGCTCTCCAGTGCTTGCAGATGAACTCCAGGTATATGCACCACCTTGTGCGTCTGGCTTATGTGGGCACTGGGGAGTCGAACATGGGTCGTTAGGTTCTGCAGGCAAACACCTTTAACCTCTGAGCCATTGCTCCAGTTTGATGCTTCATATTTTAACTGGTATTAAGCTGCTGGAATTTTAGGAGTCCTTGAGTAGATTCATCTCAGCAACAAGCTGATGAAGACACCACGTTTCCTGTTATCTCTCAGTTTTCACGAGAGGAAGTCAGTTCTCATACACCCAATGAACACATAAAAGAACCCCAGATCTATATGCTATTTTAGACAAAAAAGGAAATTTCACTCACCAGGATGTAAATAGACTGGTCTTTTGAAAAATTTATTTTCATTTTTATTTTCAAGGTAGGGTCTTGCTTTAGCCCAGGCTCACCTAGAATTTGCTCTGTAGTCTCAGGGTGGCCTCGAATTTACAGTGATCCTCCTACCTCATCCTCCCGAGTGCTGGGATTAAAGTCATGTGCCACCACCCCTGGATCAATTGGTATTTTTTAAAAAATATATTTAATTTATTTTCAAGGAGAGGAGGAGGAGGAGGAGAGAGAGAGAAAGAGAGAGAGAGGAGAGAATAGGTGTCTAGGGCTTCTAGCTGCTGCAAACAAATTCCAGATGCATGCACCACTTTGTACATCTGGCTTTACATGAGTGCCGGGGAATCGAACTCAAGTCCTTAGGCTTCACAGGTAAGCGCTTTACTGCTAAGCCACCTCTCCAGCCCTTACACGCTTCCTTTCATCTATCCGTTTCTCCAAAATGCTTATCAGGAATCTCCTTGGCCTCTGCACATGGTGGAGACTGCTATTATCCTAGCATAGGGAGAATCACAAGTTTCCAGGAAAAGTTGATGGAGAAACAAATATGAGATCGTATTAACATGACTCAGCTTCAGACACCTATCTCAGAATCATAAAATCACCAAAGATTTGCTTGAAAATCCACTGCTATGAAAAACCAAAGAATATTAAAAGCAATATGTCATCATCAGGCGGAGAGGGTGGGGGCAGAAGAATAATTATTCTGTTGTGACTGGTGTTATGAGGAATAGCTTTCTACAAAATAATGCTCCCTTTTAATAAAACTGTCATTATTCAAAAACACTGACAAATCCCAAGCTTTGAATTGTATGTATGTCTGCGAAATTTTCGCATGAGTCTCTTGTCTTGCAGAAGGGTAAGGAAAATGGAAAAGCACATTATTAGGTTTACATAACCTAGTGATTAGTGCTGTAAATAAATATAAGCAAAGTCCTGTGTAGTAATAAGGCAGCCCTCCTTCCCTGTTTCAGACACCTGTCTGTGTTGAATTTTAACATAGTATACCAAGTGGAGCTGTTGTGGTTTGATTCAGATGTTCCCCCCCCCCCCCATAAACTTAGGTATTAGGAATACCATGTCCCCAGCTGACAGCAATTTGGAAATTAACGCCTCCTGGAGGCAGTGTATTCTTGGGAGCGGGCTTATGGGTGTTACAGCCAGTGTCCCCTTGCCGGTGTTTGGCACACTCTCCTGTTGCTGTTGTCCATCTGATGTTGGTCAGGGGGTGATGTCCACCCTCTGCTCATGTCATCGTTTTCCCCTGCCATCATGGAGCTTCCCCTCAAGTCTGTAAGCCAAAATAAACCTCCCCCCCGACAGGCTGCTCTTGGTGGGGTGTTTTCTGCCAGCAATGTGAACCTGACTGCAACAGGGGCTGTGGTGAATTAGGAACACAGAGGGAGCGGATCTGGAACCTGAAGGTGTTCATTTTGGGGTAACTTGTCAGGAAGTACTAGCATCTCATATCTATGTTTGTGGACAGTCTTTGTCTTCCTATCTCTTATTTTTTATAAAAAATATTTATTTATATGAGAGAGCGAGAGAGAGAGAGAGAGAGAGAGAGAGAGTGAGGGAAGGAATGTATGGGCACACCAGGGCTTCCTGCCACGGCAAACAAACTCTCGATGCATGCATATATCACCTTGTGCATCTGACTTTATGTGGGCACTAGGGAATCAAACCCTGACCATCAGGTTTTGCAATTGTTGCACTTAGCTCCTTGTGGCTGGTAGGAAACACCAGATCAAGAGAAACTTGTGGGAGAAAAGTTTTATTTTTTTTTATTTTTTTATTTATTTATTTGAGAGCGACGGACACAGAGAGAAAGACAGATAGAGGGAGAGAGAGAGAATGGGCGCGCCAGGGCTTCCGGCCTCTGCAAACGAACTCCAGACGCGTGCGCCCCCTTGTGCATCTGGCTAACGTGGGACCTGGGGAACCGAGCCTCGAACCAGGGTCCTTAGGCTTCACAGGCAAGCGCTCAACGGCTAAGCCATCTCTCCAGCCCAAGTTTTATTTTTTTAAAAAATATTTGGCTTGTAGATGAGAGGGGAATCTCTATGATGTCAGGGAAAACCGATGGCATGGGCAGAGGCTGGACATCACTTCCTGGCCAGCATCAGATGCACACCACCACCAGGAGAGTGTGCCAAAGCCTGGCAGGGGAAAGCTGGATCTATCGCACATAAGCCTGCCACCATCAGTACATCACCTCCAGGAGGCTCCAGTCCTCAAATTGCCACCAGCTGGGGACCTAAGCATTCAGAACTTACAAGTTTATGGGGGACACTTGAATCAAACCACCACGGTAGTCAAACACCTTTAACCACTGAGCAATCTCCCTTCTGAATTTGAGGAGGCACCTAATTCCCATCAAAGGTGGCCAGTAGTTCCGGGACAAATGAGGGGGAGCCCCGTCTCCGTGGGGCACTGGGCAGGTGTTAAGCATTGTGAAACTCGGTTGAAACCATGATTCGTGTTAACAGTCAGTTCTTTTAAGTTTTTATGCTCAGAACTCCGTCTAGTGTTGGCCTTAGCTGTGAATGATCAGACATGGGGAATGAGGCAACTGGTAGCTGTTGGACCCTCCCTGCTGTCTAGGCTGCCTTTAGAAAAACAACTGCCAGTGAAAGAGCCAGCTGGAGTGTCCTGATGCCAACGATGGCCTTTGGAATGCTCCACAGACGCCTTAAGGAAACTACACCATGATTATAGCTGCTTGTTTCTGCTCCAAAAGGGGCAGCCTGAGCCAGAGCCGTCTGAAACAGTTTCCACCAGACCTTTTGCTATGACAAGACGTGGTGAAGTCTATTTTATTTTTATTTTTTTACTTTTATTTATTTATTTATTTATTTATTTTTAAAATTTATTTATTTGAGAGCGACAGACACAGAGAGAAAGTCAGACAGAGGGAGAGAGAGAGAAAGGGCACGCCAGGGCTTCCAGCCTCTGCAAACGAACTCCAGACGCGTGCGCCCCCTTGTGCATCTGGCTAGCATGGGACCTGGGGAACCGAGCCTCGAACCGGGGTCCTTAGGCTTCACAGGCAAGCGCTCAACCGCTAAGCCATCTCTCCAGCCCTATTTTTTACTTTTAGAGAGAGTGTGTGTGAGAGAGAAGGAATTGGCATACTGGGCCTCAGTCACTGAAATCGCACTCCAGATGCATGCATCACCTAGTGGGCATGTGTGACCTCGTGCCTGCCTCACCTTTGTGTGCCTGGCTTATGTTGGATCTGGAGAGTTGAACATGGGTCCTCAGGCTTGACAGGCAAGCGCCTTAACTGCTAAGCCATCTCTCCAGTTCTGGTGAAGTCTAGATGTTCCTGCGATCATCCACTTTGGCCAGGCAGGGAACCCTTCCCTTGGCTGCTTAGCACAGGACAGAGATGGGCTGTGACTGTTACAAAAGAGGCAATGACGTGATTGGGGCAAACACCGATCTTTATGTACATGCCAGAGTGGACCGAGGTAGTGAGGCAGCTCCCTTGCTGCTGGGACGAAACCCTCACCAGAAGCAGTAGATGGAAAGCATTCATTTCAGCTCCAAAAAATATTTAATTAATTAATTTATTTGCAGAGAGAGAGAGAGAGAGGAGAGAGGAAAGAGAGAATGGGTGCACCAAGGCCCCCAGCCACTGCAAACGAACTCCAGATGCATGCGCCCCCTTGTGCATCTGTCTTTATGTGGGTCCTGGGGAATCGAACCAGGGTTGTTAGGCACTGCAGGCAAGTGCATTAACCACTGAGCAGTTTTCTCCATCCCCTCAGCTTACAGTCTTGAGGGGAAGTTTCTTCATGGGGAAAGTGTGGCACAAGCAGGAAGCTGGTGCCCATTACCACATACCAGCAGGGAGGCCGTGGAAAGAATGAGCTTAGCGAGCACTGGCCAGTGGGACTGGGCTATAAAATCTTGCCAAGGACCACCTCCCATGACATAGCTCCTACTGTGAGGTGGCACCTCCAAAGGGCTCCACCAGCTGGAGGTTAAGTATGAGGCTTAATCACAAACACATGAGACTCCGGGGGACCTTAGGTATTCACACCACTACAGGTGGCTGTGCATACCAAGAAGCCCGAGATACAGTGGCAGGGTCCTCCCAGGCAGCAGAGGGGCAGGGGCCAGGCAAAGTGGAGCAGCGGGTATGGCCAGCAGAAGCCGGGGAGAGGCAGGCTGGGAGGCTAAGGTGGCAGAATGGCTCTCTCCACAGTGGTAGCTGCTGAGGAGATGGGGCCACAGGACCTGTAGTCGACAGTTTGAGAGAGTGACCAGTTGAGAGAGTGACCAGGACGAGAACAAAGGAGTGGTGGGGGTCCAGGAAGGTAGAGAGTTGAGGTGGCTGAGGAGGGAAAAAGGCTTTAAAGAGACGCTGATGGTCCTGGAGCCAGAGTGGCTGAGGGACATTTCAGTTCTTGATGACTCCTTGGCTTCAAGTGTCCTCCGGGGCACACTGTTCTGAGGAGCCAGCATCTTCATTCTGGCTCCCACGTGTCACAGCCTCAGCTCATTGCCTGTGCCTCTACCCTTCTCTCTGTGGGTGCTTTTACCCCACTGGGTCGCTTCCCTTAGTATCTCGTCTTTTTATTTTTTTATTTTTATTATTTTTTGAGATAGGGTCTATCGCTCTAGCACAGGCTGACCTGGAATTCACTCGGTATTCTCAGGCTGGCCTCGAACTCACGGCACCCCTCCTACCTCTGCCTCCCAAGTGCTGGGACTAAAGGTGTGCGTCACCATGCCTGGCTCTCATCTTTTTATTTTTTATTTAATTAATTTATTTCAGAGAGAGAGAGAGAGAGGGGGGGGAATAGAGGCATCATACCCTCTAGCTACTGCAGATGAACTCCAGAGCATCACCTTGTGCATCCAGGTTTATATGGGTACTAGAGATTGAACCTGGGTCCTTTGGCTTTGCTGGTAAGCACCTTAACTGCCAAGCCACCACTCCAGCTCAGTGTCGCTTTTCTTTTCTTTTCTTTTTGGCCAGTAGGCTGAAGGCCGACACAGTGATGGGCGGCTAGTTTAAATAACACATGCCAATTTTGCCCAAGATTTATGAAGCCCTGGATTTTAAGAAAATGATGTTCTGTGCTCAGAAGCCATGGGTTGTCACAAACAAAGTTCAGTGCCAGAGTTGGGATATCTCCCAGTGAGGTGTTTGTCAAGGGAACCTTTGAAGTCCCCCCAAACAGTAAAGACTGTTGCTAAGGCTCTTGGCTGCCCACCAGAGCTAGATGGTAAGACCCCCATTGCTGAAGACACCACATGGCACTTGCTTCAGTTGCAGGACACTGCAAAATCAAGCTAGAACTGAGCTGGGCGGCTCCTCTCAACTGACTTCGTGGTCATAGTGCTGAAAAGACCGTGGAGAAGAAAGGTCATCAACAGTCCCAACCTTCAGTGGACTCTGCAAGCTGTCCAGTAGGCCACCAGACAAGATGTGCCCCCTAGAGCCACAGTGGCATGTCCGTTAGGGGGGTAACCAACTGCTCGCTAATTCAAGTTGAGGCCTCTCCATGGGAGACATTCCGTGACTGATACTGAAAACCTAGTCAAAAGCCTATGGATAGGTCATAAACCTTAGTAGGCAAGTTGTTACTGTTTTGCTATGTGGATATGTTATGACAACATTGTTTTCTAAATACTTACGTTTATGTGTATAGACTAGCTTATGCTTATATACAAGTGGTACTTCCACTTTGTTTTTAGAGAGACAGAGTCAGAAAGAGAGAGAGAGAGAACAGGCGTGCCAGGGCCTCAGCCACTGCAATCAAACTCCAGACGCTTGCGCCACCTAGTGGGCATGTGTGGCCTTGCACTTGCCTCACCTTTGTGCGTCTGGCTGATGTGGGATCTGGAGAGTTGAACATGGGTCCTTAGGCTTTGCAGGCCTTAACAGCTAAGCCATTTCTCTAGCCCTACTCCTTTAGAGACTTTCTTTTAGGCAGTTTTCTCTTTTCAGATAGCAGTGTTTGCTCGGGAGACTCAGATCCCATCAAGGTGTTGAGAAGTAACAGTTGAGCATTCAGCACTTAATGAGACATCTCTATCACAGCTTCCAATGACCTAGGGACTATGGCACAGGAAGAGGTGTCAAGAAGAACATATGAGCCAAATGGTAGGGAAGGATGCTTTGGGATCCTGCCTCCCAGACAGAAAGTGGTCATACCCATGACCCCCCAGTGGCTGTTATCTGCACAAGCCCTGCGAAACACTGGGTCCACCAGCAGGTTGTTATGGATGGTGGAGGAGGGAAAAAGACATCTATGTAGAACAGGGAACAGTGGGGGAGAAATGGATACTTACTGGAGCATGAATGGGGAGGGGGAAAAGAGGATTGCTGGAAGGATATATGTAAATTTTTTTGTGTTTGTTTTTTTTGAGGTAGAGCCTCACTCTAGCCCAGGCTGACCGGGAATTCACTATGGAGTCTCAGGGCGGACTCGAACTCACAGTGATCCTCCTACCTCTGCCTCCCGAGTGCTGGGATTAAAGGCGTGTGCCACCACACCCCGCTTATGCAGTTTTTTTTTTTTTTTTTTTTTTGTGTGTGTATGTGGTTTTTCGAGGTAGGGTCTCACTCTAGCCCAGGCTGACCTGGAATTCACTATGGAGTCTCAGGGTGGCCTCAACTCATGGCAATCCTCCTACCTCTGCCTCTGCCTCCCGAGTGCTGGGATTAAAGGCGTGAGCCATCACACCCCGCTTATGTAAAGTTTTAAAACAAATGTTTTCTATTTTATTTAAAAGAGAAAAAAGATGCTCTGATGGCAGATGTTCCAGGTGTGAGGAAGCCTTTGGGGAAGGGCAGGTGTGTCTGGGATGTATTCTGGTGGTGGGCAGTTTTCTGCGGTTGGGGCAGGTAGCCCAGCCTCAGTAATTGTGACATAGCACTCTCTTCCTGTCCAGCCAGGGTCCCGGCCCAGCAGCGTCCCAGCAGCATCCCGTGACCATGGGTGTGGCCACGGGCTTATCCACCTGCCTAATTCTCATTGGGGTCAGGGTTAGGGTTAGGGAGAGGAAAGCCCCCGAGGACTCTGGAATTTGCAGGTCCAGGTGCAAACCCCTACCCTCAGCTGTCAGAGTGTGCCAAAGGAGTCTGGGGGCTTACGGCATCTGTTTCTGTGTCTATTTCTAGTGTGCACGGGGACACACAGCTGTCGCTTCTCCTTGCTTGCAGGAGCCGTACACAGATCTGGTGATAAACGAGTGATCCTGAAGGAAGCATGTACCTGATGAAGGGGCTCCAGGGATGAAGTCGGTTGGAAAAGTTTCCAGGGAAACTCTCCTCCAGCAACTGAAGACAGACCTTTGAGAAGAATGTGTAAAATCCTATTTTAGGGGCTGGAAGGATGGCTTAGTGGTTAAGGCATTTGCCTGCAAAGCCAAAGGACCCAGATTTGATTCCCCAGGACGCACGTTAGCCAGATGCACGAGGGGGCACATGTATCTGGAGTTCATTTGCAGTGGCTGGAGGCCCTGGTGTGCCCATTCTTTCTCTTTCTCCCCCTCTTTCTCTGTCAAATGAATAAATAACAAAATATTTTAAATTCTATTTTGGGGCTGGGCATGGTGGCATGTACCTTTAATCACAGCACTCTGGAGGCAGAGGTAGGAGGGTCACCATAAATTCGAGGCTAGCTTGAGACTACATAGTGAATTCCAGGTCTGCCTGGGCTAGAGCGAGATCCTACCTCGAAAAACTAACTAACTAACTAACTAACTAACTAACTAACTAACTAACTCAATAGTTAGTTAAGGCCAGGTGTGGTGGCACATGCCTTTAATCCCAGCATTTGGGATTAAAACTAATAATAATAATAGTAATAATAATAATAATAATAATAACCCTGTCTTATGGCTATATGTAAAATGTACTGAAGAAGAAATCCACAAGTTGCTAAGAGCTCAACACCAAAGCCGACTTGTAACGCATCCACCAAGGCTCAGGACACATGGTGAACAAGAGCCACAGGGTGTGAGGGCGTATGCAGAAGCACTGCCCTTCCCCCACCCAGTGACTGGCTGCTGCATTCCTTACCCCATAACCCCATGGTGCACACCAGTAACCCCACTGTGGAGGGCCCTCCGTGGAAGGGGGATGTGGAGGAAGGGAATGGGAGCAATGCATGATTTGTCCATACAACAAAGTTTCTAATTACTAAAAATTAGAATTAAGAAAATTTAATTAAAATTTAAAAAGCAAAACATGAAAAAGAAAAAAAAAAACCCTATCTTAAGTTACTTTCTTATTGCTGTGATCCTCCTTAAGTGGCTTGAGGAGGGAGCGTTTGTTTGGCTTCAAGCTCCAGGGGGTCCAGTCCACCACGAGGAAAGGGGCAGGCATGGTGGCAGAAGCAGGAAGCCGGATGGCCACATTCCGTCCGTAGTCAGGAAGCAGAGAGCACAGGAAGTGTGGCTGGACTTTAAAACCTCAAGTCCCAGGCAGGAGAGATTGCTTAGTGGTTAGAGCACTTGCCTGTGAAGCCCAAGGACCCAGGTTCAATTCTCCAGTGCTCACGTAAACCAGATGCACAAGGTGACGCGTGCGTCTGGAGTTTGTTTGCAGTGGCTGGAGGCCCTGGTGTGCTCATTCTCTCCATATACCTGCCTCTCTCTCTCTCTCTCTCCAAAAACAAATGAATAAAATGTCTTAAAAAAAAAAACCCTCAAGCCCCTTCCCCCAGTGATCCACTTCCTGCAGTAAATCTCTACTTCCTAAAGATATCACAATCTTCCTGATAGCGCCACCATCTGGGGACCACGTTTTCAAACGTGTAAACCTGTGGGGGACATTTTGCATTCAAACTACAACCCACCTACTATTTGGAGGTGATGGGGAGGGACTAGAGGATAAATTACAACTTCCTTTCCCTCCGCAGGAAGCAGCTGCATGGGGTGGGCTTTGATCTCTTGGCTTTCTGCTCCAGGGTGACCCTGTTCTCCAAGGGACAGGCCGGTGCCGAAAGGATGGTAGGGAAGTGGTCCAGGACGCCAGCGCTCTGCAGCGGACCACAGGGAAGAGAACACAGACCAGAGCCTCGCCTGCATTTTGTCTGCCCAGAACGGTGAGGCTCGCCCTCAAACTCACAAACTCGGGGAGGTGCCAACGTCCCAGCAAAAAAACAAACAAACCAAATGAAGCATGAGGCTGGAGACCCGCATATGGGGTCTGGCTTTTGCCTATGGAAGGGAGATGGAGTGGGAACCAGCCACAGGTGAGCTGCCTCAGAGCCAGGCACTGGTACGGGACCAGGTCAGATTCTGTCCTCGCTAAGATGCTGCATTCATAACGTCTGGAACAGAATAAAGTGCCACACGTATGAGCAGTAAAGAATGTGATTCATACTCAAAAAATCAGGTTATAGAATATAAATATGAGCGCACACATGTTAGAATGAAAGTGATTTTTAAAAGAATTTATTTGCATGGAGAGAGAGAGAGAGAGAGAGAGAGAGAGAGAGAGAGAGAGAAAGAGAATGGGTGCACCAGGGCCTCCAGCCACTGCAAACAAACTCCAGACGCATGCGCCCCCTTGTGCATCTGGCTAATGTGGGTCCTGGGGAATCAAACCTGGGTTCTTTGGCTTTGCAGGCAAGTGCCTTAACCGCTAAGCCATCCCTCCAGCCCCTGAACAGTGATTTTTAAAGCAACCAATGACGTGCACAATGTGATGATAGCTAATGAGGAGAGGAATGCAGTAAAGAAAGATCTGCCCTTCCATGACAGAGCAGAAATATGATACTTAAAAGTAAAAACAACAACAACAACAACAACAACAACAACAAAATCCCCTTTGGGAACAGCTTAATAGTAACGACAGCACCGTCAGCCCTGGCGGGCTCAGGATAGAACGAGGGAGAACCGAGGGGAGGCTGATAAGCGGTAATCTAAAGTGCTTCTGTTCTTGAGTTCTGGAGTCCATATATATAAAATTATATATATATGTATATATATATATATATATACGTATATATATATATATATATAATTTTTATTTATTTATTTATTTGAGAGTGACAGACACAGAGAAAAAGACAGATAGAGGGAGAGAGAGAGAATGGGCGCGCCAGGGCTTCCAGCCTCTGCAAACGAACTCCAGACGCGTGCGCCCCCTTGTGCATCTGGCTAACGTGGGACCTGGGGAACCGAGCCTCGAACCGGGGTCCTTAGGCTTCACAGGCAAGTGCTTAACCGCTAAGCCATCTCTCCAGCCCTGGAGTCTATATTTGATTCTTTCTACTTCCGCTTCCTTGACCAGTTATTTGTCACCTATGGGGTGTGTGTCTATCCCGGCTGCGTGATGTGTTTGGCGATGGCGGCTTTAACGTTGTTAGATGTCTCCAACATCACATCTCTGCCAGCTCAGCGCTAGCATCTGCTCCCTGCTTTATTTCCTTCCCTTTGGAATATCCTTTTCATAACAGAACAAAATGCCCCAAGAATATTGAAAGAACGTAACATGTAACGCAGGGTTTAACCCAGCCGCTGTCGAGGTCAGTTTTCACTCAAAAACCGATGAATGAAATTCCCGATCTGAGCAGAACGTAGGGAGAGGAACACGATCGATTCATTAGATGTGGAAAGGACACGTCACGACAGTCGGATCCTGTTGCAGGCAGGCTGGGGAGAGGAAGAAACTTCTGCCACCTGCTGAGAGGCATTTGTAAAATACAAACACATGGGCTGGAGGGATGGCTTAGCGGTTAGGGCACTTTCCTGCAAAGCCAAAGGACCCAGGTTCAATCCCCCAGGACCCACGTAAGCCAGATGCACAGGGGCGCACGTATCTGGAGTTCGTTTGCAGTGGCTGGAGGCCCTGGCTTGCCCATTCTCTCTCTCTCTCTCCCTGCCTATTTCTATGTCTCTCTCTCTCTCTCTGAAAACAAAACAAAACAAACAAAAAAAGTCACAGTTGATGGTGAAATGTTAGTGCTGTCCCAAGGGTGGGGGCAACAGGAAACAGCTCTGTTGTTCTACTGCGTCCCAAGTCACAGAAGACGGTGGCGATCAGAGACGCCAGTCGGGAGACAGAACACGGAGTCCATTGCTGCGGTCACTCTTTTCTGCCAGTGACGCTATGAAAATCAGCATCACCACACTTGTCAGCTTTCTGTATAGCTGAAAATGGCTCACATCTTATTCAAATACTTGAGATGGGATCACAGACCTAAACTTAAAAGCTATTATATATATGTACTATATATATAAAAATGACATGTAAGTGTCTATAGAATAACAATAATAGAAAAGAGCAGTTCATATGAAATGACAATTTGAGAATCATTTTGGAGAATCAACAACTTTTTTTAAGCAGAGATTTACCATAGTAAGATAGGATCAGATTAACTTCAGCAGAGAGAGGGAGGAAGGGAGGGAGAGAGAGGAAAGGAGATACTAAGCCTCTCTCACAGCATTTTGGGAAAATGGCCTGATTCCTCATCCTCAAAGTGACATCTGACATCGCTTACCCATGACTCAACAGTGACACCTTTGGAGACTGACTTGGTAGCATTGAAGATTATGCAGGAATGGTCCCAGCAGAGCAAAGGTGTCCCAAATGCTCCTAAAAAGGCAATAGTGGATTAAACACATCCTGTGTTCACACAGCAGAATAAAGACAATAAAAACGTGGTGAACCGGCCCAGACTATGACAGCCCAGGTGAAACCCACAGACGTCACACTCGGTGAAAGAAATCACAGACAAAGAGTGCGGAGCTTCCCACCCAAGACGCGGGGGCCCAGAGCAGAGGGGGCTTATCAATGGAGCCACAGTCGTGGACTAGCGGAGAGGGCTGGCTGGGAAGATATGCAGGAGAGCTTTGGATGTCAAGGTGTGGCTCAGTATTGTAGCGGGTCACATGGGGCACTTGTCAGGCGCCGTCAAACTGCGCTCTCAATGTGGAAATTGGAGCTACAGAAAAGCTCTTTAAAGGACTGGAGAGATCGCTCAGTGGTTAAGGCCTGCAAAGCCTAATGACCTGGGTTCAATTTCCCAGTACTCACACAGAGCTACATGCACAGTGTGGCCCATGCACCTGGAGTTCGTTTGCAGTGGCTAGAGGCCCTGGCGCACACATGTTCCCGCCTCTATCTTTTTTTTTTTTCTTTGCCTCCCCTCTGTCTTTGCTTGCAAATATATAAATAGGGCTGGAGAGATAGCTTAGCAGTTAAGGAGCTTGCCTGGGAAGCCAAAGGACTCAGGTTCAATTCCCCAGAACCCACAAAAGCCAGATGCACAAGGTAGTGCATGTGTCTGAAGTTCATTTTCATGCCTCTAGCCAAACAAATAAAATGTCAAAAATGTAAATAAATAAATAAAAATTAAAATAAATAGCTCTGCAAATATTGAACTCTGGTTACAAGCTTACTCATATCACCTGTGTGGGTTAGCATTTCTGAAACTATATTCCGTGTATTGTAGGCCTTGGAGAATGAGTAAACATCTTCAGCATTAGCGGCTGCCAGTGGTTCTCCTGGTGGTAGGAGGGAGTTATATATATGGAAAAGGAAGGGTGAGGGTGTTGCCTGTGTCTTGTGCTGGGGTTAAAGAGCTCTTTAGTTTACAATAGAGACAGGTAGACACACATTTGCATACTTCTCTGTGATGGTTAATCTTTTTTTGTTGTTGCTTTTTGTTTTTTTTTTTTTTCAAGGTAGGGTCTCCCTCTAGCCCAGGCTGACCTGGAATTCACTACGTAGTCTCAGGGTGGCCTTGAACTCATGATGATCCTCCTACCTCTGCCTCCCAAGCACTGGGATGAAAGGTGTGCGCCACGATGGCAGGCTGCATTGGTTAATCAACCTGATAGGATCTAGAACCACCCAGGAAACTAATGTCTGGGCCCGCTTGTGAGGGACACTCTAGACTGGATTAGTTGAGGCGGGAAGATCCACCCTGGGCGTGGCCGGCACCATCCCGTGTGCTGGAGTCCTGGACTGAATGAAAATAAGCAAACGAGCTGAGCTCCAGCATTGAGCTCTCTGCTTCCTAACGATGGCGGCCGTGTGATGAGCCAGACCCAGCTTCTGCCACCATGCCTTCCTGGCTACGGTGACCTACTTCCCCTGGGACCCCAAGACAAAATTGACTTAAAAATTCTTTTTGTTTATTTTTATTTATTTATTTGAGTGCAACAGACAGAGAGAAAAAGAGGAAGAGGAGGAGAAAGAGAGAGAGAGAATGGGCACTCCAGGGCTTCTAGCCACTGTAAACAAACTCCAGACTTGTGCGCCTCCTTGTGCATCTGGCTAACGTGGGTCCTGGGGAATCGAGCCTCGAACCGGGGTCCTTAGGCTTCACAGGCAAGTGCGTAACCGCTAAGCCATCTCTCCAGCCCCCAAATTGACTATTTCCTCCAGTCATAGATAGCTTGGCGATGCTGGGATGAACATCTAACCAGACACAGTTTATGGGAGGAAGAGGTTTATTTTTAGCTTACAGATCTAGGCAAAGTTCCATCAATGGAGGAAGAAGCTGGCCCCCTTTCATAGATCCAAGCAGAGAGAGAGAGACCATCACCAGCCAACACCACAGACATGGACAGGAACCTGCCCGAGCCCAGACTGCTCTCTCCTTACCTCTGGGCTGGAATTCAGAACTGCCTCAAGTGATACCTTAGTGTTGGACTCCAGGATCCATCCCCCACCCATGACACCTCCTCCTCCAGCCAGGTGGCTGGAGATCCAAGTTACAAGTTTAATTTGCTATTTATTTATTTATTTATTTATTTATTTATTTATTTATTTATTTGAGAGAGACAGACAGGGAGAGAAAGAAGCAGATCGATAGATAGAGAATGGGTACACCAGGGCCTCTAGCCACTGCAAATGAACTCCAGATGCATGGGCCCCCTGTGCATCTGGCTTATGTGGGTGCTGGGGAATTGAGCCTTGAACCGGGGTCCTTAGCCTTCACAGGCAAGCACTTAACCACTAAGCCATCCCTCCAGCCCGAAATAATACACATATATTTTTAAAAATAAGCTGGGGGCTGGAGGGATGGCTTAGCAGTTAAGGCATTTACTTGCAGAGCCAAAGGATCCTGCTTCAACCCTCCAGGACTCGCATAAGCCAGCTGCATAAGGGGGCCCATGCATGTGGAGTTCGTCTGCAGTGAGCCATCTCTCTAGTCCACAAGTTTAATTTTGACACCTTCTTAAGTGGCTGCTCCTTGGGTGTTTGGTCACAGCAGTGAGGGGGGTAACTCATCCACTGCCTGTGCTTGCATTTACATGTGTCTCTTTTCTGGCATGTCTGCAGACAGCAAGCACACTGGCCCAGCTCTTAGCTTCATCTCACCTACCTCCATCCAGCAGTGACTCATCTCCCAGAGAACACAATGGCTCTAGGGGAGGCAGAGGAAGTGGGCACCTTGTTTGGCCAGAATACAAGAAATTGCCAAAGAATTACAAGGTTGGCTATGATTGTGGCTCAAATCTGAGCTACTGTAATTGATTATTGCATCTCCATTCTGTGGGCTGGGGCCAGGCTGGGCTATTTCTTTGTGGGTCTTTTCTTTAATTTTTAAAAAAATTATATATTTATGAGAGAGAGAGAGAGAGAGAAAAAGAGAGAATGACTGTGCCAGGGATTTTAGCCCCTGCAAATGAACTCCATATGCATGTGCCACCTTGTGCATCTGGCTTACGTGGGTCCTGGGGAATCGAACATGGGTCCTTTGGCTTTGCAGGCAAGCTCCTTAACCACTAAGCCATCTCTCCAGCCTTCCTCGTGGGGTTTTGGTAAGTTGTCAGCTAGTTGCCAGCTAAGGCTTGGACATGGTTGATTGCAAAATAATAGAAGTTGTGTATCTCTTGTCCAAAGACTTGTGGTCAGAAGTATTTTGGACTTAAGTTATTAAATATCATTTTGCATTTTGGAATGTTTGCCTATATGAAGAGAGATATCTTGGGGATGGTTACTGAAGTCTAAAATCCAATTCACGTATGTACCATGTTTGTCTATGCACACAGGTTAGAGGTGATTGAGGTGAGTGGGCTTTCATTTAAAAAAACATTTTGGGCTGAAGAGATGGCTTAGCGGTTAAGTGCTTGCCTGTGAAGCCTAAGGACCCCGGTTCAAAGCTCAATTCCCCAGGACCCACGTTAGCCAGATGCACAAGGGGGTGCATGCGTCTGGAGTTCGTTTGCAGAGGCTGGAGGTCCTGGTGCGCCCATTATCTCCCCTGTCCCCCCGCCTCTTTCTCTGTCTGTCACTTTCAAATAAATAAATAAAAATAAACAAAAAAATTTTTTTATTTAGAGAGAGAGAGAATAGGCACTTCAGGGCCTCTAGCCATTGTAAATGGACTCCAGACAAATCTATTACCTTGTGCATCTATCTGGCTTACATGGGTCCTGGGGAATCGAACCTGAGACTTTGGGCTTTGAAGGCAAGCGCCTTAACCACTAGGCCATCTCTCCAGCCTGGGCTTTCATTTTGACTGTGGCCTATGCAAAGAGTGCAGGGATGGAATTGTGTACTTGAGACATCAAGGCCATCCTCAAAAACGTTTCCGATTTGGGGGCCTTCTGGAGGGTGATATTAGGAGTCCTCACCCTCCACCTACAACCTCTTATCATTTCCCTTCTGTGGAAACCACAAAATGGACTTGTATTAGCTCTAAACCACAGGCCCCACATTTTCACGTGAGTGGTCCAGGGAGCGGAAGCTGGTGTGGCTCACCCTCCAAGACCCAGCAGCGGGCTTAGTTCTCGTGTGGGGCACCTGTGGTCACCAGCCCATCACAGGGCCCCAGCCTCGCCTGACGTCTGCGCCCTGTGCAGGGAGGTCGCTGATAGAGGTCCTGTCAGATATTCACAGATATTCAGTGACTAAACAAATGCATAATTGTCCTTGCACGTGCAGCTGATGAATCCTCTGTGTCCCCAGCAGCTACGTAGGGTCGCAGCGTGGGTGAGCTGGGCCGGGAAGGTGTGCGGGGTTGTGTTGGACTTACGTTTTCATTGCTGGCACACAGCACCCAACCCAGAGCAGCTCATGGGAAGAAAGTTGTATATTTTGGCTCACAGACTCGAGGGGAAGCTCCAGGATGGCAGGGCAAACGATGGCATGAGCAGAGGCTGGACATTGCCTCCTGGCCAACATCAGGTGGACAACAGCAGCAGAAGAGTGTGCCAAACACTGGCAAGGGGACACTGGCTCTAACACCCATGAGCCCTTCCTCAACAACACACCTCCTCCAGCAAGGCTCCAGTTCCCAAATTACCATTGGCTGGCAAGCAGGCATTCAAGCCGCACGAGTTTAGCGGGGACACCTGGTTTAAACTGCTCCAGTGGGGACAGGCCCAGGATTTTTAATGTTGGACTTCCGGGCTTTGCGATGTTGCCCAAGCTAAAACAAGGGGATAGCTCTTCATGCTTTCTCAGAATTAACGTAATGGCGTTAACCACACTCCTACTGGATGTATGCTTGGAGCAGGGCTGTCCTCTGTCCCTGTTCAGGACAGCGTCACTGACTGCCACTGGTCAGCGCTACCAAGCTTGGGTTGTGCAGACACACAGCGGCATTCAGCAGTTAGTGATGATCATTCTGCCCGGAAGTGGTCAGAGGACCGTCAAAGGAAGTGTTAGAAGTGGCAGCTCTCCTCCCCAGAATCCTTTCTAAAACAAGTTTGTCTTAGGGCTGGAGAGATGGCATAGTGGTTAAGTGCTTGCCTGTGAAGCCTAAGGACCCCGGTTCGAGGCTCAGTTCCCCATGACCCACCTCAGCCAGATGTACATGGTGGTGCATGCGTCTGGGGTTCGTTTGCAGTGGCTGAAGGCCCTAGCATGCCCATTCTCTCTCTCTCTCTCTCTGCCTCTTTCTCTGTCTGTTGCTCTCAAATAAGTAAATGAAAACAAACAAAATTTTTTTTTAAAAATAATTTTATTTTATTTATGCATTTATTTTATATTTTATTTACTTAATGTGCACGTGAGAGAGAGAGAGAGAGAGAAGAGAGGGAGAGAATGGGTGCACCATGGCCTCTAGCCACTGCAAACGAACTCCAGAGGCATGTGCCACCATGTGTGTCTGGCTTACATGGGATCTGGGGCCTTGAGCCAGGGTCCTTAGTCTTCAAGGGCAAGTACATTTTCTGCTAAGTCATCTCTCCAGCCCCTCTCCAGAATCTTGCTGGCTACCAATGTGGATAGTCACAGACTCCCAAGTCCACAAGACAGCAGTCACCCTACAGTCTGCTTGGACTAAGCTTTCCTGTCGGGATAGATAAGTGCTGAGGAGCTTCTGGGAACTCTGCTGCAGGACTCCTGTCTAGTGCTGGGCCGGGGTTCACCTGTGGGAGACCCAGGGGCACCTGTGTAAGTGCATTCTGCTTTAAAACACTTTGCCCTCTTAGACGCCTGCACTGGGATGGGCCAATCCTCCATAAAGCTGCTTTTTATATTTATTTATTTGAGAGAGAGAGAGAGGCAGAGAATGAGCACACCAGGGCCTCCAGCCACTGCAAATGAACTCCAGATGCATGCACCATCTTGTGCATCTGGCTTACATGGGTTCTGGAGAATTGAACCTGGGTCCTTAGGCTTTGCAGGCAAGCACCTCAACCACTAAGCCACCTCCCCAGCCCCCTAAAGAGGTCTATTCATTGCTAGTTACATGTTCCAAATACTTCTTGCTTTCTCTAGGTCTCCTGTTGCTGGCTGGACTTACCTCACATTTCCAAGCAAGGCTTTGGTTAGGTGATGATAAAGCTACCCTGCTCAAAATGCACCTAAAAAATGAGGTCATCACATGGTGCGACTCTGCGTGATGCCAGCTTTGAGACCCACACCTACTGTGTACCAAGTATGCAGGTGCATCTGTTTCTCAGTTTTATTTTTATTATTCTTTTTTCATGAGAGAGAGAGAGAATTGGTGCGCCAGGGCCTTGGCCACCTGTGCACATGCATCGCCTTGTGCATATGGCTTACGTGGGTTCTGTAGAGCCAAACCTGTGTTTGACATTTGGCAGGTGCCTTAATGACTAAGACAGCTCTTCAGCCCCACATCTTAGTTTTGTTGTGAGTTTTTGCCCTTTCTGGAAGGCTGCGGAACCCTGATGTCTCTTCCAGCTGTGTCAAGCAGGACATGGGGCACTTTGTCAGAAGATCCAAGGTACCGAGGGACTTTCACTCTGGGCACTTTCAGCAAATGCATGCTGCAATTGGATGGGCCATAGGACGTCATCTCAGTGTTTGCTTGAGAAAGGCTGCTGCCTGGAGAAATGGACGAGAGTCCAGCTGGCTAAGCTGTTTCACTTAGCTGCATTTCTATTCTAACCAAGTTATTCCAACTGAAACCAGCCACAGAAGGCAGTCCACAGAACGCAGGGAACATGTTGTTGGGAAATCATAGAATTGGCATTTCTTCCTGAGTTATACTTATCAAACACTGTAGCATGGACAGGATCACTCCAGGACTCAGCGACATTGCCTGGCACTGTGTTTGGCAGAGCAGGCAAGGCAGGGTCACTAGGAAGGAAAGGCCCTTTGGATACTGCAGAGGGTCCCTGAAATAAGGAGGTGCCTGTGAAGGCTTGTGGAGAATTCCACCATCCGTGGAGCGAGGCTAAGCTCACACGGCCAATGAAAGCATCTCTCGGGTGGAAAATCCTCCTGATAGATGGGTACCAAGACCACCTCAATGACGGAGATGGCAGAAGGCACCGTGTCTCTACACTGAGACCCTTTGCACTCACTCCATGGTATTTAGCAAGTCACAAGACGGAAGACCTGATCATGGTAAGAGCCCCATGAGGGAATAAAACACCACCAGTCATAAGACATTCGAAAATAAAATAACAATAACGTAAAAGGTCTAACATTGGGGCTGGAGAGATGGCTCAGTAGTTAAGGTGCTTACCTGTAATGTTTAACCACATGAGTTCAATTCCCCAGTACACACATCAAGCCAGATGTACACAGTGGTGCATGCATCTGAAATATGTTTTCAGTGGCTGGAGGTCCTGGCATGCCCATACTCTTTGTCTGTTTCCCTTCCCTCTATTTCTCTCTGCTTGAAATAAATAAATAGATCTAGAGTGATGGGTTAACAGTTAAGCACTTGCCTGTGAAGCTTAAGAACTCTGGTTCAAGGCTCACTTCCCCAGGACCCATATAAGCCAGGTGCACAAGGTAGTGCATGCATCTGTAGTTTGTTTGCAGTGGCTGGAGTCTCTGGCATGCCCATTCTCTCTCTATCTATCTGCCTCTTTCTCTCTCTCTCTGTCACTCTCAAATAAATTAGAAAAAACCAAAATATTAAAACAAACACTATGGTTTAAAAAAGAAAATAAATAAGTCAAAATAAATAAAAAGTTTAACATCTAAATGTAAAAGACATAATGTCTCAAATACTAGAAAGTGGTTGATGGTAATAGGATGGAGGATGTCAGAGCAGATGGGCATGATGGTGTACGCCTTTAATCCTATCATTCAGGAAGCAGAGGTAGGAGGATCACTATGAGCTTGAGGCCACTCTGAGACTACATAGTGAGTTCTAGGTCAGCTTGGGCTAGAGTGAGACCCTACCTCGAGAAACCAAAAATAAAAAGCTAGAGAAGATGGAAACAATAGAAAGGACCAGAGCAACTGTAAACATTCCACAGTGCCCACGGAACTGAAGACAAGTGTATCATTGATATATCTCACCTGGCTGGGTGAATATGTGAAAAGTAGAATATTTGACCTGGAAAACCCACAGACCATGCACAAGGCCAACAGGAGATGATGGGCAAAAGAAAATAGGACTAGAAAATATTTCTCCTGGAAAAAGTGAGCAGAGGACCAGCAAGCTTTAGAAGATATTTGGGGCTTAGAGTGCACACAAATTGGGGCAGGGTTAAAAAAGAAAAAAAAAAGTTAAAGGCTGATGAGATAGCTCAGTGGTTAAGGTGCTTGCCTGCAAAGCCTAATGACCCTGGTTTGATTTCCCAGAACCCACATAAAGCCAGGTGCACAGGTGGCAACCTATTCTCTCACTCTCTCTCAAATAAATAAATACATATAATATATTTTTTAAAGCTGGTTAAAAAGGGATGGCTGCCCAAAACATTACAAGCCATTGCTAAGGCCCTTGGATTCCCACCAGAAATCTATGGTAAGACCCTATTGCTGAAGACTCCACATACTTGGGCTGCAAGGCCACTGAAAAATCCTGCTGAAACTGAGCTGATAACTTCCTCCATGTAGACCAGCTGATAGAAAGCTGGAAGAAGCCATTCTGTATGCAGTTCAATGGGAGAGAGAGAAATCACCAGTGAAGACACCCAACAGTGGACACTGAAAGCCTTAGATTTTGCCAGCCAGGCCAAATGAGCCAACAGGTGCAATAGTGGCATGTCTGTCATGGTGCAAACCAACTGCCCTCTAATTGGACTGGAGGTCCACTTGCTCTATGGGAGGGAATACATCCCTGATCCTGAAAACCTAAAACAGAGGTAGTCATGAGCCCTAGGGGTGTAACGTCTGCTGCTGACTGGCTAAATGTATATACTATGCTCATCAAACTGCTCAGTAAGCACTTCTCTTAATGTTCATACCCTTATATTAATGCTACTCTCACTTTAGGTTGAGAACCTTCTCTTCTCAGAGGGCAGTGACCTTGGGATGACTCAGAAGGCATCATGATGCTGGGAAGAAGTGACAGGAGTGCTCAGTACTGCGATATCTCGATCACACCTTCCAAGGCTCAGGGTCCATTGCAGAAGAGGTGGCAGAAAGAATGTAAGAGCCAAAGGAAGGGTAGGACTCCTTATAATGTGATCCTCCAGACACAAAATGGCCTGTATATCCATGACCTCACAGTGCCTGACACTACCTACACAAGACCATCATAATAGGAGGAAAAGATCATGACATCAAAATAAAAGAGAGACTGAGTGAGATGGGGAGGGGATATGATGGAGAATGGAGTTTCAAAGGGGAAAGTGGGGGGAGGGAGGACATTACCTTGGGATATTGTTTATAATCATGGAAGTTATTAATAAAAAAACTATAAAAAAGGATAGTTTTAACTTCTCCAAATATGACAAAAAATTTATAAAAGGAGTTATGTAAACATCCACAGGACAAAGTCACACCCCACACATGTGTGCAGGAATTTCACATTTAGGTAAAAGATGGTGGAAACTTGGAGCCAGGATTTTTACTGTCCAGCAAGGGGGAGACTAGAATGTTCCACATGGTGATGTCTAATGTTGTGGCACATCTTGTGAAGTTGAGCTTAGCTTAGTTCAGGTAAATATGCTTACTATTAGAAGTGTTTAGCTATACGGGTACAAATGGGTTAGTATGACCCACATTTCCTTTTCTCATGAAGTCAAAAGGACCCAGGAGTAATGACCACCTGCTCTTGGTGGACACACCTAATCCCCCAGGTCTGTGTCCACACTGCCATGCTCCAGTTAAGGTCCCGGGCTTTACAGGGAAATGGTTGGCTAACAAGCTGGGGCATACAACAACCCCACACAACACCCCCAAACACCCAAATGATGTGGGGACTCATGGGAGAGCTCCCACAGACCTGAGCTGGGCATTTTGAGATCAGCAAAGTTGATAGAGCAGTTCTGGATTACACCAAAGCACCTGTGGGCCTTTCCAGCACAGTCAGACTACTGCCCAGATGAGCACAAAGGGACACAGAAGGGCTTCAGGGTCAGGAAAACAGATCAGGACAAACTGAAGAGGGGTAGACTTAGTCTATGAGGTCAACACTACCCACACTTTGACGGATGTGGAGGCAAAATTCCAGGAAACTGACTTCAACAATATAGAAAAAGGGTGATGTTGCCTAACAACATAATGCCTACTCCAGGAATTCAAGGTTGGCTTAATATAAAAAATGAATAAATACAATTTTTCAAACTCACACACTCAAAACCGCAGAACCATCTCAACACATGCTGAACAATGTTTCTAAAACATATTTTTTCATTTATTTATTTGCTTGTGGAGAGCAATAAGAGATAGAAAGAATGGGTGTGCCAGGGCCACCAGCCACTGCAGACAAACTCCAGGTGCATGTGTCACTTTGTGCATATGGCTTTATGTGAGTACTGGGGAATCAAACCACGGTCCTTAGGCTTTGCAGGCAAGCTCCTTAATTGCTGAAGCATCTGTCCAGCCTGCGTAACATTTTTTAAACTAAAATTAAAATCAGTTTTCATAAAACCTCTATAAAACTAGGAATAGAAAAAAAAACTTATTTGATCAGAGAGTATATATTAAAACAATAACATGACAATAAAAATTGTAAAATATGAAAATTTCTTTTCCTGTTTATATTCAGCATGTACTGGACATCCTTAATTTTCTTTTTCTTTTCTTTTCTTTTTTTTTTTTTTTTGAGGCAAGTCCAACAGTCTGACCTTTTTTAATGCAAGAGAGTGATATATATAGAGAGAGAACTGTAATTGAGCTCCAGACGCATGTGCCACCTAGCGTGCATGTGAGACCCTGCACACTTACATCACCTTGCATCTGGCTTATGTGGTACCTGGAGAGTTGAACATAGGTTCTTAGGCTTCAGAGATAAGCACCTTGACTGATAAACCATCTATCCAAACCCCCATTTTTTTGAGGTAGGGTCTAGCTCTATCCCAGGCTGACCAGAAATTCTACTATGTTGTCTCAGGAAGGCCTGAGACTCATGGCCATCCTTCTATCTCTGCTTCCTTTTTGCAGGTGTGTATGTAACATATGTTTGTGGGTGCACATGTGTATGAAGCTGCATGTGTACAAATGCGTGGATGCATGTGGGAGCCAGAATTTAAAATATATATATTTTATTTAATTAATTAATTTATTTGACAGAGAAAGAGAGAGAGAGGCAGTGAGAGACAGAATGGGTGCACCATAGCCTCCAGCCACTGCAAATGAACTCCAGATGTGTGCGCCCCCTTGTGCATCTGGATAATGTGGGTCCTGGGGAATCAAACTTGGGTCCTTTGACTTTGCAGGCAAATGCCTTAACTGCTAAGCCATCCCTCCAGCCCAGAAGCCAGAATTTGATGTTGGGTGTTTTCCTCGATTGTGCTCCACCTTATTTTTTGAGACAGGGTCTTACTGAACCTGGAGTGCAATGATTGAGCTACATTGCCAGGGATCCCCAGGCATCCTGACTCCCCAGCCCGTGGCACTTGGATCACAGGCATGTACTGCCATGCTTAGCTTTTATGTGGGCGCGAGAATCCAAACTTGGTTCTCTAAGTGCTTTGCCAACTGAGCCACTGCCCGGGCCCACGCACCAGACACTCTCACCAGTGTAGCAAGTAAAAAATAAGTTTTAAGAAAATGATAAAGGAACCACCAAGAACAGATATGAAGCATAAAGACTGGGAATTTTTAAAAACAGGTGAAACTGGTTTTCTTGTCTATTGTTGTACTTATTAATGTAATTATTCAGAAACAATATGGAAAATTAAAAAAATAGTACAAACAGGACTGGAGAGATAGGTCAGTGTTGAAGGCACTTGCCTGCAAAGTCTAACAACCTGGCTTCAATTCCCCAGTGCCCATGTAAAGCCAAATGCACAAGTGGAGCATGAATTCAGAGTTCATTTGCAGGGCTTTGTGGCCTTGATGCATCTGTCCCCTCTGTCTGTCTCTTTTTGCACTTTTTCTCTCTCTCTGCTTGCAAATAAGTAAATAAAAATACATTGAAAAAAAGGTCCAAACACCCAAATGAGTTTAAAGGATTTCAGAATACAATGTCAGTGCACAGACATTAGCGGCTAGCGAGCAGAAATGAGCAGGAGGGAGTGCTGTATACAATCGCCATTTTGAGGTTAGGTTCATCATGACCAGGTAGACATGGACTTAGATGTCCCCTGATCATGAAAATGCCACCCTGGGACCTTTGATATCCTCAAAGCTGCAATTGGATTCTTCCCACCATATCAGAAATGAAAGGCTCCAGGACACTTTCCCAGTGACCATTCGTGCTTGCCCATGAGCATGCTGGTAAGTAAGTAAGGCAAGGGTGCGGGGCATCTTCACCCCAGAACGTACGTAGCAGAGCGGCATGAAGCAAAAGTGGCACCCAAGGGGAGTCATTGAAAAGTAATATCACAAGAGGGAGGGGACTACCGGAAAGCTTCTCAAGCGTCCCCAAGGCAGACCCCAGTGTGCACCTCACCTTCAGGTCAGTCTGCTTCCAGTTTCTCTCTGGAGAATACACCCCACTTGTCTTTGCTAAACGAACCTCTGCTTTAAATGTTGTGTCTCTCACCAGAATGCTTTCCTCTGAGGAGACGTGAGCTGGGAAGAAACCTTTACCCAGTCACATAGCTGTCGGTCATATTTCTGTGTCCTTGCAATTAAAAAGAAAACATGTTGAAGATGGCTCACCAGGTAAGAGTGCTTCTCGCACAAGCACGGGAGCCTCCGAGGTCCTGAGACTGACTGACTTTGGGTCCCGGGAACTCATGTAAACAGTAGGGATGATCGTACATGCATCTGGACCCTAAGTCTTGTGGGATCAGAGATGAGAGAATCACTGGGTCGGGCTCATGAAAGTGGCAAATTCCTGGATCGCTGAGAGGCTCCGTCTCGGGGAAACACAAAGATGTGTGGTTCAGGAGAACTGCGTGATCTGTCCTGGCCTCAGTGTGTACTGGGTGCACATCTGCAGGTACATGTTTACATCACATACTCATGACATACACGCACACTACATATGCAAAAAATTAAAAATGACTGTCACAGTAGTATCTGGCCATGATGCATAAGACCTGTCATTAAGCCTACAGAATGTTAGGAAGAGCTTCGGAGGACCACTGGGTCCCGTAGAGAGACAGGTCACAGCTATGGGCCACTGTTGCTGTCATTTCCTCTCAGGCTGGTATATTCAGTCCTGTCCCAGTGAGTAGCTTCACATTTGCAGAAATGGAAAAACTTATTCTAAGAGTAACTTGAGGGGCTGGAGCAATGGCTTAGCTATTAAGGCACTTGACTTGCAAAGCCTAACTACCCAGGTTCGATTCCCCAGTACCCATGTAAAGCCAGATGGCACAACGTGGCATTTGCATTTGGAGTTCATTTGCAGTGGCTGGAGGCCCTTTTAAAAATATTTTTTTTAATTTATATTTTATTTATTTATTTATTATGGTGTGTCCATTCTATCTGTCTGCCTGTCTCTCTCCTCTCTATTTTTCTCTGCTTGCAAATACATACATACATAAATTTAAAAGTAATTTGAAATTGTAAAGGGTTTCCATTCGCAGAAACAACTTTGAAAATGAATGAAGTCAGGATAAACGCCACTTCCTTCAACTTCAAGGTACAATGGCCAAGAGAATGAGAAACTGGCATCACGCTCGACACGCAGATGCACGGAGCAGTCAGAAAATGACAGCTGCGTGTCTGTGGGATTGATTTTGCAGAGGCCGGTGGCTCCTAGGAGAAAAGGGAGCCCTTAAAGGAACGGAGCTGTTGCAAGTGGCCGTCCATGTGCAAAAGTGAGTTTTGATGCATTTGTTTTACAGAAATGAACCATAAATGTCAATGCCGGAAAGCTGTGAAAAATTTATATGGAGTCAGGAAAATATTCTTTTAAAAATAGTTTATTTATTTGTGAGAGAGAGAGAAAGAGAGAGAGAGAGAGAGAGAGAGAGAGAGAGAGAGAGAGAGAGAGAGAGAGAGAGAATGGGCATGCCAGGGCCTCCAGCCACTGCAAACAAACTCTAGATGTGTGCACCACCTTGGGCATCTGGCTTACGTGGGTACTGGGGAATTGAACCTTGATCCTTAGGCTCTGCAGGCAAGCATCTTAACCATGAAACCGTCTCTCCAGCCTAGGAAAATATTCTTTATGACCTGGAGTTTGGCAAAGATTCTCTACCACAACATTGAAGACATCTGTTCAAGTAAAGGCGGGCAAGATTGGCATCACATGAGTGCAAACATGTGCCCTTTTAAAAGTACCGAAAGGGGCTGGAGAGATGTTTTAGCAGTTAAGCGCTTGCCTGTGAAGCCTAAGGACCCCGGTTTGAGACTTTATTCCCCAGGACCCACGTTAGCCAGATGCGCAAGGGGGCGCACTCATCTGGAGTTTGTTTGCAGTGGCTGGAGGCCCTGGCACGTCCATTCTCTCTCTCTCTCTATCTGTCTCTTTCTCTCTGTGTGTCTGTCGCTCTCAAATAAATAAACAAAAATAAATAAATAAAAATACTGAAAGGCCATGGCTGGGGTCTTACAACGAAAAAGGACTTGTTTCCAGAGGGTGCAGATAACTGATACAAATCTGCAAGAAACACAGCCAACCCGTCTTCAAATGGACAGAGATTTGAACATACGCTTTGCCAAGGAAGACGGACAGGGGCAGATGAGGCATGATGTGATAACCCACATGTGTGGGTGCCAGGGCATAGAGACATCACAGACACAACCACATAGCCATGAGGTGAAGGTGGGAAAAGTCCAGCTGCCAAGGACTGGAGAGGGCAAGAAAGGCCTAAAACCCTCACTGGAGAAAATGCCAAACACTAGAGCCAGTTTGGAAAACAAGTTTATGGCTATTTTGCATTAGAATCTTTTTGTTTTTCATTTAACATCCTTGCATGCTATTTTATTTCATTCTTTTGGTTTTTCAAAGTTGCTCTAGCCTAGGCTGACCTGGAATTCATTATGTAGATCCAGGCTCATCTCGAACTCACAGTGATTCTCTTCCTAAATGCTGGGATTAAAACTGTGTGCCACCATGCCTGGCTGTATGTTATTTTTGAGCCCACTTGTCCTCATGTAGTTTATTACAAAATGATAAAAAAAAAAAAAAACACTGTCAAAATTAAGAACCAAGGGCTGCAGTCATACGGGGAGTGATGAAATCTGCAGCTGTACCCTGAATGTCACTGCTATGCCACCGTTGCCCTCCAAGGCAGTGTGTCCTGCCTCTACTTTTTATTTTTATTTTTTTTAATATTTTTTGTCCATTTTTTATTTACTTATTTGAGAGCGACAGACACAGAGAGAAAGACAGATAGAGGTAGAGAGAGAGAATGGGCGCGCCAGGGCTTCCAGCCTCTGCAAACGAACTCCAGATGCGTGCGCCCCCTTGTGCATCTGGCTAACGTGGGACCTGGGGAACCGAGCCTCGAACCGGGATCCTTAGGCTTCACAGGCAAGTGCTTAACCACTAAGCCATCTCTCCAGCCCCTGCCTCTACTTTTTAAACACACATTTAACACACATTGAAGACCAGCTGTTTTCTCCCAGACCTCAAGGGGCAGGTCGTGCCTCAAAGCCCATCATGAAAGCCCTCACCATCCTTGGGTGGCCCACCGGGTGGGCAGTATGTCGGAGTGTTCTAGAAAGCATGTTTTCTTAGAGTAGCTCATGATTCTGTGCACTGAAAGTGATGCTAGCCCTGTATCAGAAAGGGCTGTGGAGAGGAGTGGGCCTTAGCCGGTGTTAGCTGTGGTGAGTGGGTCTGTCACACTCTGAGATGAGGCCACAGGGAACCCTGGGCACCAGACCCACTTCACTGAACCCTACGTTGCAAACTTCCTCCTTGCTGCTCAGAAACATGGGTTTTGTGGAATGTTCAGTTTGGTCTATTTTTTAAAAAATATATTCATTTATTTGCAAGGACATATATATATATATATATAAATGGAGGGAGAGAGAGAATGGTCACACCAGGACCTCCGGCTACTGCAAACAAATTGCAGATGCATGTGCCACCTTGGGCTTTACATGGGTACTGGGGAATCAAACCCAGGTCGTTAGGCTTCTCAGGCAAGTGCCTTAACCACTAAGCCATTGCTCCAGCCTTTATCTACTTTTTTGTTTTTGGTTTTTCTAGGTAGGGTCTCACTCTAGCCCAGGCTGACCTGGAATTCACTATGTACTCTCAGGGTGGCCTTGAAATCAAGCCAATCCTCCTACCTCTGCCTCCCCAGTGCTGGGATTAAAGGTGTGTGCCACCACGCCTGGCTTATCTTCTATTTTTTTTAAATTATTTATTTATTTATTTATTTGAGAGAGACAGACACAGAGAGAAAGACAGATAGAGGGAGAGAGAGAGAATGGGCGCACCAGGGCTTCCAGCCTCTGCAAATGAACTCCAGACGCGTGCGCCCCCTTGTGCATCTGGCTAACGTGGGACCTGGGGAACCGAGCCTCGAACCGGGGTCCTTAGGCTTCACAGGCAAGCGCTTAACCGCTAAGCCATCTCTCCAGCCCTTATCTTCTATTTTTAACTCACAGTGAATTTTCCTTGAGGATCCAATGGGATATAATAACTTTTTATCACTGTAACAAAATCCCTGAGATACATGATTTAGAGGAAGAGAGGGGCTGGAGAGATGGCTCAGCAGTTAAGGCATTTGCCTGCAAAGCCTAAGGACCCTGGTTTGATTCCCCAGTACCTACGTAAAGCCAGATGCACAGGGTGGTGCATGAATCAGGAGTTTGTTTGTAGTGGCTAGAGGCCCTGGTGGGTCCATTCTCTTTCTCTCTTTATCTGCCCTTCTCTCTCTCTCAAAAAAAAACCTATAAATAAAGGAGGAGAGATTTATCTTGGCTCACAGTTTCAGAGGCTTCAATGGTCACTTGGTCTGCTAGCTCTTGACCCATGGTGAGGCGGGATTATGGCGGGGGGAGGGGGGCAAAGCTACTCATCAGAAGAGGCCGGAAGCACACACACAGAGAATTAGCCTGTGACTAGGAACAACCATATACACCCCCCAAACACCCCGCATACTGACGGCACCACTTCCTCCTGCCAGCCCCAACTTTCTCAAGTTGTCTCGGCTTCCCAGTCGTTAACATTGTAGCCACCGGGGGATATTCAGATCTAAGTATAACTGCCTGTCCTTTTCTTTTTATCTTCTGTGACGTGCAGTCATCTATGAACCATGTGTCAGTGGCGAAATGCTTGGTCAGTCTCTAATGCAAAGCCTGTCAAAGCGGAATAGCATCACCCAAGTGCATTGAGGATTCTCTAGCGGATTCAGTTGCAGATACCACAGTGCAAGAAAGCAGCCTAAGCGAGGATGTGTTGTTAACATTAATTTTTATGTGCTTGAAGGTGCTTGCTTTAATTTTTTGGTTTAAAAAATATTTATTTATTTGTCAGCAGAGGGAGGGAGAGAGAAGAAGAAGGAGGAGGAGGAAGAGAAGGAAAAGGAGAAGAAAAAAAAAGGACAGACAGAGAATGGGCATGCCATGGCCTCCAGCCACTGTAAATCATTCCAGATGCATGCGCCACTTTGTGCATCTGGCTTTAAGTGGGTACTAGAGAATCAAACCTGGGTCGCTAGGCTTTGCAGGCCTTAATGGCTGAGTCATCTCTCAAACCCTGCTTTATTTTTATTTATTTTTTTGTTTTGTTTATCTAGGTATGGTCTCAGTCTAGCTCAGGCTGACCTGGCATTAACTATGTAGTCTCAGGGTGGCCTCAGACTCATGGTAATCCTCCTACCTCTGCCTCTCAAGGACTGGGATTAAAGGTGTGTGCCATCATGCCTGGCTCCTGCTTTATTTTTATAACTCTGATAAAACCATATGACATAAAAATGACTATCTCACCTACTACTTGTCCAGATCCAGATCAATAATATTGTGCATATTCCCATTGATATTGAAATAATATTTAAAAAAATAATAGGTATGCATCTACGTGATCCAGACTTTCCTTTGCTGTAGACTTACCCGGGATCAGTAAAGACTTATGTTCTCATAGGAAATCAGGCACAAATGCCTTTGGCATGCTGTGGGCCCACCTGGGTCTTCCCAGGGCATGGAAGCATCTGAGAGGTGAGGTCATGAGGATGAAGTGGCAGAAAGCAGCCACCACCCCAGCTTCAGGTGATGGCCGAGGGATGGCCCAGGGCCTACCAAAGTCCCCTAGGCAAGAGACATTCCTTAGGAGTTTGGGTGTTTGAGCTGTGTGTCAAATCTCCTAGACAAACCAGCAGGCCTGCCTCACAGTACAAGCCAAGAGCCTTCATGCATAACCTTCTGAGCCTTGCAACACCCACAGAAGAATGCTGTGTGTTTCCCCCACGACTCCAGATTAAACAGAGCAGGATGCTGTCATACTTGAGGAATGGAAAAGGTCCCAGCAGCTGGGGAACGAACTTCAGAGATGAGATACAGGGAACCTCCGGGCTTCTGGACCAATGGAGTCCACTCAGGACATCTCCAGCAGCCATTGTTTCACAGCAAAGCTGCAAAGTCACCTGTGTCTCCTAGACTCCTAGCGTCTCCCTAGGAGAAGGACTTCATGCAGCATTGATTAAGCCACATGGCTACCCAGATTCTATGTGCAAACAAGTATTCATAATTATTAGAAAATAATAAAGTAGGGCTGGAGAGATGGCTTAGTGGTTAAGCGCTTGCCTGTGAAGTCTAAGGACCGTGGTTTGAGGCTCGATTCCCCCAAATCCATGTAAGCCAGATGCATAAGGTGGTGCATGCCTCCGGAGTTGGTTTGCAGTGGCCCTGATGTGTCCATTCTCTCTCTCTCTCTCTGCCTCTTTCTCTCTCTCTGTTTCTCTCAAATAAATAAATAAAAATAAACTAAAAAGCATATGTATTTATATAAAAACCCCATGGTGGTTTGAATTGTCTTCCATAAACTCATGGGTTTTGAATGCTTAGCTCCTAGCTGGTGGCAGTTTGGGAGGTGGAGCCTTGCTGGAGGAGGTGGGTTGTTGCGGGTGGACCTAGGGGTGCTATAGCCCATACCAGCATCGTCAGAGCTTGCCTCAGTTCCTGTTTTGGTTCACCTGTTGTGGCAGAGGTGTTGTCCAGCCTTTGTGCCTGACACGCTTTCCCCTGCCATCAACGGGAGTCTTTTGGCTTTTCAAGCATTTTATCCACTAAGCCATCTATCTCTCCAGTCCCCATGAAGACTTTCAGGCAGCAGGAAAAGCACAGCAAACAATGTGGCATGCACACAGCAGGAGAGAGAGCGCTGAGGCAAACACATCCATCGCTGGGCGTGTCACTTCCTATCTTTCAAATCTTTGATTAATAGCTGTTTAAAGAAGTGATAAACCAGGACTCCCAGGTAAGATGGCAGCACAGGAGTTATGCCAAATCAGCCTAGGGAAGGAGTTAAACAAAACCCCAGCAAAATAAAACTCTTCTTCCAAAAAGTGAAGGTGTGTACGTTATTACTGGCCACAGTGCAGAAGCAGGAGAGACCAAGATCTATCAGAAAGAGGAAACCAGCCAGATATCTGCCAAGGCATTTGTGGGCCTGATCCACATGCCTACTTGGCCTGGCATTGAGATGCAGGAGCAGAAACCAAACAAGGGGATCATCTAACCTCATCAGCCTCCTTGAAAAGTCATGAAACCTGAAGGGGAGACGGCAGAGACCACCTGGAGAGCTTCTGAAGGGGACACAGGCTTCCTGCATCCTCTCATCTCCCAACCATCAGAACTGTGAACCTCTGGAGAACTCATTCAGCCTCCAGCATCAGAACATCCAGCACAGCTGATCAGAACTCCAGCTCCACAGCACAACCCAGAGGGATCGAGGTGGGCACTCATCACTGGTGAGACTGGAAGCCACCCCGAAAGGTAACGAGACCAACTGACAAAAAAGCAGGTACACAGGTCTGCACTTGAAGTGCTAATCTCTCTTTCCTTGTCAGGGCAAGTTGTGGGTTACATATTTTTGTTTGGCTTTACCATTCTCAATTAAGCTGTATTTGGGGGTTGACTATTGTTGCCTTTGATGCTTTCAGATTTATAGGGCCTTTGTCTTTTTCTTCTGGCATTATTGGAGGCAGGGTCTGATTCACACCCAGGCTGACTTGGAACCAATTTCAGAATGGAAATCTCAACCTCCCAGCTGACAGGGTTAAGGGCATAGAGCAACACACACCCTTAGGGAACTTTGGCTTTATAAGAAAGATTATCTGTTTGTTTTAATCCCCACATGTGCATACTCTATGCTGGTTTTATTGAATGTGTATATTGCTCAGTTGAATTTTAGAATTTTCCAGTAATTTATTCCACCCAGCACACTAGAATTCTTGAATAGCAGGCAAACTCAACACCCAGGATTATTTTCATAGCTGGATTGGAGTACAAGAGCTATACCTGGCACCTTACTCTCTTACTGTGCTGGTATATAAAGTTGGATTTCCACATCTAAGAACACTGCAGATACTTAGAACACCCAACCATCAAATCAACTCAGGATGCAAAAGTCACTGCACTATAATACAATAAACAGGAAGAACCAAGGCAATACAATCCCACCAAAAATTATAAATCCACCATAAATGACACCCAATGAGGCTGTTTTAGATGAAATTCCTGACAAAGATTTAAAAAAAAAATGATTTTTATCTGTACTCAAATAAATTAAAGAAGAAATCAAAGGAATCAGAGAAGAAAACGAACTCCTGAAAGAGAACACAGGAAATCAGCTTGATGAAATAAGGAAATCATTACAAACATGAGTAAGGAAATAGAAATACTTAAGAAAAACCATGCAGAAATACTAGCTCTGAAGAACACAGTAAGTCAAATAAAAAACTCCATGGAAAGTCTCACCAGTAGGATGGATGAAAGAGAGAACAGAAAGAAGACCAGGTACACATCTAATGCAGCCCAACAAAGAGAAAGACAAACTAATAGGAAGGTATAAATGGGAATTTAAAGATATTTGGGCCACAATGAAAAGAACAAACATAAGGATTCAGGGTATAGTAGAAAGAGAAGAATTTCAATTCAAAGGCATAGTAGGCATTTTCAACAAAATCATAGAAGAAAAAAAAAAATCCCCCAAATTGGTAAAGAAATGCCTGTGCAGATACAGGAAGTTTTTCGAACACCAAACAGACAAAAAACATGGAAAGAACCTCTCCTCACCAAGTTATAATTAAACAACTAAATACACAAACCAAAGAAAATACATTGAAAGCAGTTAGAGAGAAAAAGCAAGTCACTTATAAAGGCAAGCCCATCAGGATCACAGCAGATTACTCAACACAAACTTAGTTACTGGTGAATTTTATGAGAACTTCATGAAAGAACTAACACCACTATTCTCAAACCTTTTCATAAAATAGAAAAGGAAGGAATTCTACCACACTCCTTCTATGAACCCAACATCACCCTGATACCAAAACCAGACAAAGACAGAACAAAAAAGGAAATTACAGACCAATCTCCCTCATGAACATAGATGCAAAAATTTTCAGCAAAATATTGGCAAACAGAATACAAGACTATATGAAAAAGATTATTCACCCTGACCAAGTAGGCTTTATCCCAGAGATGCAGGGATGGTTCAATATATGCAAACCGATAAATGTAATACATCATATAAATGGACTGAAGGACAAAAATCATATGATTATCTCAATAGATGTAGACAAAGCATTTGACAAAATCCAATATCCTTTCATCATAAAAATCCTACAGAAACTGGGAATAGAAGGAACATATCTCAACATAATAAAGGCTATTTATGATAAACATACAGTCAACATAATACTAAATGGGGGGAAAATTTGTTGCTTTTCCACTAAAATCAGGAACAAGACAAGGGTATCCACTGTCCCCACTTTAATTTAATATAGTACTGGAAGTTATAGCTATTATAATAAGGCAAGAGACACTCAAAAATGGGATACAACTTGGAAAAGAAGAAATCAAATTATCATTATTTGCAGATTATATGATTCATACATAAAGGACCCTAAAGATTCTATGAGCAAACTGTTAGAGCTGATAAACACTTTTATCCATGTAGTAGCATACCAAATAAACACACAGAAATCAGTAGCTTTCTTATATAATAACAGCAAACATGCAGAGGATGAAATCAGAGAATTTCTCCCATTCACACTTGCCTCAAAAAAAAAAATGGCCTCAAAAAGAAACCGTGGAATAAACCTAGCCAAGGAAGTGAAGGATCTCTACAATGAGAATGTTAAAACAGTCAAGTGAGAATTTGCAGAAGACATAAGGAAATGGAAAGACTTCCTTTGGAAGAATCAATATTGTGAAAATGTCAACATGACCAAAAGCAATCTACACATTTAATTCAATCCCCATTAAAATTTCAATGCCATTTTTCATGGAAATAGAAAAAAAATCCTAAAATTTGTTTGGAAGCACAATGGTATCACCATACCCAATTTTAAGCTATATTACAAAGCCAGAGTAACAAAAACAGCATGGTACTGGCACAAAGACAGAATATATCCAGAATATACAAAGAACTAAAACAAGACAATAAGGAATCATAAGACCCAATTACAAAATAGGCTATGGAACGAAATAGAAAGTTCTCAAATGAAGAAATGCAAACGGCATATAAACATCTAAAAAAGGGTTCTACATTCTTAGCCATCAGGGAAATGCAGATTAAAGCTGCTTTGAGATTCCATCTCACACCTGTCAGAATGGCTATCATCAAGAAAACAAATGAAAATAAATGTTGGCAAGAATGTGGAAAAAGGGGAACCCTCCTACGCTGTCGGTGGGAATGCAATCTGGTCCAGCCATTGTGGAAATCAGCGTGGAGGTTCCTGAGACAGCTAAAAATCAATCTACCATATGACCCAGCTATAGCACTCCTAGGCATATATCCTAAGGACTTCTCACTACCTCAGAGATACTTGCACAACAATATTTATTGCTGCTCAATTCACAATAGCTAGGAAATGGAACCAGCCTAGATGTCCCTCAACACATGAATGGATAACAAAGATGTGGTACATTTACACAACGGAATTCTAGTCAGCAGTAAGGAAAAATGAAATTAATAAATTTTCAGGGACTTCCAGTTAAGATGGTGGCATAGGTACCACACCAAAGCAGCCTAGGAGGAAAAAGCCAAAAAAAAAAAACAACAACAACAACAAAAAACTCAGCAAAATACACACTTTTACTAAAAAGTGAGGTGTATAGGAAATTGAAACAGCAGCGGAGAAGTAGGAGAGCTCCAGAGCATCCAGAGCCCGCACAGGCCGGCAGAAGCAGCTCCAGCAGGTCCGGCGATTGCTGCAGCAGCAGCGGTGCAGCAGAAAGCCGCCAGGCTCAGCTTGGGCTGCAGGAAAAGCCAGGTGCGGGGAGCTTCCACTCACACCGGGGCTCTCCACAAACTCTAGAAACGTGAAGGGAGAGCGGCAGTGAACACTGGAGGAGCAGATCGCAAGGCAGAAGAACACGTGGAACAGCGAGAGAACTAGAGCAGCATTGGCTCCCTCCCCTCCCCCACCACCAGTGCCCAGCTCCAGCGAACAGAGCAGCGGTCCAGGGACCCGGCCACGCCAGCTTGAAGCGACAGCGGGACCCAAGCAGGAGCAGAGGTAACTGGGATTACACCAGGGAAGGGTCTCACCTGGTCACAGCTGACTTGGAACCCTCAACAGATCAGAGATCTTAACCTCCTTGTTGTCAGGATTAAGGCTGTGGGTGGGGCACCACACACCCTAAGGGACAGTTAGAGGAGCTGGTTGTCATAATTCCTACTCCTGGATAAATACTCTGAGAGTCTTGAGAGCCACACCTAATGCTTTAAGCTCCTACGCTGAAGTTATATGACATCAGACTATATGATAAATCTAATAATACTCAGCTAACTAAAAAAATGCAATAATTAAATAATTCAGGATGCAAAAATATATACATTATAATACAAGAAACACCAAAAATAAAGACAATATAAATCCACCAAAAAGTATTAATACATCAGAAATGACCTCCAGTGAGAATGAGTTAGAGGAAATGCCTGAGAAAGATTTCAAAAGAATGATTATAAATATGTTCAAAGAAGTCAAAGAAGAAATCAAAGAGGAAATCAAAGGAATCAAAGAAAACATAGGACACAAATACAATGAAATAAAGAGGTCAATACTAGAAATAAATAAGGAAATAGAAATAACAAAGAAAAATCAGTCAGAATTACTAACAATTAAGAACACAGTTAATGAAATAAAAAACTCTGTAGAAAATCTCACCAGTAGAATGGATGAAGGAGAGGACAGAATATCTAAGCTAGAAGACCAGGTGGCAGATCTAATACAGTCCAACAAAGAGAAAGACAAACTAATAGAAAAGTATGAATGGGAATTTCAAGATACCCGGGACACTATGAAAAGATCAAACATAAGAATTCAGGGCATAGAAGGAGAAGAATTTCACTCCAAAGCTATAGTAGGCGTCTTCAACAAAATCATAGAAGAAAACCTCCCCCAAATTGGGAAAGAGGTGCCAATGCAGATACAGGAATCCTTTAGAACACCAGCCAGACAAAACCTGGAAAGAACCTCTCCTCACCATATTATAATCAAACTACCAAACACACAAACCAAAGAAAAAAATATTGAAAGCAGTAAGAGAAAAATCAAGTTACCTAAAAAGGCAAGCCTATCAGGATTACAGCAGATTACTCAACACAAACTTTAAATGCCAGAAGGGTGTGGAGTGATGTATTCCAAGTCCTGAAATATAACAACTGTCAACCAAAATTGCATTATCCTGCAAAACTATCCATTCAAATAGATGGAGAAATAAGGACATTCCATGAAAAAAGCAAGCTAAAGGAGAATTTGAAGACAAAACCAGCTCTACAGAAAATACTTGAAAGAATCCTCCATGCTGAAGAAAAAGAAAAGCACACATATAAGGAACCGGGAAAAAACAAACAATACTCAAATACTAGTTAACACAATACAGCAAAGGTAAAACTGGAAGTACTACAAAAAATGGCAAAAATGAACACACACCTTTCAATATTATCTCAATAATCAATAATATCAATAATATCAGTGGCCTCAATGCCCCAAACAAAAGGCATAGTTTCACAGACTGGGTTAAAAAGCAGGATCCTACAATTTGTTGCCTCCAAGAAACCCACCTTTCTACAAAGAATGGACACTATCTTAGGGTGAACAAAAGGTTGGAAAATGGTGTTTTAAGCAAATGGACCTAGAAAACAAGCAAGGGTTGCTATTCTAATATCTGACAAGGTAGACTTCAGTCCAACATTAGTTAAGAAACATAAGGAAGGTCACTATTATTGATTAAAGGCACCCTCCAACAGGGGGATATTACAATCCTGAACATATATGCACCTAACATGGGGGCTCCCAAATTCATCAAACAAACACTATTAGAACTAAGGTCACAGATAACACCAAACACAGTGGTAGTGGATGACATCAATACCCCACTCTCACCAATTGACAGGTCATCCCAGGAAAAAATAAACAGAGAGGCATCTGGACTAAATGAGGTCATAGAAGGAATGGACCTAAGAGATATATACAGGACATTTCATCCAAGTGCTGCAGGATATACATTCTTTTCAGCAGCACATGGAACATTCTCTAAAATAGACCATATATTAGGACACAAAGCAAATCTTAACAAATTCAGGAAAATTGAAATAATTCCCTGCATTCTATCTGACCACAATGGAATCAAACTACAAATGAATAGCAAGAAAGGCTATAGAGCATACACAAAATCATGGAAACTACACAATACACAACTAAATGATGAATGGGTCAATGAAGAAATCAAGAAGGAAATCAAAAAATTCATAGAGTCAAATGATAATGAGAATACAACATATCAAAATCTCTGGGACATAATGAAGGTACTCCTAAGAGGTAAATTTATAGCTTTAAGTGCCTATATTAAGAAATTAGGGGCTGGAAAGATGGTTTAGCAGTTAGCATGGAGATCCTAACAGTTATCAATAATCTCCCAACTAAAAAAAGTCCAGGCCCAGATGGATTCACTGCTGAATTTTACCAGACCTCCAGGGAGGAACTAACACCATTGCTTATTAAGCTCTTCCATAAAATAGATAAAGAAGAAATCCTACTAAATACTTTCTATGAAGCCAGCATCACCCTGATACCAAAACCAGGCAAAGATAGAACAAAAAAAGCAAATTACAGACCAATCTCCCTCATGACATAGATACAAAAATTCTCAACAAAATATTGGCAAACAGAATACAAGAATATATCAGAAAGATCATTCACACTGACCAAGTAGGCTTTATCCCAGAGATGCAGGGATGGTTCAATATATGCAAATCTATAAATATAATACATTATATAAATGGGTTGAAGTACAAAAATCACATGATCATCTCATTAGACGCAGAGAAAGTGTTTGACAAAATCCAACATCCCTTCACGATAAAAGTCCTACAGAGCTGGGTGTGGTGGTACATGCCTTTAATACCAGCACTGGGAGGCAGAGGTTGGAGGATTGCCATGAGTTTGAGGCCACCCTGAGACTCCATACTGAATTCCAGGTCAGCCTGGGCTAGAGTGAGACCCTACCTCAAAAAACAAAACAAAACAAAAAAGTCCTACAGAGACTGGGAATAGAAGGAACATATCTCAATATAATACAGGCTGTTTATGACAAGCCTACAGCCAACATATTACTAAATGGGGAAAAAGTGGAAACTTTTACACTAAAATCAGGAACAAGACAAGGGTGTCCACTGTCCCCACTTTTATTTAATATAGTACTGGAAGTCTTAGCCATAGCAATAAGGCAAGAGATGCACATAAAAGGAATACAAATTGGAAAGGAAGAAATCAAATTATTATTATTTGCAGATGACATGCTTATATATATAAAGGACCCTAAAGACTGTACCAGCAAACTGTTAGAGCTGATAAACTCCTACAGTCATTTAGCAGGATACAAAATAAATACACAGAAATCAGTAGCCTTCCTATATGCTAACAACAAACACACAGAGGATGAAATCAGAGAATCACTCCCATTCAAAATTGCATCAAAGAAAATAAAGTATCTTGGAATAAACCTAACAAAGGAAGTAAAGGATCTCTACAATGAAAACTATAAAACACTCAAATGAGAAATTACAGAAGACACTAGGAAATGGAAAAACATCCCTTGTTCCTGGATTGGAAGAATCAGTATTGTGAAAATGGCAATCTTACCAAAAGCAATCTACACATTTAATGCAAGCCCCATCAAAATTGCAAAGGAATTCTTCATGGAAATAGAAAAAACAATCCAAAAATTCATTTGGAATCACAAAAACCTCAAATATCTAAAATAATACTGAACAACAAAAATAAGTCTGGAGGTATCACCATACCTGATTTTAACCTATACTACAAAGCCATAGTAACAAAAACAGCATGGTACTGGCACAAAAGCAGACATGTAGATCAATGGAACAGAATAGAGGACACAGATATAAGTCCAGGTGGCTATGGCCACCTGATAATTGATAAACAGGCCAAAAATACTCATTGGAGAAAAGACAGCCTCTTCAGCAAATGGTGCTGGGAAAATTGGATATGTATCTGTAGAAGCATGAAAATAGATTCTTCTCTCTCTCCATGCACAAGAATTAAATCCAAATGGACTAAACACCTTAACATCAGATCTGAAACTCTGAAATTGCTAGAGGAAAAAGTTGGGGAAACCCTTCAACATATTGGTTTTGGCAAAGACTTTCTGAATATAACCCCAATTGCTCAGCCAATAAAACCACAGATTAACTTCTGAGACCTCATGAAATTACAAAGATTTTGTACTGCCAAGGACACTGTGAATAAAGCAAAGAGGCAACCTACAGAATGGGAAAAAAATCTTTGCCAGCTATATATCTGATAGAGGATTAATATCTAGGATATACAAAGAACTCAAAAAGTTAAATAATAAGAAGTCAAACAAGCCAATTAAAAAAATGGGCTATGGAGCTAAATACAGCATTCTCAAAGGAAGCATCTAAAAAAATGTTCTACGTCACTAGTCATCAGGGAAATGCAGATTAAAACTACATTGAGATTCCATCTCACTCCTGTCAGATTGGCCACCATCATGAAAACAAATGATCACAAATGCTGGCGGGGATGTGGAAAAAGAGGAACCCTTCTACACTGTTGGTGGGAATGCAATCTGGTCCAGCCATTGTGGAAATCAGTGTGGAGGTTCCTAAAACAGCTAAAAATTGATCTACCATATGACCCAGCTATAGTACTCCTAGGCATATATCCGAAGGACTCATCCCATTCCTTAGAAGTACGTGCTCAACCATGTTTATTGCCACTCAAGTCATAATAGCTGGGAAATGGAACCAGCCTAGATGTCCCTTAACTGATGAGTAGATAATGAAGATGTGGCACATTTATATAATGGAGTTCTACTCAGCAGTAAAGAAAAATGAAGTTATGAAATTTGCCGGAAAATGGATGGACCTGGAAAGGATTATACTAAGTGAGGAAACCCAGGTCCAGAAAGCCAAGCGCCACATGTTCTCCCTCATATGTGGATCCTAGCTACAGATGATTGGGCTTCTGGGTGAGAAGGACAAACCTCAGGCCAGTAAATTAAAAAGGAGATATAAAGGGAAGAGAAAGGAAGGGAGGAGGGTACTTAATAGGTTGGTATTGTATATATGCAAGTAGAAGAATAGATTAATGGGGGTGAAAAGGCCCAAAATGAGGTCAGGGGAAGAGATTGAGTAAAGGAAAGGTGGAGGGAGGGCTAATCAAAATCTAAGAGTATGCAAATATATCATATGGAATCCTCTGGTTTTAGACAATGGAACACTCAGGAGCCATAGATCGTTGTTAGAAAATTTTCAGTGCCAGGGATGGGATACCTCCAGTGAGTTGTTGGCCAGGGAGGTCCCTGATGCCCCCAAAACATTATAGGCCATAGCTAAGGCCCTTGGTTTCCCACCAGGAATTGACGGTAAGACCCTATTGCTGAAGATTCCACATACTTGGGCTGCAAGGCTACTGAGAAATCCTGCTGGAACTGAGCTTAGGACCTCTTCCATGTAGACCAGCTGACAGAAAGCTGGAAGAAGCCAGTCTACATGTAGTTCAGTGGGAGAAAGAGATACCACCAGTGATGATGCTCAACAGTGGACACTGCAAGCCTTATAATTGGCCAGCCAGCCCAAATGTGCCAAGGGGTGCAATAGTGGCACGTCTGTCATGGTGGAAACCAACTGCCCTCCAATTGGACTGGAGGCCCGCTCAGTGGGGGGAAACACATTCCTGATACTGAAAACTTAAAACAAAAGCCTGTGGTGAGGGAGGTCATGAGCACTAGGAATTAATGCCTGCTCGTGTCTGTCTAAATGCATATATTATGCTCACCAAACTGCCCTGTAAGCACTTTGCTTAATATTCATATTCATATATTAATGCCTCTTTCACTTTTGGTTAGAGAAGCTTCTCTTTCCAGATGGCGTTGACCACTGGGATGACCCAAAAGGCACCACAGTGCTGAGCAGCAGCAATGGAGGAGTGTCCAGCACTGAAACATATCTATCCCACCTTCCAAGGCTCAGGGTCCATTGCAGAAGACATGGCAGAAAGAATGTAAGAGCTGAAGGAAGAAGAGGATTGCTTAGAAGGCAATCGACCAGACAGAAATTGGCCTTGATATCCATGACCTTGCAGTGCCTAGCACGATCTTCACAAGACTCTCATCATAGGAGGAAAAAGATGATGACATCAAAATAAAAGAGAGGGGCTGGAGAGATGGCTTAGTGGTTAAGTGCTTGCCTGTGAAGCCAAAGGACTCTGGTTCGAGGCTCGATTCCTCAGGACCCATGTTAGCCAGATGCACAAGGGGGCACACACGTCTGGAGTTTGTCTGCAGTGGCTGGAGGCCCTGGCATGCCCATTCTCCCTCTCTCTCTGCCTCTTTCTCTCTGTCTGTTGCTCTCAAATAAATAACTAAAAATAAAAAAAAGAGGCTAATGGAGACAGGGAGGGGATATGATGGAAAGTAGATTTGTGAAGGGGAATCTGGGGGGGAGGAGGGAATTATCATGGCTTATTGTCTGTAAGTATGGAAGCTGTCAATAAAAAGAAAAACATGTTTTTTTTTTTTAAAGAAGTGATAAAAAATGAAGTGATAAACCATTTTACCATTTCTTTGATTTTAATGTATATATAGATGTCAAAGGCATGGCAATGACATGGGAAGTTTCTCACGGCAACGTGTCAGATGAAGCTATACTGAGCACGCTCTGTGGAAGCTGTGGTGAGTAGGTGATCTCTGGAATATGCCAGCGGCCAAGTGTGGTTCATAAGCCATTCTCCACGTTAATGAAAGCCCACCGTCTAGTTTCCAGCAGAGCTGCAGACAAGCTCCTAGATGAGGATCCTTCTAGAATCTTCCTTTCCAGCTTCTCAAGATTTATTGGGTCTTTGAATGTCACAGAACCCAGAGCTCTAAGCATCGTTGGGATTTCCCAAAGCTCTCTATGACCCTGAGCGCACCTTGCCCATTGGTGGAGAGCTGCCTTCATTGTTGGGGTGTCCTCCTAGACTCAGAAACTTGAAGTGAGGCCCAGGCACAAAGACTCCCTGGTGGTGATGGCCGCGGTTGGCTGTGCTCATGCCAATGTGTTAGTGGCTTTTCTTCCCTCTGGGCCAACATGCCTGAAAGGAGCAACTCAAGGGAGGAAGGCTTTGTTTTGTTTCACAGTTTAAGGAGCATTATCTCTCGCTGTGGGAGAAGTGTAGAGGTAGGAAGGCTCGTGGCTGTGGCGGCAGGAACTTGCGCACATTGAAAAATTTTAAAGTAAACTTAGTAAAGAAACAACTGGTTGTTACAGGTAGGGGACAGCCTGAACTGTATATTCAGGAGTAAATCAAAAATAGGCTAAAAGATAGGCTGTGGGTGGCACAAGATATGGGTTGGTCGGGTCAACCTAAACTTTATGTCCCGGGAAGAGGATAAACAAAAATACAGTTTTGAGAAAAACCAAAATAATCAAATAGTTTCCCAAGACAGGCTGACCAAGGACTTAAACTCTGGTTATGCACAAATAAGATATGTAGACATAACTGTACAAGCTTGGCAAATACCCTTGTGAAACTCTCTCCCCTTTCCCTTCCTTGCTAAAAACCCTATAAAAAGAAATACCCAATAGGGTCAGGGTCGACTCCTCTGTCTCCTGCATGAGATACGTGTCGACCCCAGAGCTCTGGTTTCCCGAATAAAGCCTCATGCTTTTGCAGCAAGTTTGGTCTCCTGTGTGTCTTTGGGTGTGTGCTATCTCGAGACTTGAGTGAAGGTCTCCCTCTGGGGGTCTTTCAACATCAGGAAGCAGAGAGAGACAGGAAGCAGGGCTAGGCTACAAATTTCAAACACTAGCCCAGTGGCCCACTGCCTGTAGCTAGCCAGTCCTCACCAGCTTGGCATTTGAACACTTGCTTGAACGTAGGTGTGTGTGTCGGGGGGGGGGGGGTCATTTCACCTCTACATCACAGGAAGAACCCTGGATGACTCACACCATGGTGTGGTGTTCTGACACAATGAATATTCTGGTACAAATTTCCTGTTTCATTGTAATTTAGCTTATTTTATTTATTTTTTTTTTACCGTGTCTCTGATCACCAAGTATTTACTACGTGACGCAAGGACCCTTTGTTTCTGTTACTAGTTTGAAAAGTATCTCTCTCCGAGGAGCGTCCATGACCAAAGGGACAGAAAAGGAGGGAGCGACATCCAAGGGGAGCCAGAAGTGATAAGGAGGTGGGTTCCTTGGGGCAGGGAGGAGGGGGCACTGGTGTCCTCTGATGGGGACAGGGGAGGGGGACTCTTTGCTTTGTGGCTGAGGTGGCAGCAAGTGAAACTTGAAGTATCCATGTATCAGTGTACCTTGGCACAGTCATCAGAGAGCCAGGAGGATGATGGGGAAGACCCACACCGTGGCCGAGGCCAGCCTGCCCCTGGCTAGTACAGTGCCCTTGGGCCCGAGGCTTGGGACAAGGCAGGCTTCACATGCCTTGTATGCTGTATTCATGTCTCAGCAAGCCAGGGTCTCAGGATGCTGGGGTCACACAGCTCTTCAGTGCAGGGTACTCCTGGGCCCTTTTGCTGGACCCTCCAAACCTACTGGTGGGAGCTTCAAAGAGCTGGGAGAATGGAGGTGGGAACAAGGTCACCCTGAAGCGAGGGGACCTTTGCGAAGCTACTGCAGGTAACCTTGCCTCACCCCCTCCGCCCCATGTGAGCTGATGCATTGAGGGAGACTTGTCACACTGCAGATGACTCATGGGTAGTTGAGGAAGCGTTCTTGTAAAATGGCAAGCGTGAGTGTGTGGAAAATGTGACCGCCCAGCAATGACAATTAAAACATACACAGCAACTGTATCGCTGGGAATTCCGACCTCACCTTTTCATAGCTCAGCGTTTCCAAGCTTCATAACTCTTAATGAGCTGGGGGAGCCTTACATGGTATGCATCAACTTGCGACAGAAGGCAGGTCTCAACGCAAGTGAGGTGGTGCCTTTCTGGCAAGCGAGCAGCCCTGGCATCCCGATCAGCACTCCCCAGCGTCCCTTCGTCACCCTGTGACTTCACACACTGATACAGTGAAGATGGCTGAGCGAGTCATTTTGGGTGAGAGAAGCTTCTCATTGCAGGCAACAGTGAGCCTGAAAACCCATCAAAGTGCCAGGACATGTCTACCACGCCCTCCAGGCCCAGGGAACGCTGTGGAAGGGGAGGCGGGCCAGAGGGTAGGAGGAGAGCTTTCAATCGCTGTCTGCTGGTCACGAAGAGGCTGTTGCCTTGATGACCGGCAGACAGTTATTACCTGCATAAGACCTGCGTAATATTGAACTATCGTTATTCCAGCGTGGATGATGGGGGGTGGGGAGACATCGAAATAGAAGAGCGAGTAGCTGGAAAGAAGAAGAAGAGGTTCAAAGACAAGGGCATGAAGGAAAGGGGCCAAAAAAATCCAAAAGGTAACTGGGAGGGGATTATGATCAGAACTCATGATGTGCATGTCTGAAAATCATCAATAAAAAAGGTTAATAAAAGATGCCGAGTAAAAGACACCAGGAAAACAGACCAATTCATTTTAATTTTTTTGTTTTTTAATTTTTATTTATTTATTTGAGAGTGACAGAGAGAGAAAGAGGCAGATAGAGAGAGAGAGTGAATGGGTGCCTCAGGGCCTCCAGCCATTACAAACGAACTCCAGACGCGAGCGCCCCCTTGTACATCTGGCTAACGTGGGTCCTGGGGAATCGAGCCTTGAACCAGTGTCCTTAGGCTTCACAGGCAAGCACTTCATGGCTAAGCCATCTCTCCAGACCCCAATTCATTTTAGAAAGAATCTCAGACAACTGGTAGATCCTCCTACCTCTGTTGCTGTGATTAAAGGCAGGCACCACCACATCCTGCTTGTTTAGTGACTTATTTTTAAAAAATATTATATTTATTTGTTCATTTATTTGAGAGAGAGAGAGAGAGAGAGAGAGAGACAGAGAGAGAGAGAGAGAGAATGAGTGCACCAGGGCCTCTAGCTGCTGCAAACAAACTCCAGACACATGTGCCATCTTGTGCATCTGGCTTACGTGGGAATAGAACCTGTGTCCTTCGACTTTGCAGGCAAATGCCTTAACTGTGAAGCCATCTCTCAGCCCTTATTAATTTATTTCAATTTAATTTATTTTAGGAGGCATACAGAGATCTAGGTATCACTCATTCTGTGATTTTCAAATGCGGTATGTTTTTGTTGATTTCTGTGTCCCCTCTCATCCCTTTCTCCTTCCTCCTCACTGTTCCTCCCTCTGTTGTTATTCTTTTTCTTTTTTTCTCCCTGAGGTAGGGTCTTGCTCTAGCCCAGGCTGACCTGGAATTCACTATGGAGTCTCAGGGTGGCCTTGAACTCTCGGCGATCCTCCTACCTCTGCCTCCAGAGTGCTGGTATGAAAGGCGTGCGCCACCACGCCTGGCTTTATGTTTCTTTTTGGGAAGATACAGAGAATGAATGATTGTACTCCTCTCCACATAACTGAGTCTGTGGCATGTGTCCCCAGCTTCCTTGGGGCACACAGGTGGGATGCTTCTCTGTGAGTCCTGAGGTCCTGGAGGCCTAAGAGCATATAGATCAGAATTCAGGGACCGGCACACAGCAAAGCGGTAAGGTCTGGTTCAGGCTCACTTCTTCTGGAAGTTGTAAACGGCCCACTGGTTAGACCTTTGTCACTGAACAGAGTTGAGAATCAACCTCAGCCACCTTCCAAGGACCCCTTTTCCAGGAGGCAGGCGGCCTCCCTCCGCCAGTTGGGACTGAAATGAAGACAGTGTCTCTCAAAGCAGGTCCTGAGCCTGCACAGATGGGAATTCATGCCGCGCCTATTCCTGGGTGACCCACGTGTCTTTCTGTCTGGCATCACCATCCTTCTGAAACCATCGTGGGAAGCATTCCCAGCCACCACAGGGCAGGCTCTGGGCCAAGCCCGGCCGTGGCTGCAGACCGTGGCTTTCTGGTTGACATCTCTATTCTTTTGTCTGACAAATCTGTGCTCTGGCCTGTAAGAAAATCGATCCTGTTTTTTTTTCCTGGTCCTCTGCACAGGTGGGGTGATGGATTATTGCTGCCCCCTAGCCCACCTCCAATTTTGTTATCACTTGACTTTCTGCCTTAGGGCTGAACACTCGATACCATCTGCGTGGCCCGGCACCGCAGAGCTCCCGTGACCTTATCCCTTGGCAATCATGTCCCTGGTGACTGAGTGCCAGCCGTGGCCATAAAACGAGGCCCATATCTCCTGGGATCTCGGGGCCGATTTATGAGACTTGCATTACTGATGACACCCGGAAGCTTGGCAGGGACAGCCTGAGTGGTTTTGTGACCAAGCTGAGCCTGGTGCGTTGTTCTGTCTGCTACTGGTGGCTGACGACATGCCGCAGGTATGCTTAATCGCCTTCTGCGCACGATTCGCTCTTGGTGGCAGCCTGGGTGGCAGGTACTGGGGGCCACTAGGCTGCACTCATCAGCAGGAGAGGAGTCGAGACTTCCTGCATGGGGTACTCTGTGGCTGTCCTCCAGCCCTCAGGTGTACCCCCGCTCCCAACCTCTGGAGGTGGAGATGATCTGGGCTTTGGGGAATCCACACATCTTTTTTTTTTTGGTGGAGGCACCAAGATGGAGGCAGTCTTAGTGGAAACAAGGAGGTACCAGCCCAAAGGAGATTCTCTCTTCATCTGCTCATGACACACTGAACCACTGTTTTCTGATAGAACTGGGCTGGTTGCTCTAACAGGTGGTGGCGTGAGGGACGGAGGCACGATGCCACCTAGGCACAAGGTCCCATGTCATTCCTGAACAGGATTGAGGGACAGTGTGCCCATCTCTACCCCCTACTTCTCCTTTTTTTCTCCCTCTCCTTTCTTTCCCTCGCTTTTCCTTCTTCCTTTTATCTCCACTTTCTTTCCCTCTCTATCCATACGTACGTATCTGTCTCTCTCTCATTGTCTTCTTCTGATCCTCTTGTGCTCCTAATCTTCTGGTTCTCTCTCTCTCTCTCTCTCTCTGTGTGTCACTTTGTTTCTCTAGCTCTGTTTCTATCTCTCTATCTGTTTCTAATTTGCCTCTTTTAAAATACATACGTACACCATACATGGGAGAGAGAGAGAGAGAGAGAGAGAGAGAGAGAGAGAGAGAGAGAGAGAGGAAGAGGAAGAGGGAGAGAGAGAATGGTTGCACCAGGGCCTCTAGCCACTGCAAATGAACTCTAGATGCATGTGCCACCTTGTACATCTGGCTTACATGGGGACTGCAGAATTAAACCTCGGTTCTTAGGCTTCACAGGCAAGTGCCTTTAGTACTAAGCCATGTCTCCAGCCCTGTCCCTTCCTTCCCTCCCTCCCTCTCTCCCTCCCTCCCTCCCTCCCTCCCTCCCTCCCTCCCTCCCTCCCTCCCTCCCTTCCTCCCTCCCTTCCTTCCTTCTTTCTCTCTGTTTTTCTCTGACTATTTCCCTGTCTTTCTGACTTTCTTCCTGTCCCTGTCACTTTCTGGCGTTCTCGCTGCTTCTCTCTTTAACAATAGTCGCACCTCTCTTCACTTGGGGTTCAGCTGGCAGAGTGATCCTCACTGCTGCTCACTGGGAGGGTGCTGGCTATCTGTAGTGGACCCAGCGTGGTGAGGGCTTTTCTGTGGAAAACACACTCAGCTATGTCTCCTGGTTTTCCATTTTTTGTCTGAGGCAGGCTCTTACTCTACACACAAGGCTAGCTCCGAACTCACCTCTTTCCTTTCCCAGTCTCCCAAGGGCTGAGTTTACAGGCCTGAGCAACCAGCTCTGTGATTTTACTTTCACTGGGGCTAAACTTGAAGTAAAAGAAACCTAGGCAAATAATGATTAATTCCAGTACTGAGATTATCTTCATTTCATGTGTAATTGTGGACAGGACACTTATGATTTTTATCTAATTAAATTTTGTTACGGTAGCCTTCTTGAGAACTTCAGTAGATCTAAGAAAACTCCCCCCAGGCCTTTTTCTTGAGGTAGGGTCTCACTCTAGCCCAGGCTGACCTGGAATTCACTATGTAGTCTCAGGCTGGCCTCGAACTCACAGTGGTCCTCCTACCTCAGCCTTCCGGGTGCTGGGATTAAACACATGTACCACCATGCCTGGCTTCAGAGAAACATATTTTCACCTATAGAGAGATGTAGACCTAAAGTCCCCAAGAAATTTTAAATTTCAGTAAAAGTTAACGCCCAGCAGCCAGTGGAATGAAGTTCATCTATTTCTTAGAAGGTTGGATATAGAACTACTGGCGACGAGAGGCTGACGTGGGACCGGCGTCCTTTAGAAAAGCGTGAGTTTATGTACCGAGGTCAGAGGCCAGCCCTCCAACGTGTCCCTCTTGGTTCCCTCCCTGTGCTGCAGACCTACGCGGAGGCTGTGGTGTGCCACCTTTTCTGGACTGACTCTGCAAGGGAAGAAAGGGGACACAGAGATGCATAGCTGACTCCAATGCTGGTTTCAAGCCATCCGACACATGCCATCTCCTTAGGACGCCTATATCCCGAGGTTGGGAGGTGGCGGGTATGTCACGGGACCATTTCACAGATAGGGAAACAGAAGCCAAGAAACTGAAATGGGCCTTCTGTCCAGGTTCTCCTGTCAAGTCCCATCCCTCTTCGGAGGTCAGCACTCTTGACTCAGTTGGAAGGATGCCCCTGGAGCTCTTGAGCAGGGCTGGCAGACGCGGTGTTGGATACTGGGCTTCCAAGGCCACTGCCCACTACCCCCTTTGTGGAGAATGTCACGGGGACTTCATCAGGCTGCACAGGAGGCCATCATCCCCCACACCCTGCCCTTCCCTTTCACATAAGGGAGACCTCCCATTCTCCTTCCTTGCCCATGCCTACCGTCCTCCTACTTCTACCTCCTGAGTGCTGGGATTAAAGGCGTGTGCCACCACACCTGGCTAGCATGAAAATATTTTTAAAAAAGAAGTTGGGTCTTTAACATTGCACCAAAATATTACTGCAGTTTATGCAACTTCCCCATAGTTGAGTCATTAGTTTGGTGCTGTGATGTAACTTCAAGAAGGCTGTTAACAATTCAGTTGAAAAGATTCTGCTTTTTGGCATTTCCCAGCATGAGAGGCAAAGGCGTGCATTCTTGATTCCCGCAATCCACTTGCGATATGTCAACTTCCAGCAGGAAATGCAAGCTGAGTGTGCACAGCCTGTGTCTCTGGAAGTCAATACTTCACCCTTTCAGGGCATCGGGCCATTTAACAAGGAGCAGCTCGAGAGACTGCCTTCTTCATTGATCAGATAAACATGTTGCGAGGCATTTTATTACAAAGTGATGGGCCGGCTTAGCGTCTTCACCACGACGGACTCATGATGGATGTAAAATGGATGAGATCTGCTTCCTTGAGGAGCATGTGAGGGGCCTAGGATGGCTTCTCCGGCCAGGCTTGTATCGGATTCAACCCAGATTTCAGATCAAGTCTTACAGAATAATGATAGATTTTCTTTGTTAATCCTTGTGTGTGTGTGTGTGCGCGCGCGCGTGTGTGTGTGTGCACGTGTGTGTGAGCGCAAGCATGCGTGTGTCATACCATGCCTGTGGAGGTCAGAAGAAAACTTTCTGACGTTGGTCCTCACTTCCCATTTATTCATTTATTTATTTTTGTTTTTCGAGGTAGGGTCTCACTGTAGCCCAGGCTGATCTGGAATTCACTGTGTAGTCTCAGGGTGGCCTCGAATTTACAGCAATCCTCCAACCGCTGCCTCCTGAGTCCTGAGATTAAAGGCGTGTGCTACCACGCCTCACTTCCCATTTTGTTTGCTGCACGGTCTCCCGTTCCTTGCTCCGTTTGCCAGGCTAATGGGTGTGCAGTCTTCGATGGGGCTCGTTC